>NW_021940754.1:1049317-1052210 GCF_001715985.3 Manacus vitellinus | reverse complement strand
GAGGGGCCCCCCGCCTGCCCACGGCTCTGCTTGGGGGAGTAGTAAAAGAGTAAGTATGTAAAAAAGCTTTTATTATGGATTTAATTACATTTTCGTATATTGTGGTAGTAAAGGTTACAGTTAACAGGGTGTTTTTTTGCTTTTAATTTATTGGTTTCTCCTTATTTATTCTTTCCTTATAGGCCCCTCAATGCCATTGCCTTTAAGTCCCCCCGGTTAATGGAAAGCAATGACACTAATGCTAGATTTTGCAAAGTAAAGCCCTATAACACTAACCATTGTTCAGTGATTTAACCAGCTCAGTGGCACTAGGTCACTAAAATAGCATCCTTCTCCCACGGGCTCGACCCCGCTGCCTGCCAGGGTGGGACCTGCAGAGTTGGTGTTTACCGCCACGGCTCCACAAGTGCAAGGCACGAGTTTGGGCTTTTTTTGCTGGGGGTAATTGAACTCGAGATCAACCAGAGCCCAGGACTTTAAAAACCGTAGCTGAAGAATTGTAGCCATCCTCAAAAGTTTCAAAATAAACCTTTTTTAATCATTAGCTTTTCAAACATTTGCATGTTTAAATTTTCAAATGTTTGTTGGAGCCCAGAAAGATTTAGAACACAGCTGTTGTGTGATGTGTCTGGGAAAACTCCCTCTGATTTAAAAAAAAAAAAAAAGCCCAGAGACTGTCTGTAGTGTGACAGCAAAAGTTCAGTTTCTTAGGTAATCCTAAACTGTCACCGTGGGTCTGTTTTCTTGAAGCCACATCACCCTGGCACCCAGGTGCTCTAGTCTGAACTATAAAATTCCCCTACAAGATTGTGTCTACAGAAAGCCTTTAGAAAGTCCTTTTAGGAAAACGTGGTACAAAGTACCCGCCAAATGCAAATAAAGTACAGTAGCAGCATAAGATAGATTTTATAGGGAAAAAACAGTGTTTTTCTTATGGAAAATAAACTTGTTGAGCACATCTATAGAAGCATTATTTGACAAAAACTACAGTTTAATAATGCACAAGCCAGTTAGGGATGCAGAAACTTTTAAAGGCAAATCGGCAAAGAGCCAAATTCCTATAGGGACTAGGAGGGAAATGATCAAAAAATGAACATGAAATAAGACTTCCTGCAAGAAGGTCCATAATTCAACATTATTTGACTCCACTGTCAGGGAAATTGTTGAAGGATAGTAAACTGATACTAGAGTCTCAGTCATTTTTGTTACAGTCTTAAATGTTTGCAACTGTGGTGTTTTAGATGGCCCTTCTTGGGCGATAATATATCACATATATATACGTATATAATAAAGCAACACCTCTATTTATGTTGCAGTAGATTTCATTTTAATGTGCGCTGTTGCAGAGTTGCTCTAACCAAAATGCGGATCGACAGCAGCAGCTTTTTTTTTTTTTAATGGAAAAATTACTTAAAATATATTCTTTACGAAGAAAGAGTCATAAAGTGGAATCCAATATACAGCATAGCTAAAGGTGGTAGAGTTGTTCAGAGCATTGCCCAGTTACGACTAGACTTAACTTTCCCAAATTCTCAAATATATCAGCTGTGCCTTGTAGCCAGTACAAAATAATGCCTTGGGGAAAAAAATTACTGAGAAAGTACTTCTTCACAGGTACTTTCAAGCCATGTGTAGTTTTAAGGAGGGGAATAAGAATATTACTGCCTTCAGGATATGTACTCCTGTATTGGAGGAACAGGCATCAAAATAATATATGCAGTGCAGAGGATGCAAGGTAGAATTCATTTCTGCGTAATAAAAGAGTTGCAGTGAAGTAGGACTCTGAGGAGGGCTAATAAAATAATTTTCGAAAGACTCAAAATTTAATTTTCTTCCTCTGACTTTATGTCACCTTGAGCCAGTGAATCCTTTTTTTGTTTGTTTGTTTTTAGTAACTTTTATTTATATTTTTTTTTCTGTGATATTTAGAATGTGTTACCATGCTCCAGTTTGGCAGACTATTTATTGTAAAGATAGAACATGTTAATTTCTATTCTGGACGTTTTATCATCCGATGCACTGTGGCTGAAATTGTATTAGCAAAATGAACTTTTCTTTGCTCTCCATTTCTTTAATCAAGTAAATACATTGTTAAATAGATATAAGATTGAATGTATTTCCTTTAGTTTTTTATTTCAATTCAAGATCTTTGGGGTTTTTTTTTTTAATTTTTTTAATCACTGATGAGCCCAAAAGCAGCCATCCTTACACCTGGGTGTAAGATTTGCTGCCTTCCTTAAGTTGCATGCTCATGCCTAACTTCCATGTAAAGTTTTCCAAACTGAAGTTACATTTTGTTGCAAAGAATAGTTTAATTGTCAGATTTTTTTGGAATTCTTTTCAGCATCAAACCTGACAGACCTGAGTTTAAATCCCAGGTAACCTCGGAATTCATCCTAAACATTTGCGAATGTATTCCAAGGCTTTCCTGTAAGCTGGAGCTTGCCACGTCTTTGTGTTAGGGACCGCAGGCTGTTATTTTTGGGCAACTTGGAGGTTTGCAAGTTGCGAAAAAATGAGTTGTACCTTAAGTTTAACCTTTATGGCTGAGGGTTTGAGTCTTCCCTGGCTGCTCGTCCGCAGGTAACGATAAACGTAATGGGCTCTGCACGTGGAAGGGTTACTGCAGCCCCGCGTGGGCAATGTTAGACCTTAAAAAAATCAGATTATATCGTGCTAGATCAAGATGAGTAAGTGTAGGTCGTGCTGATAAATACCACTTTAAAAAGCGGTGAAAATCTAGTGCAGCTTCTTTAAATTAGGCAATCTTTCTTTTGTTTTGTTACGCATTTCTGCGTTTGAGGTTTTTCGGTCACATGAGCGTGGAGTTAGGATCTATCTTGTGTAATCTAAACAAGTTTAAGTAAATAAAGAGGAAGGTTGTTGTCTGGTC
>NW_021940754.1:1038294-1048932 GCF_001715985.3 Manacus vitellinus | reverse complement strand
TTGCCTTTTCCCGTTTTCTTACCTTTAAAAGGCAAAAAAAGAGATGTAACCCAGCCCTGGAGCATAGGTGAGAGCAGAATCCCTTCAGGCCAGTGTCCTCGAGGCTCCTTTTTCTAATTTAGATGAGATCCCTGGAAAGCTCAGCGGCGATGATGGGGGCCTGGTCTCTGTTAGCGAGAGGGCTGCTGGCACAGGGGGACCCCATGACCCCTGCAGGCTCAACTCGAGGCTCAACTCACTGGTTGCTGCTGTCGTGGGTTCGTTTATTTAATTTTTGGAGTACGTGTCCGAGAGGTGAGGAGCGACATGGAGGTTTCAGACTTATGTGGGTCGTTGCGCGTGTGAAAGCGGCAGTGCAGGCAGTGAGTGGTTTCTGGGGGTTACTGTGTTTTGGAAACGGAGGTTTGAGATTCGTCGGTAGAAGTCCAGGCAAACGTTGAAAATTTAAATGTCGGTGAGGTGAATTTAAAAAAAAAAATTAAAAAAAATCTGAGTTTGTCCTATAAGCAGAGTTTGCAATTTAAAAAACAAAAGCGATTGAAGAGTGATAATACAGCGACTGCCATTTTCTTGTGAATGTGCGGGGCGTGGGGGAAGGTAGGACGGAAAGAAATGGATTTGTGCCCAAATTTGGCCATTCTTTTGTTGGCCGCGGGATTGGCTGCTGAAAGTCATAGCGGCTTCTTGTTTTGCGAGCGGCTTCTTATTTTGCAAGCGGCTTCTTATTTTGCAAGCATCTTCAAATCCAGGCCAGGCACCCCATTGAAGAAATGTTTCCCCCCTGCCCCTGTCAGAGGTTATACGTTAGTCATCCATGAGTTTTGGGGATCAATAAAGGGATAACTGTGAAAGGCAATGGCCCATAGCGCACAGGGAGTGGGATGGGTTTATCTAATGTTCCCTGCCTGGCCTCAAAACTCGATGAATCTCTGGGTTTGTCCACACAAGGACACTCAGGAGAGGTAAGACAAATTGATTGGGTGTAAAATTAAAGTGCATTAGTTAAAGTGCATTGCACTATTGTGTGGATGCTCTCATTCAGAAGTAAAGTGGCCTTAGTTCACTTTAGCCTAATCCCCTTTGGAGTAGGCCACTTTTCTTTTGAATGAGAACATCCACATTAACTTTTAGTTAATTCGTCTTTCCCGGGCGTCCTGGCGGCCTCGTGCCCGGTGCTCTGGAGAGGTTGGGCTGACCGGGCCTGGCTCCCTGTGAGCTTTAGGTAAGCTTTTCATTAGGCATATTTCATCTCCACAGCAGCACTTAACCACCGGCGTTCGTCATCACCCCAACCGGGGCTCCACACCCTCCTCTCGCTCCTTCTGCTCCTGCAGCTCAAGAGCGATATTGTTTGTAGTGCTGCCTGGGAAAAACATTGGAGATCTTTATGGTGGCAGGGATTTGGAGAGGGATTCGGCCGGGGGGGAGCTGACTGCACTCGGTATCTGGAGGGGGACTGTAGTTTGGGCGTTGGATTTCCCGGGTGAATTTGGCATCAGGCTGCTCCTGGGATCAGTCCTTCTCCCAATAACCTGAGTATTTTATTTTGCTATGGTGGTTTGCTGTCCTGACATGCTCCCTGTTTAGATAGTTTCTTCCATGTCTGCTGCTAAGTCATTTTTTAAAGACAGTGAGGAAATCTATATTAACTTTTTTTCAGATGATATTTCCAACCAGAAAGCCAAGATTGAATATTAGCCTGTAGGAGAACTAATTTATCTGGTGGAAAAAAAAAATATTGGTAGGATAGTTTTGGAAGCTGTTTCATATTCTTGATTGAAGTTCACTGAGCTTGAGTTTTCGTTAGAGGTGTTTTCAGGTGTCTTCTAGAGCTTATAAGTAACCTATTTATTTACTTTTTACTGGCTAAGCCATGTGTGCAAACTCTGTGCCTTGTCACACACTTGCCGTTGCCCCTTCCATTCAGAATAGAATTTACAAGACTTCTTGCATTAGTAAGCAATTTGCTATTGGAGCCTTTCCTAGAAATACAGAATTCTGTTTCACTGAAGTATTGTCTTTCCTCCTCAAACACGGCTGAGGTGAGCTATTTTCTCAAGGACTCTCCAGGCATCTATATGATATTCCCACTTGGGCAGATCATCTCCAAAACTTCTCCATCCTGAAGATCTATTGCAGTAAATTAAAATTCTCTTATTAATATCACTAGACTTCGAATTTGGCCAGCTAATTTTGTTTGCAGCTTGGCCTTTTTTTTTTCCTTCTTTTTTTTTTTTTTTTAATATAAAGCAAATACGCATCCAGACCTTCTTTGTTGAAGTAAACTGGCCAACAATAAGAGGGGTGATTCTTCATTTGCTTAAAAGGACTGCCTGTTTTGACTTCAGAAATACTGAACAAGAGTAAAGCAACAGCTGATGCCATCACAGGCAGTGTACTGTATTCAAACAGCTGTACAAAACGCAAAGCTCCAGTATTAATCCTGCCATTCACAGTTTATTTAAGTTTTTCAAGCTTCTCTCATATGGGCATGGCATCAATGCCTAATTATGCCTCCATTAGGGTTACTGGGCCCTTAATACAGAAAATTATTGTATTTAAACTTTGGAAAGCTGCATTGGTGTAATCTAAGATTCTTGCAACTGGCACGTGTTCAGGGAAGGCAAACTTTACCTTGTAATTTTCTTTTCATTCATTTGGCCTTTAGGTTGTGGTCCGATTTTGTTCCTGAGAAGGTCGGATCATCACTGGTGTTTTTAACGCTGGCTTTAAATAGCTCCATTTAAGTCCGCACAGCTCTCAGGAGGAGGGAGTAAGAGCAGATTAAGAACCCTATGGCTTTGTCTGACCAGTTTGCCGGGGTGCAGGGCTACAACTCTCTGTGCAAATAGAAATGGTAGATCCAAAAGTCTGAAGCTTGGCACACAAGGAGTCTCATCGTTGTTTTACCCTGCACTGAACCAGCTCAAGCTCTGTCGGTGCAAGCTGTGTTTTATCTGTGGATGCAGTAGTCTTGACCCCTGGCTTGACTGGTGCTCCGTATTGTGTTGGGGAGGGGTGTGCAGAGATGTCCCTGGTCTCAGGTGGGATATCACCTGCTTGCTGATGCTCAGCAGCAACCCGAGGTGTGAACTCTCGAGTGCTTAGTGACTGCTTGCCGATATTTGGATTAATCCTGTGAGCTAATCCACGGCCAACCCCTTGCTAGAAACCCTGGGAGCACACAAATACTGTGGACTCGGTAGGTGGCACTTTGGTTTTAGGCTTGAACCAGTGCAGAGGACCCTTCTCCTTGGGGTACAGGCATAGGGGCGTGCTGTGCTACAGTGGCCTTGGCCCCTGAGCTCCTCCACTCACTCATGCACCGCAGAGGTGCCTTGCGTGGCTAGAGTTGGCCAAATTTTTTGATGAGGGGAGTGTCCCTGTGGCCTGTAATTTATAAAGTTTCCCTTGTGTACTGTCGTGCAGTGTTACGGGGGAGTAGCGTCGCTGCTGTTTTGGTGGTGGGTATGGCCGTGCCACCACAAGGTCCTTTGAAGACACAGCTTTGCTCTCCCCTTTGCACAGGCTTTTTGGGCAGCACTTGACACGAAAAGGGGCTTCACAGCTGAGTGACACCGCTGGGCATCACCGTGATGGGAGGGTGATGGTGACAGGGAAAGGAGCCTTTCAAGCACATGTGCGAGTCAGTGGCAGCCAGCTTCCCATCATTTCCCAGTGTTCGTGGGGATACTCAGGAAAAGGGGCCCTGTGTTTGTACGGATGCTTGGGAAAAGATGCTCATGTACACCGGTGGTAGTGTGGGCACTGTGCTCGAGCCATTCCCTCCTTTGCCCCTCTCTGCCCGGGGGATTTTGCAGCTGTGTTACCCCTGGAGGCTCCCGGCCCTCCTCCCTGTTGTGTTGTGCAAACCAGTTTTACTGGCGTGCCTTCCACCTACTAGGGGAGTGTCATTGTGCTTTTCCCGTGTCTGTGAGGCCCTTGGCAGTGCTTTGTGGCATGGCTGTGTAGAAAAAACATGGTGTGTACAGACGTGTCTTGCTACATTCATTCCTGTGAGGGATCTCTCTTCTGTTACTGTTTTTCCTTAAAGCCAGAGTGAGGGTATGCACATGACTAGTATGTGCAGAGAGGATTAATTTTGTTCTTAAATGCACATGTGTGTGTCGAGCTGGGGTTTGGTCCTCAGTGACAAGTGCTTGAGAGATCCTCAGGGTGAGAAGTGCTACAGTGATGCTGGAGGGGCAGGGGTGGGAAATACTGCTCTGCTGACAGCATGAGGCAGAAGGGGAGATGCAGATGCTCTTCCCAGGTCTGTCGCTGAGGTTTTGGAGCGAGACGATTAGGTACTTGTGAGCCGAGATTTTCTGCTTCTCCTTTTTCCTTATCGTCAGGTAGGGTTGATATCTTAATTTATATGTCATATAGTGATAGTAAGTTGTATATATAGGAGATATATAAGAATAAGAAGTGATATGTTGTGTTAATTATTTCACTCTGTGGATAATTTGAAGAAAATATTGCAAAGAAAGCAAATAATTTCTGTTTGGTGTCACGGGGAAGCACTACGCTGAATCGAAAGGCTGATGGTAAACATTGCTTTTGGTGGCTTTATGCTTTGGTTTTGGCCCCTTTTGCTATTTTCCACTTAATTACCATTTTTTAAACAGTATTTAAAGCAGGGAGGGGATAAACTGAAACACTGGATGGGGAGGTAGCAGTGCTGCCAGTAACTTCTGCAGAAGGAGCAGAGCTGTGGGATTGACTGAAAACATTTGTGAGGTGGTGGCTAGTCTGTCCATCCAGAGGTCTGCCTGTCCCGAGGCGTGGGCCCATGTGGGGCCATGCCATGAACTCTACACTGGTACAAGTGCCATTGGGTACTCCAAAACCTCCGAGGGAGGTGCAATGAGGCCACACAGACCTCTCAGCCTGGCTTTTTTGGGTGACTCTGGCAGCTAGCCATGCTTCCAAGTCACCCCTCAATGAGCGGGTGGAGGCGTTGGGGAGCCACGGCCACCTCAGCCTGGCAAACCAGCCCTGGAGCTCCCCATCCTCTGGCTCCTGCAGCACTGGGCTTGGGGTGTGTTGTGGCCACTGACTCGCCAACGTGTGGCTTGCAGAGCCAAGCCGTGTGGCCACTTCTGCCTCGCTGCAGAATCGGCTTGTTGTGAAATGGTAGAAAGTGGAGGAACTGATCTGCAGAAGGGTTTGGCCATGAGTGTTGGAAAATGTGAATCACGGGGATTCCAGTTTTAAGCCTTCTGGAGATAACGGGCAGCACGTACTGGAGTGCGTGACTTGCAGAGGGCCTTAAAAAACAAGGCGGTGCCCTCAAGATTAAGCAAACGTTTTATAATCAGGAACACATTTTATACCCAGCACAGGCTTTTGCAGGTATCACATCCATCCAGACAGAAAGGTGTAGCTGGAGCAAAGCTAATTATACTGCCATTTAATTTTGGTGTTGAACAACAATGCAAGGCGAGCGGGCTCTTGAATCCTGTGAACAATGTGCCGTAATCAAAATATGCTGACTCCGAATGGCGTCTGTTGTCAGTTAGCTAAAAAGACCATTTGATAGTTGTGACACACGCTCGGGGTTTTTTTGCTTGCGATGGAGCTGGAATGAAGTGTGGCTGTTGCAGAGCGAGGGATGTGCTCGTGCCTTCCATCCCTGAGAAGCCCTGGTTGGGCCGATGGGATGCTGGAAGTCAGAGCCTGCATTTAAGCGCTCATAAAAATATTTGCAGCGGGTTAACGTTTGTCTTTCCCGAAAGGTATCACCCCTAAAAATCTGTCAGGGGGACGCTTAGAGATGTGGGTTTTGCTGTAAATAAACCTTTTGCTGTTTGTCTGAGCCCAGATAATTCAGGGTGAAGTGCACATCTCACCGCAGCACAGACTCCTGCTGAGGCTTCCTGCCGGGACCCTGGTGAGAGAGAAGGGACGGGGTGGGAGAGGTTGAGGTCTCCCTCTCACCCAAGTCTGCCGGGGCAGGTCAGTTTCAGGACCTCAGCCACCCGTCTGACAGCCTGTGCTGTCTCATTCGTACCTGAGCATCTGGCAGATCCCCTTCTAAATGACTTTTAACACATGAACACAATAAAAGGAAGGGATGGCAGACTCTCATTTTCGGGCTAAGTGGCAAGGCATTTTTCCTGTTTACACCTTTGGAGGAAATCATTACATGAAATATTGAACAGGAAACTCTTATTTGTCTCTGAAGACCTTTTTTCCTGCTCTAGAAAGATGTGGAAAATGCTCGAGTCCTATTAAATTCAGTAGGAGCCAAGGAGGACTAACACACCTCGGCCTTTGGGAAGTAGCGGTGTTGTTTGGAGCTGATATTGTGCATGTTTCTGCATGATATTAAACTTAAAAAAAAAATCTATATGGAGCCAGGATTTTTATCTACTCTGACCATGAAGCTGTGTTTCCTTATGTCGGGAAAGGGCTGGAGATTAATGCTATCTAATGATATGTCTCTTATCAAAGGGAGGAGACAGGTTTACAATTAGAGGTTGCTCTAAATAGAAAGTACTAGTCAATGTTTGTTGTGTGGGAGACAAAAACCCTGCATCACCATCAGCTGGCTCAGTTAACCTGGCTGGGCAGGCAGTGTTTACTGTTCAGCTGAGATTAAGGGAAAAAAAAGAAAAAGAGGAATGGAGTAAGGTCAGTCAAATTTTAAGGCACAATGTGATTGAGGCTGTAGCTGCTCAGTCTTCAAGGGTGTCCATCGCGGCTACCATGTGCAGCAACCTCCAATGCAAGAAGCAAAACCTGAGGTCTAACTGTCCAAAATAAATTTACTTTTGTTATTGCCAGAGGTGGTTTTGGGGTGCTCTGGAGTCCTATCTCAAAGAAAAATCCATCTGCCCATGCTGTACCCCATAAGAGGACTTTGGAGATGATTCCTCAAGTGCAGCAGGTTTGATTTCAGTATGGGCAGAAGGTGGTGGAGCTGTGCTTCTGACAAAATGCAGCCCAGGCGAGGGGGGCTGTGCATAGCTGTGAACACGTGCAACCCTGTGTGCACACAAACACGCTCAAATGGGGTTTTTTAAAGTCTTGCCCCTGCAGAGTTGACAGGGCTTTGGTGCCTTCTGGAAGAGAAGAGTTGTGGTTTTTCTCCTTCCTCTTTGTCTTTATGTCCCACCCAGTCTGATGATCTCCATTTCATTCTCCTTTATTTTTTGTGGTTTATGCTTGCTGCTTCTAATTATTCTTTTTCCTTTGGAAAGCACTATCACCCTGTCCTTTTGCACTTGTGTTTTCCATTCATCCTGTTTAAGACTCTCAGGCCCTTTCCTCTCCTCTCCCTGCTGTGCCCTCTTCTCCTTTGTGTCCTGCGGGTATGGAGGGGATCAGAAGGCTCTGCTGTGTTAGGGATACCTGTGTGGGTACACGACCAGTGTTGTGCTGCACATGCCTGGGTAGGGTGAGCACTGAGTCACGATAGCAGAGCTAATGGAGAGCGCCAGTGTTGTTTGGTGGATGTTGGTTTGATGACCTTTGGCAGTGTGCAGTGTTAGTTGTGCCTCTGGTCCCTTCAGTGGAAATTATGGCCTTGTGAAAATCGGTGGCAAAAGTCCTGTTTATTTCCAGTTTTCTATCCTCTGTGGTATTCACATTGATACCCACTCTCATTTCCTTTTATCTGTTTGTCTCAGAAACTGTCCTGTGTTGAATGCATAAAGACAGCTTACATCTTATTTTTCCTGTGTGGCTGCGAAGAGTCGGGGAAGAGTCTTACCCTCATTTGCAATAAGTGGAAACTAAAGATAGAAGGCTTATGACTTTTCTGGGGCTAGGAAGGGAATCCAGGTCAGAGCTGAGACTTCCATGCAGAATTTTTTCTGCTTTTTAGTTCGCCGGGCCTTGCCTCCTCTAACGCTGCAAAGGTTTCCATCTGTGCTCAAGTCGCCCTCGCTGTTCTGCTTAGTTGCAGGCGGAGTTATCGCCTGCCTGTCATTTCAACGACCTTATTTCTCTAGACTTGGAGCACCTTTTTTTCCATCTGAACCAGATCTTTGTGCCTTTGTTGTTGTTCTATTAAAAATAACTCACCTTTGAATTCGAAGTCGCACAAAGCAGATTGAGGAAGAGTTGTTGGCAGTAAAAAGCATCTATTTTTCAACATTTTGAAGTCTCTGCATGTATCATTTATTCTGACCCTCTTGGTTTCGGTTGTGTTGGGTGTGATGTCCCTGCTTGGGTTTGGCAGGCTGGGAGGTGGGATTTCTGGCTGTCAGCCTCAGTTAGTCCCACAAGGAGAGGTTTAGGTGGCCAAGCCATGAGTGGGGCCTCTCAGAAAATCAAGCTAGTCGTACCTGTGGGTCTCATGGTCCCCAAAAGCCCCACTTGAGTAAACTGGTCTAGTGGAAGGTGTCCCTGCCCATGGCAGGGGCTTGGAACTAGATGATTTTTGAGGTCCCTTCCAACCCAAACCATTCTATAATTCTGTGTTTCTATAAACAATGTATGTGTGTGGAATCTAGGAAATACATGGCATTATATCTTTGACATTATGAAAGCTTATTTTTAATCCTCTATACCAATTTGTACTTTTTGAGGTTTTCTTCCCAATTAAGAGAAAAACTTTCTTATATGCTGGATGGGAAACAGGCTGTCTTAGGATTATTACTTGCTATGTCCTCCAGAAGTGAAGTGGGATAAGGCTTGTGGATTGCAAAGACCAGGTCTGTCTGTCATGTAGCTCGAGCTCCAGCATCAGTGCTATGGATTATACACTTAAGGTATTGAGCAGCTGTATTGAATGGTTTGCCCATGTGAGGTTGGGGACATCTGTATGGCCAACAACCAGAAAGATAAACTATGTAAAAAGTAAATCTTTGCTAAATAGGTGGGTTAAATTTGTAGGAGATGGGTGCAATGACTTAACAAATCAGCTCCTGGTTTTCCTTTGAGCTCTTGCCTGTAGTGAGCGCAACTACTTCCTAATGTGGAAGGTCACTACCCTCAACCTCTTGCAGTTGGAGGTTTTTAAAAGGTAGAAGTTAAGAGAAATCTGAAGAACATTTCAAACATAGTGCAACTTTTTTTTCCCTAATGAATAAGTATTTCATTTAGAAAAAGAAAATAAGATAAAACTTCAGAACGAGAACAATAAGCCCAAATTATGTTGACAAATTGCTGGCAGCAGCTCAGTTCCTCCAGGGCGAGGGGATGAATGATTATACCTGCAGCCAATTCTCTGGAAACCTGGAGGAGTGAAGGTCTGTCCAACAGGTAAAGGAATTAGCTGTTCCCCATCTCCAGTTGTTACACACACACAAATGAGCCCACAAGAGGGCTGTGCTCACAAAACTTTTGAGAATATATATATCAAAAGATGCTGAGTACAATTTTTATCACCTGTAATAGAAAGCGATTTCTTTTATTTATGTACTTACGGTCCAGCCTCTGGTTCTTTGGCCAGAAGCTCTTCTTTTACCTTTCACATGCTTGGTGCTCAAAAAAAAAAAAAAAATCCATTTTATTCTTTAATATAAGCAGAAGGCAATGGTTTCCCCCACTTTGTATTATTGTTAACTTGACTCGAAGCCCAGGTGTTGTTGGACTGCAATAATAAGTGTATGTAATGATATTTATATACCATATGTAATTCCCAACTTAGCCATTAACCAAATAATTTTTTCTGTAGCTTTTTTGTTTATTAAGGTTTGATGTTCACTGTGACAAACGTCAATAATTTCTTCAGAGGCCTCATCAAGTGTGCTCCTCACTTTGATAGGGCCATTGCACTGGTACTTGCTGGGGCTTGTGCTTTTCAGCCCAGCACAGACCCTAAGTGGGTGAAACACCTGATAATGGTCATAGGAGGCAATTGGTGCTCCCAGGATTATTTAAATACACAAACATTTGCGTTACTTCCTTTCTATCTCCCGCTCCTTCTTTTTCTCTCCCCCCCCCCCCTTGTATCAGAGTACTTCACAAGCTTCAGAACCAAAACAAAAGTCAGGAAATGTATTTAAAATGCCATGGCATAAGATAAAACATGCGTTGTAGAAGGTCTTTTGCCCTTAAAGTGGTGCAGCATTAGGGCACCTGAATCCTCTTTTATTTTAAATCAGTCATGCGACCATGACTCGAATCAGTCACTAACCGGACCATGGTTTTGGCACTAGAAACTATTGACCAACAAGAAAGGCAGTGGTGCAAAGCCAGTTTAAATCATGGGAACTTACAGCCCAGCCTCAAAATCCTGAAATGATTTTGCTTGTGTGTTCTTGAGTTTGCAAAGATTTGGGCAGAAAGTTTCAGTTGGATCTTGGGGCAGGGATGAGCTTGGATGAGAAAGATAAAAGCTACTAAGTCCATTATCCTTATTTATACAATATTGTCTTGACCACGTGGCTGGGACCCTCCTCTGGAATGAACCAGCCTATGCAATGGAGTGATTAATTTATATTACTTTGCACTTCTCTAAAGTCTCCCTTTGGAAGAACTCAACTTGTTTTACAGTCACCAATTAATTTAACCCCCCGATAATATCTGCGCTGTGCCTAAGTGTGGCCTCTTTTTAATTTTGTTTTGTTTCTTTTTGGGGTTTTTTTTGTTGTTGTTGTTGTTACCTCAGTAGAAACTGAAGCACTGAGATCCCATGGCTCATCCCAAGTTATTCGGCTCTGGGTGAGCTTGGGTCACAGG
>NW_021940754.1:953294-1035794 GCF_001715985.3 Manacus vitellinus | reverse complement strand
GCTCATATCGGGGTATAATTTAAATGCAAGAGACTCACGTGTGTGCATTGTAAACCTGAGGGTTTCCTTTTCGACAGTGATTTCCAGTGGGCAGTATTGCTTCGTGGTAAAGAAGAAACTATTCAATTATGCACAGAAGGCCATGCAGGATGACCAGTGAGGCTCTGTGATGTTTTAAAAGCTAGTACTAAAAGCTAATTAAAATCTTCTCTGGTGATAAAGGGAGACTTGGGAGGATTGTTGCCACGATTGTTTTCCCTAAGAATTTAATTTACAGCCAATTTTTCCTATCTGAATGTTACTTTCAAATGCACCCAGTGATAAGAAGCAACATCTGTTTTCTGTTCAATAGTACAAGGAGGCTCTGCATGGGGCTGAGTGTACACAGCCTATGTGAAGCCATTGTTATTCTCATTTCTTTTTTGTCCCCATGCCTGGTCCATTTGCCATATACCATCCGGCAAACAGCTGACACATCCCGGCTATTATGGACCCAGGCCTAATTGCCAGCAAAGTCTTTAAGCTCTTCCACGTTGGCCTCGTAGGAGGAATGGGAGGCCTATATAAATGGTGCTGCTCCCGACCACCGCTCTCATTTTGCCTGTGTGGAGTTTGCAGGCTGTTGTGCCGGAGGGTTTGCGGATGCTAAAAATATAGTTGGAGCCCAGTGCCAGTGATTTGCTCTCTGGCTTTCCTCCTGCTCCCCCTGCCTGGCCAGGAATGTTTCTGTTTTCTGTGGTAATAAAGCTTGGGATTATTTAGATGGTAAACATATTCCAGAGTATATTATTTTTGCTGGGGAGCGGCAATACGGCTGCCTGGAAAGAAGGAATAATTTGGGGGATGTATTTGCCAGCCTTTTCCCACAGGTTTGGGCATGGGTACCACTCTCCTTGGAAGGGCATGAACTGGGTATTTCTTCCCCATCTGAGATTTTAATTTGTTAATTTTTTGGTCCCACAGCCCTCCTGGAACAGAGACCACGATGACACGGCATCAACGCGCTCCGGGGGAACCCCCGGACCCTCCAGCGGAGGACACACATCGCACAGCGGGGACAACAGCAGTGAGCAAGGTAGGAACACAGCCCTCACGCTTTCTTAGCTGGCAAGATGTGCTCAAGGGACTGGTTACTGTCTTTCTGATGTTGAAATGTGCTCTGGTACCAGGGGTTTTGTGCTGAGAAAGGTCTATCTTCCTTTTTTTTTTTTTTTTTTTTTAATTACTTGATACTTTTTTCTCCATCTCCTCCTAGTAAAGGGATTGGTATCTTTATTTCTTCGACCCTGCCGGCAGGCACACTTTAGAGGAACATATGTACCAAATTTGCAGTATGCTTAATAAAAATAAGAATTGAGAAGGGTTTGGGTTTTTTTCCTTCATTCAAATGGGTTAAAAGATGAAATCTTCAAAACCAAATGTAATTAAGATTGTAGAAGTGCTCGCTAATATTTCAAAGATGCCATTGAAACTTCACTGCATATAAAGAAGAGAGATTTTAGCTGGCCCATTTGACAAAATCCTGAGCAATGCTTTTATTTACTTCTTTTTACTCAATTCCAATTTAATTGAATGCAAAAACATTCTGTTTGAGTGTCAGGCCAGAGTAGCTGATTTAGCAGGGCGAGTATGAAACGAGCTTGGTGCAATGGAAGTGGGACATACTACAAATAATCAATGCTGTCTCAGAAACTCTGAAATCTAAAAAGCTGAATTTCTGGATTTTTTTTTTTCCTAAGAAGCGGTTTGAATGCTTCCTAGTTTTTCTGAACAGACCAACTGCAGCGGATTTTGTGTTAATTTAATGCAATTAAAATTTAAAAAGGATCCTTAATCTGAATATAAAAGAGAGTGCTTTATTGAAGTTGACTCTGAACTCACAATAGGTATATACTTTTAAATCTGGTTTTATGATCATGTTTCATTCAAGTGCTGTTAGACAACAAAGGAATTGTGTTTCCAAAAAAAGGTTGAGCAGTACTGATTAGCATTGCAAAGTCTGCATTTAACAAGATTAGTTTTTAAACTAAACCAGTATATTTTAATTTTTTATATGCATGGACCTAACGTACATCTCTTTATAGAATTTTAAGTATTCGAGACTCGTTATTGTTTAAAGAAAAGTTGCTGACTTCATCGCAAGTACAGCCTAGTAAAAATGGGGCCTGGAATAGTAAACTGTTGCAGAGCTGAGGCAGAAACTGGTAACCTTCTGACCTCTGACTTTTACTGGAAAATGATATGCAACATAAATTCAGGGGGCCTTTTTTCTTTCAAGTATGTATACGTATATATTCTAGTGGTGCTGTTCACAATGCTGTAGTTGAAGTGGTGTCAAGATGGTCATTATAGCCCCTTGCTTTTGGAGCAAACTTTAAATCTGTGGGGTTTTTTTAAGGGTGAAAAAGCTGCTGCAAAAAAATAGGCTTTGAACTAAAACATGGTGTTTTGAGAGGGTTTTTGTACTCGGATAGGGCTGTTCCTTTTATTAGACGGATGTGCGTGTGTTTATGTGGATATGTGCGTGGACAAAACAGCTGTGGGGAGGCTTGCCAGCTTGCTCCTAGACTGCTTTGGAAATCGAGATACTCAGTTCCTGGTGTACTTTTAAAGATTTTTCAGGCTTCATTTTCTCCTAAATATGACATTTTAGTAGTCTGGAGTGCCGATCATATCTGATGTCTTATCATCGCCATCCTGGTCAGCTCCTAGCAAGGTGCATGCTGTAAACTCAGTCAGGAAGAGTTTTGTAAAGTGAGTTTCAAGCCTGAGTGCTACTAAATATCTGCAGAAGGACTTGTCAGTGACGCTTTATCCAGTTCTGAAACTTTTACCCAAATCCCAGTGGTTTGTTGAGGCTGGAATTGCTGCCAGTGCTTGATAGATGTGTTTTGTGAAGAAGACTCATTGCATTCAAACTTCAGGGAAGAGTAAAAAAAAGAAAGAGGGGATTTGCTAACTGGAGCTCTCAGGTCAAATTTGGGAAAGGTGTTTTGGAAAGGAGACCCTGTCCAGAAGGTCTCTGTTACTAAGACTTGCCTTCAGGCCACTTGCCACCTGTGGAAATGGCATTGTTTTTGAGGAACAGGAATGTAGGAAGGGTAGCAGTGGTTTCGCTGAGCCTTGCTTTATGTCTTGTTTGTGTGAAATGCTCTGAAGGTTGAGACTATGGGGGAATCTCATCTGTTTAATGTACACCCACAGCTGCATGTACACCTTCTGGTAAAAAAACCAACCAAACAAACCAAAAAACAAAGCATGATTTTTAGCCTTTCCCTATGGGGAAGAAGTCAAACAATACGACCCTGAGGGACCAAAATGGAAGAGAAGAAAAAGATAGCAAATATCCTGCCTGTCCCCAACTGCCTTAAATTTCCAAATGCTGTGATTTGATGGCTTTTCTTCTGTGGCCTGATGTTAGGAGTGCAACACTGTGGTTAAGCTCCTGTATTTACCTCTGCTGGGTGCTCTTCTTGGCAGCAGAAGGAGCCAGCATGGCACTGCCACAGCGACCGGGTGCTGTGGAGGGGTGGCAGCGAAAGGCTGGGGACCCCAGCTTGTGCTTGAGAGCATAGGAGTTAACTCGAGATGCATGTGTTGCGTGACATATATTCAGTATATTATGGGCTTCCCTATTTTTAGGAGTTTGTAAAAGTTCCTTTTGGTTCCATCTGTCAAGAGCACGTTTGCCATTTAAAAAAAAAAAAAAAAAAAAAAAGGCAAATCTGATCACCAGAAATAAAACCATCTAAAACTGTCTGGTTTTAGGTTGTCCTCACAGCCTACTTCCCTAGTTGGGGTAGGTAAAAGCACCTTCTGAGCCAGGTTTCCAACCTGGCTGAGAGTATCACAAGGATGTACGTATGAGCTTTGCATTTTCAGGGAGGCACACAGACTGGAAAGCTTAAGCCCTTTAGCAAGACTTTTCTCCCTTAGTCCTTAACCCAGGCTATGTTAAGGTCTATTTTTGGACTTTCAGGAGATTTTTCTTCTTACCTTGCTCATCACTACAAATCCTTACAAAGTGTGTTTTTAACCTATTTATGTCATAATATGCAGCACACATTGAATGATTGCCTTTGAAAACAGGAGAGATGTTCTTTCCTGTAGACATTTTAAAGTCTTTTTTAACATGTAAATTTATTTACTTAGTAAATAGTAATGACTCCCAGCTGCTTCGATCTATTGTAGAAATCCATATTTAACTGCTAGGAAGCTGTTCTGGGGTCTCGTGCCACTGAACAGCAGGGTATGTTATTGCATAGTACGTTGACACAACCTCTTCTAAAGGCCTGGTATTGTGTCATCACAGGGGATAGTTATAGTACAGGAATGCAGAATAATATTATGAAAAAGTTTTCCCATTGCTCTGAACTTAACGGGAAGGACCTTTGAAGGTCTGTATCCAAATGGTGCAAAGAGACCTGAATTTATGCAGCGGAGAAATAACTTGCTAAATTCTATTTAAAAGAAGAGAAGCAAATTCTTATGTACAGGCAGGTGATGCAGAGCTCATGGCAGCACTATTTTATCTTATTGCATCCTCCAACTTGAAAAGATTCCTGTTTGGTGTATTGAGAAATCTATTTTGCTTGTTTTTCAAACAGTGGGGCCAGGAAAATGCTGAACAAAGCCCTGGTACAGTCACTTTTAATCTAGAGTGTAGCTCTTTATTTCCCACGTTTAGCTCTCCTGCATGGTTTAAAAGAAAAAGGAAAATAATCCATCAGTGTCACCTATCTGTGCGTATTGTTTCTTTCCCGTTTTCTTTTTTTGTCCAGGCCTCAGCCTGGGTTCAAAACATTTTTTTAACCTCCAAATAATTGTTGCTCCTTGAAGCCAGGAGTAGAAAGCCAGCGATATTTCTTTATAAAAATGTATCAATGGCTGCAACGTTGGGATTTTTTTTCCAGGCTTTTGTAGGAGTTCGAGCAACCTATAGGCAAAAAGGCAATCGGGTTTATTATTGCCGGGAATCTCCAGGCGGTTGTTTGGAGGCTGCAAAGGCAGGCGGCAGAGCCGGGAAGAGGGGGAGAGAAGGGCCACATTATGTTCCAGATGACTGAGCAAGGATTTATATACCAGCTCTCCTTTTTTTTTTTTTTTCCCTCCCTTTTTTTTTTTTTTTTAACATGGGAGAAGAAAAGTAATAAGAGCGGGGAGGCATTTGAAGCGGTCAGATGGCCGATGACTAATGGGATAGGTGGGCAGGAGCCCGCGGATTGGGTGTCTTAATGAGCACATTTCGCACCGAGTTTGGGCTGCAGTTCCCCTTCACCTTTGCCCTTTATTGACCGAACTGACACTTCATTTTTCACATACTTCCAATTATGGCTGAGCTTAAGTGTTGCCCTGCCTCCTTTCTTTCTTGCCTATGGACGGCTTGAGAGTGGCTGAGGCCACAGAAGATATTTTAATTTGAAAAACTACCATAGCAAGGCAGGTTTAGGGTGTAACCTGAAACTGCTGTCACTTGGCAGTTTCTCCGATGAAAACAAAAGTTTTAATGTTTCTTGTTTAGCGCTTCCCCTCCACCCCCCACTCCTTCTCCGTGGTGAGGTGGGCAATTGCTTTGGGAGCCAACGGGTTGGTGACGGGTGTTTTCCTTGGGGTAAATCCTTTCTGGCAGTACAGGTGTCCTGGTTGGGAGTCACCCAAGTAAAGAGGCAAACCCAAGTGAAAAGCAGTGCCGTGCTTGAACGATGGCTCCTTGTTCCCTCCCAATGTGGCGTCTTCTCAAATGGCTTCATGTGGTGTGGTGCCCTGCAATGTCCTTTGCTGGATACTCTCCTCATGGAAAAGCAAAGCATCATTGTGCTTGCACTTCTCAAGCCTTAGACCAGTGTGGGTTTGTTGTTTTGGTAATATTTAATGCATGAATGCGGATTTGAGTGTGGCCTGGCTGTGAAGCTTTGAGAAATGGCTGAAAATGATGCTGGGAGAGGCAGGTGGGACAAGGAGATGGACGAATCTGCAGTCACCCCTTTGCTGTACAGGGAGAACCCTGATATATCTCCCACTGCTCAAGCCTGTGTGCATTTCCACGTTGGCTTTTACATGCAGAATCCTTCCAGGGCGGAAATGTCTGTTTGCTTTTGCAGGGCTTAGGGGGTTTCGGAGCATGCGGTTTTCCTACCAAATGTGAATTCTGTCGGAAATAGTTGGAATAAGTTGCGCTCACATGGGGTGGGTGGGTTTAAGAACAAAATAGCTGCTGTTAGACCTTCACTTCCCAGCAGCACCACTGGATTTTGCAGCGTGGTTTTCACTACCGGCTCTGTCACTTGAAGTTTGGGTGAGTAATGAGTGGACATGTCACCTGAGTGCCGGTGGTGATTGCTTTACATTTAAATACATGGAGACTATATCGACAATTATTTACATCCAAACAGTGGCCCCTAAACCACAGAAGTATTTATCTCAAAAAAAAAAAAAAAGTATGAAGTATTACCTATTTTATTATGTAGCCCTCTGGCATAGTAATGGCATGGCATATTTTTACTATAATATGGTAATAAAAGAATATGTAAAAGGCAGACAAAGGTTCTGTCTTTTCACTAAGGTGACCCCTGTTACCAAGTAACTGCTTTACTTATGAGCTTATTAAAAACTCAAAAAAAAATGAGCTTTTCATACTTCACAGGCATTGATGTGAAAATGAGCTGTCCTGCGAGTAGTTTTCTTGATCATTTTTAGAACAATTGATTAGCCAAAGAGCCGCTGTCATTAGTTGACATTGACTGATAGCAATTTGTCACAAGCTCCGAAGGTCAGCCAGGCAGTGGAAGCTTCGGCTTGTCTTTGATTGACCTTTTCTGATGCCATTATCATGCGATCGGTTAGACTGGATGTGACCCTCGATTAGAAAAGACAGGGCATTAGTCAACAGGGGCTGCTCCCTGTGTTTTTTCTGGTGCTTTATGTATTGTGAATCCCGAATTAAGCGTAATAGGCTTGTTTGAAAACGGAGCAGTATCAGTTTTCTGGCTGAGGCTCTGCCATCCCCTTTTCTTTTCTTGCTTTTCCATCAAACGGGCAGTGCTCAGTTTGCTTTAAATCAACGTGAGCACCTGCACCCTCTTCCTCTGACGTGAGATACGAGTTTTAAACCAGGCCCATATTTATCTGAAACTCTTCGTGTAGGTGTGTATTCTTCAGCAGCACCAGCATTAATTATTTTTATCTCCCCAGAATCATGTTTTATTTTTTAACAGTGATTGAGTAGTTGAGGATTATGCTCATAACAACATGATGTCAATTTATCATTCTGCTCTAAAGCCGGGGGGCGTGAAACTGGTTTTTTCCTCCTTCTGGTTTAGGTTTTTTGTTGTTGGGGGTTTTTTTGGTGTTTTTTTTTTGGGGTCTCATCAGCCTGATTCAGCTGTTAAAGTTAGATTTCGGCAGCATTCAGCCTCTGTGGCTCAACTAGGCAGGGTTACACTTCCACTATGGTAAAAGGGAGTGACTCTTCTCTTGGAAGTGGGTGTCTGTCATGATTTGAGCATTAATCTGTTCCCAGTGTCAGTATTTATTTCAATTGCTTGCATTAGCTTAAATGTCTGTTATTAACAGGCGTTCTTCTTTTTGTTTTGGCGAAGATAGCTTAAAATACTTATAAATGTTGCTTGTTTTGCCTAAATTGTGGGTAACATCATCGTAAATGAATTTTTTTCCTTGTAAAAAAACCTTCCTTCCTCCCATTTGCCTTTCAGGGGAAACCTGAATTTCTCTGTCTAAGCACCAACTTGTTTTTCAGGTCAGCCCCCAGAGATAATAAGCAGTTCAAAACCAGCACAACCGTTTCAGCACGGTTTAATGCGACTTCCAGTCTTTGCTTAGGAAAAGCTTCCAGCTGGGAAGGGAGCAGAGAGGCGATCACGTCAGGAGGCAGATCCTGCAGGCTGAAGCTATTGCCATCGCTGGCAGAGCAGAAGGAGGGAAAAAGAGTTTGGAAACTGTTTACCTTTAAAGTGGCTATGGAAATACAAATATTCCTGACTTCTCAGCCTATCTGTAATCAAGCAGCAAAAGCCATGTGCTGGAGTCCTTTCCCCCCTCCTTTTTTTTCCTATTTTCTTGGCAAGTTTTTCTAAACTTAGAAATGTCTAGCCCAGTAAACATCTGTGTGGCTGCGCAAGTTGACGTATACATAGATGTGTATTTAAGAACATGGTCCTGACCCTGGAATGAGCATCCCATCAGTGATGCAGGGCTTTTGCAGCCCCAAAAGGGTGTCTGCACAAAACCAGGTGTCTTACTGAGGGCAGGATCTTGGATATGCTGAGCAGGGAACAGTGGTGGAAAATATCACATTGCTAAATCGCATCTTGGGCTGTTACCTAAAAGCTCCTGTGTAGGACTGAAGAGCATCTTTCTTTCCTCCTTGGATTGGGTAGAGAGAAGTTTGGTTGTAAGAAGTTGTAGAAATTGAAGTTTTTAGTGTCCAAGACACCCCGTTTTAGCAATACCTAAGTCGTGTGTTTTCAGGCTTGCTGATATTATTTAATTTAGAAACAGAGTTGCTTTATTCTGATGTGGCTTTTTGTGTCCTATACATCCTGGGTGTTTTTCACTTATGTTGTGGTGGCTTGGAGCCAGTGA
This sequence comes from Manacus vitellinus, assembly GCF_001715985.3. NCBI lineage: Eukaryota > Metazoa > Chordata > Aves > Passeriformes > Pipridae > Manacus > Manacus vitellinus. The sequence goes on along the minus strand of NW_021940754.1, from coordinate 1,027,193 downwards.
GCTTCCCATATGGCCCATATTAGAGGCCATCTTAATATTTCCATCCTAAGGGCACCAATTCTATCCCCATTTACCTCCCAGGTCCTAGTGGTTTCAGCTAAGTCTTTTGCTATCTACTGCAGGCAGAGTGAGACTTTAAGGTGTGTGTCATTGACTTCTTTAAACTGGAAGTTAAAAAACCAAAAGTTGTAATCTTCAGGTGTTTCTTTTGAGAAACATTTTTTATCACAAGGAGCATAAACCCATAAAACATGCCCTGTTTCTGGATTAGTGATGCAATAGGATGCGCCATTGGGCTGCTTGGCACAAACCATTTTCCTGTCTTTCTCGTGAAATGCTGTGAGGGGAAAACAAAAGGATGACTAAGGTTGGAAGAGAAGTCCTTAAAATTAGTTGTGTATGGAGAAAGTGGGTGCTTGTCCCATAATGCAAGAAGTAAGGGTGGGCGTTCATGGCACATGAGCTTTTCGGAGTGTTAGTAGGTTTAAAACATACAAAAATGTTTTATGTGTTGGGTTAAACTTATTGCTACAGTGTGCTGAGGAGGCCAACAGCAGACAAAAAGAGATTGGACCAATTCATGGAAAAATCGGTCCTTCTGTGGCTATTAAAAACCCTGGTCCAGATGCAAGCACTGGCTCAGGAAGCTGCCCAAGTGCTGATTGTCAGAGCTGCGGCACAGCCCCATCCGTGTACCCCTTCTTTCTAGAGGGTTTTCCTAAACACCCATTATTGTTCACGGGAGACACCGACACAAGATCGAGTTACTTGGACACATCTCCTCTAGTTTCCATGTTAAAATAATTTTTTTATAATTCAATTCAGGAACTAAGATGCTGGATTTTTTTTATTTATCCTTTTTTGATGGCTATTTTTAATGCCAGCATGCTTTTGTTGGGAAGAAAGTAGACATAAGCTTGTATTTTCTTGCCCTTATTACCCCAGTGGTGGGAATGGTTTGACGCTATTCATTCAAATTTGACAGGTGATTGCTTCTGTAAATGAATGCACTCAAATCATAATTGTTGCAACAGAATTGTTTGATTACCTGGCAGTAGCCTCTTTCTCTCTGATAGCTTTTGGATCACCTGTTTGCTGAGAGCATTTGACAGTCCTCATGTTTATTACCCAATTGAATGTCAGTAGCAATTGCACTAAAGATAAACGAAAATGCAAGTACTTGTTGACCTTGACTTTTTTCCACAAGATATTGGACTTGATGGCTCTATTGCTGTTGAACTGATAAGAGTTATAAACAGTAGTTGAAGGAAAATGTTTTATTCCCAGAGGAAAATACCACACTGCTGTGGGAAATGGCATCTGACTAGCACTCTTTGCCAAATTTGCTTGGTTCACCTTCATTTAGGCTGTGGGAAAATAAAATACAAATTTCCCCTTTTATGACTTTAATATCTCTGCAAACGTGCATTCCTGTGCTCTTTGTAAAGTTTTGTTGGCAGACTGTGCCAATAACATACAGCGAGCACGAGACCTCGCCGTGTTTTATGATGTGCTATAATGAGGATTCTCAATTCTTCCTCATTTTCGGGCTGATTTGATAATTACAGGGAGGGAGCAGAGCTTTCTTCTCCTATTCCATCGGAAGCTTAATATGTCTATAACCAGAGAAGACTGGGAAACGTGTGGCTGTGGGTGCACATTGCCGGAGTGGGGCTGTGCCGGTGGGAATAGAGCCTGAGGATGAAGGCAAAGTGATTGCAGGAATAGGGGAATGATGCTTTCATAGGCTATGTTTGCACTCACTTTTTAAAGCAAGGTCCCACATGGGTTCCTTTGCAGGTTTTTGGGAGGAGGGGGCAAATTTGGTGTCACCCCTCCCAGCTGCATTTGGGGAATGGAAGAAATGAGTGCCTGCACCAGCAAATCTTCCTGCTATAACCTCCCCCCCCATATATATATTTATTTATTTCTAATCCTGCTCCAATATGAAACCTGAAAGGAAGACTTTAGTGGAAACAGGAGCAGGCAATAGGCTTTGAGATCTTCCAGGATGAAAGTCATTGTATAAACATAATACATAAAAAGCACAAAAGACAGTGGAATTATATTCTTTAAAATATAAGTCCTTCCTCTCTTGGCAACTGCTCTGATAAACTCTGTACAGTATTGTAGGAGCTTGTTAAAGCACCAAAATGCAGGATTAAGCAGTGCTGTAGCAGTTAGCAGAGTCAGACTAGTAATCTTATTGCATTGTATTTTTTTAGGTAAGATTAAGCCGGCATTACATTATATGTTTGTGGGCGAGGGGCCATTCTTCAAGGGATTAATTAATAGGATCAACGCTGTAAGATGCTGACATAATTTTTTTCTAAGCACATGGATGCACACAGGCTTTTTTATGCTTCTTCTTTCCTTTTTTTTTTTTTTTTAAATTTAATTTTAAATTCATGAATGAGGTGGGGACTTTCTCTGAGCAATCAGAGCAGCCCCTGCAGCAGTGGCAGAATCAGAGCAACTTATCACCGTATAATTCACCGGGGACCGCTTCTCACTGGCCTGGTGACCCACTAGTTGGTGCCATGTGAAATACCAGAGGGAGAGGCCTGATATCCCTTCTGCCTGAGCTGATGTGGGATTCTAGGGCTGTGACTAAGCAAATGTTTGACATTGCTCTGGCAGGTCTTTGAAGGAGGGTGCTCTTGGTTCCGGCACTGTTCCGGCTTGGCTCTTTCGCCGTGTTACCTCCTCCGTGTAGCCTTTGGTTTGACACGCTTGAACCTTTGCTGGTTGGGTCTGGAAGGTGGGAAAAGATGTGGAAGAGTGTGGATGGGCCAGTGATGTGCAGTGGGAGCAGTGTCACATCAGGGCAGGCACTAACACCCCAGGGCCCTCTGCCACCCTGTCTCCCTCTGCAGCTTGGGAACTTCCTCATTGCTGGGCGGTACCTCTGGCATCTAATGGCCATGGATTATACATATAATTTATTTATATATTATAAATATTACTCCATTGTAAGTATTTGTTAATATATTTTATTTTCTTCCTCTTGAGTGTTTAAAATCAAGCACAGAGTTTGCAGTCAGTTTTTTGTGGTTGCCCTTTGCAGAAGTGTAATGTGGAAGTGTGGGAAAGAAGAAAGAGCATAGAAGCAAATAATGCAGGCAGAATAGACTTTTTAAATACTTGTCCCTTGGCCCTTGTTTTCCTGTGACTGGTTCTGTTCCTCAGGAGAGACAGCCCTTGCAACCTGGATGCTGTGTATTGTCTCAAGGCTGTGAGCTCATCTTTTGCAGAAGGGCAGGAGAAGACCTGCTAGGAGACACCACTTACGTCCTTGGAAAAGAGCTAATGGTGGTGGAAGTAACCTAACTGATTCTTAAAATCTTCCCCCAGTGCTCTGAATAGCAGTGTCACATGGATGCATGCTAAATATATTCTGGAGTCTGTAGCGTCCCAGTGGACCCCGAAGAAGGCATATCTTAGCTCTCTCTGGTTGGCGAGTGAAGGTCATGGAAGCAAGGCTTGTAGGATGGAGAATCTTTTGTTGGTCTTATTGCTGTGCCAAGAGGATCTTCTCCCTTTCTCACTTCCTGGCACAGCACTGAGGGAGAAACCCCACTGTGGATCTCCTGCTTGGGCCCCTGGATTATAGCACATGTGCTTCTGCATCAACTGCCTTCCTAAAGCAGGGGAAAGAGGGAGTGGGGTCAGCATTAACTGAACAGCTCAAAACAAAGTGTCATCATTTAAAATGGAGTTAAAGTTTCAGGGCGCTGTAACATCAGCGTAGCAGCCTCTTGCTAAAGAGCAGGGGATAAGATGCAGGCAAATTGCAGCAGGGGGGAAAGGAGACAACAAAGTGGAATTGAAATGTGTTCATGCTGTACTCCTCCTCCCTTTCCCATGTAGTAAAGCATCTATTTATCCTCTCCTGTCCCCTCATCCTGCCTGTGGCAGTGAGGATGCCCCAGGAGAGGCTTTTGCGCAGGATTCTGCCTGTTTTATTTTTCTGATACCTGTCTGGACTAACCCACAAAAATTCTGCATGAGGTCAGCTGTGTAAAAGCAAAAATAGTGGTGATGTTAATTCAATATAACTATTGGACAGACTTGGTGTAGTTTTGTGTTGTTATAGTTCTGTGACGGGCTGTAGGAAAGCTGAGGGCTGTTCTGTCAGTTGGTGAGCAGGCTGAGCCACCAAATCTTTGAATGTCAGTGTATAAATATTTATAGTTTGTGTGTGTATTTGTTCCTATACGTGCTTGGATGTGAGTGCTTCCCACTATTACACATTTTTATTCTGTGAACCTGGCAAGAAAGGTGGTAAAGCAACCACCCATATGAAGCATAGGGCTTTTTTAGAACCTTTCAAATTTCCTTTACAAGGAGCATTGTGCTAAGTTCCTTGGTGTTGCAGCTACAAGAAACAAATTAGGAAGCGGTGCTAATGTTAGTGTCTCACCACATATTTAATCCAGCTAAAAAACCCCTGAGGTGGCCATGATTTACCAAGCTGAACAGCAGACTGGCAAGCAGAGAGGGCTGGCAGAGCCACCTCATCAGGAAACGTAGAATTGGTGACTTGCTTTAATTTAATCCAAATAATGTTGGTGACTTGGTTGAATTTAATCCTAATAAAGTAACCAGCTAACAGTCTGCAGGAGGAACATGTTTGTCTGAAAAGCAGAGTATGCATATTATGCAATGTTACAGCCTGGCTTTCCATACCTAATGTTTTAATATAAACTAGAATTGCTTTGTACAGAGGAATTGAAATTCCATGTGTTACCAATATACAAATTTTATTTACAGTTGCAGTTGGTGTAGGTGAAATGACAGTATTAAACTTAAAAATGCCTCTCAAGTTGATAAATGCCAACTTGATACTAAACACATTAATACTCTGTTAAAATTAGCAGTCAATTTACTTGAATATTGGAGGTTAGCCAGGGATGGATCTGAAGTTGTATTAGGTATATCGTACTGGTCTGAATACATCATATGCTGTTGCAAAAGCATTGTGCTAATTTTAGCTTACAAAGAGGATGAAGATAAACTGCCTGCTGCTAGTTTGCCATATGCTATCCTGGTGATAATATTCAAGTCGAAAATATTCTGCAGAGAGTCTTATTGTTTCACTGAAAGAAAAGTGGAAAAGAGTTAAGCAAATTTCTACTCCGTAAATATATACAGAATAATGAAATAAAGCAAATCTCAAATGCTGGTAGATGAGATCTGTGAAATTTGTTTTGGTTTTATTGGCTTTCATGGGAGTCAACAATTTGTTTTAGTATATATTTGATCCAATTTTATCCATTTCTCGCATGTAAATCTTAAAATCAATCTAAATAAAAATTGATCTTTGTTCTGGTAGGCAAAAATATAGTCTGAGTTGCTCCTAACTAGTTAAGCCTCCCATCCTTCAAGTTTAGTACAGGAATAAAGTCTCTGCTGAGCTGATTTTTTCAGGAGCTTCTCCTTTTGCTTTGTTTATTTAAAAACTCAAAACATATTCCACTTTCCATATGGGGAGGATTTTGCTTCTGTAACTTCACTGAGGAGCATTTGCCTTCTCCATCTGGCCCCGTAGCCAGGAGAGGGGTGCATGGGGAGGGGGTGCCCTGGACCCCCCGGGGTTAGTAGGGCTTGGGGGAAGCTTTGCATTAGCAAGTGGTGAAAAGCTTGACCTTCGAGTGACCTGGGTCAAGCAAACCCCCCACTGAAGTGTCCCATTTGGACATGGATACCTGTGGGGTGAGGGAGGAGATAAAGGACAGGGGGAGGAAGATAAAGTAATCCCATTGACCTGGGAACTTCTCAGATATTACAAGCAAGGGAACGTCAGGAATAATAAAAGAGCGGCAATATTTGCCTGCCCCCCGTATCTGTGTAATGTCATTCCAAAGGGCTGAAGTAGATAATAGCAAATGTGCTTTCAAATATCAGATCAATCTCTTGAAGTGATGGGGAAGACTGGATGCTCTGATCTGATGGGTGCTGGAGAGTGTAATACAATCCTCATTGCAGCAGAGAGAATTGTATAAATGGACAAAGATCTGCTGATTACATCTTTTGCTAAAGTGTTAAGTAAAAGATCTGGCTATAAGAGATGGCGAGTCTACTATTGTCTGGTCTTCTGACTTGTTTTTATAGGGGTTTTCACAGGAACAAATACCAATGACCAAAATAAAAGCAAGCGGTGTGGCCGGTCCATATCATGGTAGGACACATGCTCTTGAGTCAGTGTGGGCAGGAAGCTTGGCAGGTCTGTCCCCCACCATTGCCATTGCATCTTTATCTCTCTGCTTCATTGTTTGCCACTGAGTGCTTGAAATTCCAGTTTCCAAGTAAAAGCTTCCTGTTTCTTGCATTTACATTCAGTTTGGTAAGACATAAATTTAGCTATCTATCAAGGAAGGCTTTTCTTTTTTTCTTTTTTTTTTTCTTCTTTTCCTCAAGTAAGGCAAAATAGGAAGAAGAAATTAATTATGATTTGGTGATAAGAAGTAGAATTTTGCATTTTCCCAGATTCTCAGTGGCAGGAAGCGTGAGGTTGTATCCTTGTGATAAGGTGATGGATGGGAGCTAAATTCAGCCTTTCCATTCTGAGTAATTTTAGAAAGAGTCCTGAAGTCCAGATCTTGTTTAGAAACAGAGATGGGCATATTCAGCCTTCATAAGCCATAGTTTCCTTGCAGTAGCCTCACTGCTTGTAAGTTTTTACTGTTCTGTGCAGTATTCAAAGCTAATAGTGTTCATATTCTTGTAGTCTTCTCAATCCTGAATTTCCCTCCAGAGAGTTTCTTTTTCTCTCCATTGACTGTGAAGGGACTTGGGGAGGACTAATGGCCTCGCTCAGACGCTTAGCTGGGCAGTCTGACTTAAATGCTTGGAGTAGGGATGAATCTGTTCTAAAACTTGCCATTCCTTTAGAAAGGAAATGTTTGCTCTGCGTTGAGAAGCAGAATAAAGTGGTTTGTACTGGTGAAGATAAAAGGAGTGGGCCTGGGCATTGTATGTGTAGGTGAGGCTGTGTCCTCTGCAGCTCCTGAGCGTCTCATGACACTTGTTGTATTTGCAGACCCATATGGGTAATAAGTGTTCAAAAATATTGGCATTTATAGAGAAAGACATATGCATATGATATTTTAAAAAATATTATTCAGGGCAGGCACTGTCTGTATTCCCTTGCATAGCTGCCAAGAAGCCAGGTTTCCAGCGTTCCCTACCATCAGGATGTTGTTTGCTTCAGTAGTGCTTACGAGGTTTTGGTCGAGGGTTTTCACATGACATCTGATGGATGGAGCTTGTGAAACTTGGTAGCACTGCTTTGCTCAACTTCCAACTAAACAGCTTTGAGGTCTTCCATGAGATGAAAAGCTCCATGAGAGAAGCCTTGAAACAAAACCTGTTGCTGAGTTGAGGTGGTAGGAATGGCCATACTTAGTTTTGTTGAACTGTTTGGGCATGAGGTCTTTTGGCAGCTGGCACTGCAGCACTCGGGACTTCTCTCCACCCACCGTCCTTATCTTCTTCTAAGTATAAAACCAGAGTTAAACCTATTTCTACTCCAAACTAACAAGATGTGCATTGGCTCATTGAAGTGTACTAATGCGCATTCAAAAAGGTTCATTTGTCCACTTCATTTTTTTTCATCATATTTGTAGGAATCCTCACTAGCAGATGAGGTAGAGGGGTGACTGGTTAATAATTTTTATGCAGAATATTGAACTCTTATTTCCATTTTGAAGTCCACTTTGGATGCTGTCCTGAAAAGTATCTCTGGATTGTGTGCTGTGACCCCCTTGTGCCCCAGAAACTTGAAATTCAGGGCTTGCTTCCTTGGTAGGCTGTGAGTACAAAGCCTAGGGATGGTGCTGGAGGTTTGCAGGCACCTAGGGAGGGCGGGTTACTGGCAGCAGCAGTGTGGGCTTTCATTCAGCACCTTGTCAGCGTGCCTTATCTAGGATCTTGAGGGATGGCTCTCCAGGGTAAACCCAGGGAAGGGAGCTGAGTGAGGTGTTTCCAGGGATGTTCCGGCGGAGGCTTTCTCATGAGCTGTTCTGCTTGCCCTGCAGGAGTCGTAGCCAGCACAGATCCCTTCAGTGCCTTGGAAAGTTGGGCTTTCCAGCATGTTTGTTGAGTGCTTTGAGACTTTGACCTCCTTATTTACAACTCGTGTCATCTTTCAGTGGACGTGTACAGCACCTGCTGTCTTCAGCCTCTTCTTCCATGCTCTTGCATGAGGTTCATGTGCAACCTTAAATATGCAGGAAGTCTTCTGTGCTGGTGAAGGGTTAGCATGAGGGATAGCTTCCACATGGTCCTACAGGCAGTTGCCCTCTCCAAGTCAATATTCCCTTGTTCAGGTCACTGCTGAGATCATATTAATTGCAAATATGGTGCTTATGTCAAAGTCTTTTCCATAAAAACTGTTAGGTATAGATAAGAATGCTTTTTAACTGAACTTTGAGATTCACCCCATGATTATAGATGAAAATCTCTGTCTTCCCTTCTCATCTGCCTCAGCCACAAATTGCAGGTGCAGCTGGTCAGGCAGTTAAAATGACAAAACTCAGGGTTGCTTTGCATAGAAACCAGCAGCACGATTAGCAATGGTTCAGAGGCTGGCATTGGTGACTGTTCAGAAAATTGGCAGGTATTTGTGAAAGCCTTTTCCAGTCTCAAGAGAATCACCTCTTTTGGCATCAGTGAATGTTGCTTCAGAATTGTGACGGGAAAGAGTGCAGGTCTGTGACTAGAGACTTGCTTTTCTGCCTCAATATGGAGATGCTTGCCTGCAGATTCTAAGAGATCAACTGTGCAGCAAAAGTTGTGTATGGAGGAAGCAAGGAGTTCACAAACAGTTGGAAAATTGTGTTTGCTCAACATGAAATGAGTTTATTAGAAGAGACTCGTTCAGAGTGGAAACGGGAACTAGTATTTACGAGGATTTATTTGATTGTCTCAGGATAATTTGAATACAGGTTTGCAAGTATTTTCTTTCTTTTTTTATGCACATCTGAGCGTGTCTCTAATATATGTATTACAAAACTGTCCTGACCTTCATCAAAATAGTCTGCTAACATTTTGCCTGACTTTATCAAGTTGCAGCATGAAAGAACCGCTCTGATTCATATTTTTAAGGGATGTTTTTGTGACCTCAAAAATTGATACTTCCTTAGCCAGTGCCAGAAAGCCCTTTCTGTGGTTTTAGTCCCCATTTCTTCAGCAATTAAGACTCAGGTGGCATCAGAATAACAACTGATTTTAAGAGCCACTTTAGCCACCTCCGTCATGGGGAGGAAGCCTGCAGAGCTTCTGCAGAGCCTCAGAGCTCTGTGGTGTGACCTCAAGTGACCAGATGCAAAAACCAGAGCAACTCTTGAACGGAAAGGTCTGCATCATCCAAACTGTGCTGACTGTTGTCCAAGAACACACTGTTTACCTGTTCCTTCCAAACTGGTCAATTTTCCGCAAGGCCGAGATGTGGATTTTGGGGTTTTTTTTTTGCTTATCTCAGTGCAACTTGGCTGATTTTTGTGGAGCTGCTCTTCACTTGCTTGTAGATATATGTTGAGGATTGTGGTTTCTGTTTTGGTGATTGAAGCTGAACATTCCCACTGTCGACCTGTATATACCTCCTCCTTTGTGTCTGAAGGCATTTGCATATTCATCTGCAGATGTGCAGGCTGACCACTTCAATCATAAGCAACAAATATGACCAATTAACTCCAAAATGCATCTTGCTGAAGGTAATGTCTGAAAACACATTGCCATGAGCATGAAGCAACCAAGCTTCTGTCTGGCCTTCAAGATGTGTACCCAGACCTTAATGAAGGGTGGGGTTTTCCTTATCCCAATAAATAGATTTTGTTTGGGAAGGTGAGAGGCAGAAATAGAGAATGTAATTGCCCAGTCTGAAATAAAAGGCTATTTATGCCTAATACATTGGCAGAATTATTCCAGAGTAATTCAACCATGAGAAAATATGATCCTTGTGTCACTGCCAAGGTCAGAGAGACCTATGGTGATCTGCAGAGTAAGTTCAGGTCACCCAAGTTAAATCTGCCCAGGGGCTGACTTAGCTCATGCACCACATTTTTTCCAAGATTAATAAGAGCAAACATTTTCTATAGATGAAGGCAGGGCTAAGACTGTGGTCAACTCTCTCCTTTGAGCCAAGGTCTCCTGCTTTTCCGTTCTCCTTTCCAGGTTGCTCTTTCACTTCCCTTCCATTCTTCTCTTTCCCCGGCATTTACAGGATGCTTAGAAAAGTCTGTCTTTTCCTTTATGTGGCAACCAATGCCTGTACAGCCTTCCCTGATATTTCCAGGCACAGGAAGGGCACGGGGACATTGCTGGTGTTTGACCTGCTGCAGCATTGTCTGTGTGTGTGGTGCGTCTTTGAACACCAGTTAAGAATCACATCTTGAAAGCTGAGGTGAAAAAGATGGGGTACCCAGCAGAAATATATTCCTTGTTAACCTCAAATGAAAGGGTGCCATCTGAACAACAGGATATTTGGCAGTTTTGAAGGTGAAGCTGGTGATTTGGTAGGCACTTGGAGGCTGCCTCAGGAGGAGACACTGAGTGGTGAGCTGGCCAGGGTAGAGTCCTCTTCCATTAGCAGTGAGTGGAAAGGGTGAGACAAGGTCCTCAGCCCATTCAACAAGGATGAGGTTGTTTTGTCAGAAAAGCAAGGTTATTCTTCCACATAGTCTATACCTGCCACGGGGAAGCTGATGTCTGTGGTTTCAGTCTGCCAGAACCTGAGGTTTTCTTTAGCTTCCTTGGTTACTCATTCATGTCATTTAAAGAACATCAAATTACTGAAAGCAGTCAGTTTTTGCTTTCTACACATTTCTACTGCTGTTGCTCTTAGAGATAATGGCAAATGCTGTGAATTGAAAAAGAAACAACAGAAATAATTTTGGCTTGATTTTTGAAGGATGTATGCATTTTGTTTTTTTCTTAAGACACTGGATGGCTTTTTGCTGTGACCCAACTGTGCTTTGAGGTTTCTGTGAGATTTTGGTTAAACACTCATATTGTGAAGGAATGGAGTTAAAGAGAGATGAGCTGGAAATGGCTGAGTTAACTCCTTCCAATCCTTCATCCCTCTTGCAGTTGGAACTTTGGTGACACTAGATGAAGTGAGATAAATAATAATCAAATTTTGAAGTTTGTCCCTTTCCTCCCATCATTTTGCCTATTTGAAGTAATTCTAGGTAGGCGATATCTAGGAATATGTAGCGATGGAAGATTAAAGAGGTAAAAATAAGGCACACATGCACCTGTGGGTGATATTCAGGGGAAGTTTTAAGTGTCCAGCATTGATCTGACTTTTCTTTCACCTCCATTGCCTGTTTTGGATTCTGACATCTGTTTGTTCCTGGATGATTTGCATTTCGATTTGTTTGTTTTAATTTGGAAAAAACCCCACACCCTAAACTGTAACTGCACTGTTAATCAAACATCAAAACACCAGAAGCTGTGATAGAAAGTTGTAGGAAACCAAAACATAGCAGTGGCATGAATACATTAAGCTGGAGCTGAAGGGGATGTGCTAACTGAGTAGGACGGAAGTGTCTGGAAGGACTGTCACTGCCTGCGTGCCCTTAGTCAGGGATCTCATCTTTGGTGCTGAGCCTGGTGGCCAGTGCTGGACCACAAGGAGGAGGGTCAAGGCCCCCTCCCCATTGCTGTTATTTCTCCAAAGGGCTCTTCAATCTCTGTTAGAGTTTTCAGGCTCTGCTGTAGGCACTGGGTTCCCACCAGGTGTGCAGGGATTGTACCCCAACCTGCCCCTCAGTGCCACCCCACCTCCCCATACCCAAAGGATATCAGCAGAAGTGAGAAAGCTGGTTCCTCTTTTGGAGGGAGAGTATTTGTAGCAGAAGAAGAGTTAGTGGCCTTGTCACCACCACAGTGGTCATGGCCTGATCCCACTCAGCCTGTAAAGCCAGGGAATCTGGGCAGAGCAGAGGGCAGCAGGAGCTGTGTGGGCGGAAGGAGGAGCTGTGTGAGTGGCAGCAGCGTGCCTGCTTGTTTTTTCCTATTGTGGTCTTTCTTAAGTGCCACCTCATCAGACCAGATTTGCCTTTTGTGTTGGGAGAGGGACAGTCAACTGGAAGAAAATTTTGTGTGAGCTTGGCTCTGTCAAATTTACTCCTTTTGGCTTCTGGTCCTCCTTCCTAAGGAGAAACCTCCCACTACTGTTACAAACAGTCCAGAGTGACTGGCTTTTGCTGGAGGAACAAGAGCAGTGGATTTAGGGTGCTGGGCAGGAAGGAACTGTGGGGAGAGCACAAGAAAAACATTAATTTTTTTCTATGCCCTTCCCTTGAAAGGTCTGACAGGGGGATGCATATGTTGTAATTCAGGGGTTTTTTCCTGAGTTGATTACATGCATGGTAACATAAGGGTTTGTCTTTGGATGGGGGGAAGCAGGCTGCTTCTGAGCAACCCAGACAGCACCAGGGCAGGATGAGGGGCAGAAATTCATGGGGCAGTCCAAATGCCATCCATTCAGTTTGTGACTGCAAATGTTTCTCATATTTGCTTAGTTAAGAGAAGCATAAGTGTTTTGGGTCCAACTCTTGCTGTGTTCATATGTATAAGATGATGGGTGGTGTTCAGCAATGGCGGTGGAGATGTTGTTACTGTCAAAAGGGGAAAGGTAGATGAGATGGGGGCATTTTATTCTTATCCCTTTTAGTTCTGCCTTTTGCAGTTGCAAAGTGACAGGTGTATGTGGGGAAATAGAATATGTGATGCAGCCGTAGTGAAGTTCAATGTTAGTTTTCTTTCAATTCTGTCTTGGTTTTTATTGTCAGATGTAACTGATGGACTGGGGACAGGGAAAATAAAAATTTCTTGTGTTTGATGCTACTTTAAAATGGGTGAATGGGTTTGCATAGCCACAAGAACTTTTCCACTTGACACAAACCACATGGCTAGTTCCAATTGGAAATCTCTCATGTGGGTTTGGTAGGTCATGAATCCTGACTTGCTTGAGCTGCAGCTAGACTAAGTCTCTCCCATTCATTATGGTTATATGACTCCTGTGACACTGGGGATCCAGCTGTGCAAAAGAGGATTTGGGGCAAGCAATGTCTGAACTATAATTCCTGCAGTGCACACTGGAGCTTGGGCCAGCACTGACTGCTCTTGAATTGCCCCCCTCCCCAAAAAATGCTTTAGTTAAGTTCAACAATCCCAAGTATTTTGGTTTGTCTTGCCCAACAATTATGTTTTTTTAAAACTTTTTTCAATAGAAGAAACCTAATTTTGAATGGTTTGGACAGTGTCAAGGATCTGGCACATGTTTTCTGTGGTAAAACTTGAAATCTGCGTCATCTTCTCCTCTGGAGCAGGCGTGTAGGTGGGGCCCAGGGCAATTTAGCTGTGTTTAGGGAAGGAAGCCTTCTTAAATGCTGCACATAATAAACTGTTTCTACAGATAATGCGTCCCTTAGTTTATACGTAATATGCCTCTGATCTTTGCTTTGAGCCTCTTATAGCTGCTTGTGATCAGTCCAAGAGTCAAGTGTCTTAGAAGCTGGATAAACACAAAGATAGAGCCTGTTGTTAAGGAGCTATAGAGATTTACAGAAGTTGACCTTGTGGCCGTTTGGGGTATTAGTTGGGCATGTTTCCCCCATGGCAGAGCAGTCCTGTGCTCCTGCTGCTTCCAGTGCTCCTGCTTTACAAGGGAGTAAGTCTCAGTCGTATGCCATGGGCTTTTCATGGAGAATGCAACTGGTGAGACCTTTAGCTGGTAGGTCCAGCACTCCTGATGAGATTGAAGATAATAGGTTTCATAACAAAGACCTGTATTTGAGCAAAATGAGAGGATGACTGAAAAAGAATTTTTCCCAAGAAGTGGTAGGTTCGTCATGGTGGCTTTTAGGGTAGGGAAAAAAAAACTCAACTGTTTAAGCTTTTTACCTTTCTTGGTTAAAGCAGGATGTTTTTCTGTTTAAACCAGATACTTTTCTGTAGGGTATTTGCTTCCAACTGCTCAAAGTAAACTTTTGATGTTGGCAGCAGAAAGTTGTTTGCTTCCCATACAATGAATTGCTTTCTTTTCCGTGTTTCATTCTGTGTGTAGATGCACAGCTCCAGAAATGCCTCACAACTGACCCATAGTAGCGGAGTTTTCTGAACCCATTAAAAGTGCTACTTTGTGCAGGGGAAGAGGTTTCCTTCACTTCAGCTGTAAAAAGCTGCCAAAGAAATGAAAATGACTAAAATTTGTGGGTTTTCCCCCCACTATTTTTCAATGCTGTTTTTACTCTGTGCATAGACAGCTAATTTGTTCTTTGCTTGCCTGAAGGGAATTCAAGTCAAAAAGGAGGGTCGAGTTACTAGAGAAAGGTGCTCCTGTCTCTGAGGAACAAAGTACAATGATACAAGAAAAAACTTTGAAAGTTTGTCAAATGCCAGAGTGTAATTTATGCTTGTCCATGTTACTCTATCTGTGAATATTTTTGTAGGATATTTTTGCAACTGTGTCCTTTAGTATCTTGTAAATATGGATACTATCTGTGACTGACAACCTCCTACAGTTTATGTCATGGTCTGAATCCTTACATGAAACATGTACTGCATCTCCTTAGGAGATGTGTGCAAACCCAGACACATGGTATTTGTTCCTTACTAATGCTCATTTTCATCCTTGTTGTTCCTCATTAACTTTTTATTAAGTATATTTGAGAAGGCCTTCTCCTTAAGGAATATGAAAAAAAAATGATCCCTCATCAACACCACATTTCAAATTCACAAGCAGACTTACAGCATAGTTGTAAGTCATTTTTGGGGCTGTTCTGTAGGCCATTCAGTGTGCTGAGGTGATTACCATTGACCTCAGGGACTCCAGGAGTGGGTGCTTCTATCACGTCTGACTAACCATGGATCCAAAACAGCAGAAAATGTTTTTTACTGATAAGGAAATTACACAGTTACTTTATGCTTTCTGAAGTACCTTTCTGGTGGGAGTCCCATTCTCAACTTGTGTACCTTGCTTGGGCACTGGCAGGTTGAGAGCAGTCAGTGGGTTAATGTTACATATGCAATATATACATGCATGCATGTTTGAATTTTAAAATAATGTGGTTTGGGGAAATCTTCTAAACTTAAGAGCCTTTTAATGTCTAGACTTCTGTTTCTCCTGACTGAATAGGTGCAGCTTGGTTTAGCAACTGGGCATGCACCCCAGACTGTGCTGGTGCCTTCCAGTTCTCTCATGGCATACCTGAGCACTCAGCCCTTGTGCTGCTCAGCTTGCCTCCTTCCCCACCTTGCTCTGAGCAGGAATGATCATTTCTGAGTAGTGAACTCGTCCTTCTGTACTTGTGGACATGAATAGTAGCTGCCCTGACTCACGTCAGAGTCATTTGGGTGTGACTTCGGCTCACCACATTCCTGTGCCAAGCTGGAGATGGTTGTGTCAGAAACAAATTTTTAAAAAAATATACATATAAAAAAATTTTCCACATTCTTCTTTGATTGCCCAAGTCCATTCAGTGCTGGTGGTCTGAAGTGACGATCCTTGTTCTATTTCCTGTGAACTGTGGTTTGTAGCAGATTCCCTCTCAATTGCTTTACAGAAAAGCTTATTGTATCCCTAGACCTGCTTTTTGAGAATTCATAATTTTGTACCTTATAGGAAAATTTCACATGTAAGCCTGGCTTTGCTTTGCAAAAAGTCGTCATGGTGGATTGTGTGGGTATCCAGCAAACTGGAGTTTTGTTTCTGTAAAAGATAACATAGGTAAATCTGTGGAAATTATAGTCATTACTCTAAATTGGTATACTACACTGAAGAAAGGTTAAGGAAAGTTATTTTGCCACTTAAAATTTCTCTAATACATTATACTGCTTAAAGTTACTAATAATCTTCCTTTCCAGCTACCTGGAAAGGTTACTAAAGAGACTTTGGTTCTGGGAGTAGTTAAAAGAGAAAGGAAACAACAGACCTGTGGCTGGAGAGTGAACAGTTAAATATTTGGCTTAGATAATTTAGAATTTCTCATACTAGCAGAAGCAGGAATTTGAGGAATTTGTATCTAAATGCTTGTAAAAAAATTTATGGTAGAATTAAAAAGAAATCATGCATGTTTAGTGTTTCAGTTCCTAACATCAAATGCATTGCAAGTCTAGTTGTGGCAGAAGTCAATAGTTTTTGTCCAAACAAGGTGCATATTTAATTTATATTAGCTCATGAAATGCAAAAGTAAATGCAAACTGTGAAGTTTTTCTAGGATGCAGAAGCTGCTTTTAACAGGAGAGATTTGAATGCATACAAATAAGTTCAACATAGGGAGCTTCTAGAGGACTCTGATTTAGTCAGTCCACTTAAAAGTTGCTCCAGGCCTTTCCTAGGGCTTTGAGTGCACATCTTTCCCTTCGGTGAACTCCTTAAAGCAGTGGATTTAGATGCCTATCTAGAGCTGGACTGCAAAAGCTGGAAGGTGTTGTTCATCTTATTGTTTGGTAGACCTCAGCAAAGGTCTAGTGCCCTCCTCTTACCCCCTCTCAGCAAATTGAGCAGTGGACTCCAAAAACCTCTCTCACATCTCTTGGCAGAGGTGTGGGAAGCAGGCTTTTTAGAATAATCTGGTTTTCTTTGATATAAAAAATACTTTTCCTCCAAATGCAGATTTGATACCGGGACAGGGCTGCTTCCAGGGAGAAATAACCTGTTGAGTCTGGTGAAGGTACTTGTAGTAAAGCTGTATTTGGCACTTTGCTACTGAGATTTCTGGTGACTTAAAATTATATAAGGACCTTAGTTAAAAGAGTTACATGCAAAGGCATGGATTTTGTAGTTGAGCAAAGGGTTAGGATTTTTAGGATGTCTGAATTTTCAGCCTTTTTGAAACCTCCATGATTTGGGATTGGGAACATTTATGTCATATCTGGGCATTTCCTATGGTTGAGGTCTGAGGCGTATTTTGGAGCTGGAGTGGCTGAAAGTTGCCCATCTGTGCCACACTGTGTGTCTTTCCAGTGTCGCAGGGGGATGGCATTTAATTTGGGTCTGGTGTGAGAGCGAGGGAGGAGGCTTTGAATCACCAGCAAACTCCTTCCACAGCCATGGCTGCCGAAGGCGAGTGCCTGTGCCAAGTTGCTCTCCAGAAGCACCTATTTTGCCAACAAAGGTTCATAACACATCACCCAGGACAAAGAGAGTATTACCCACTCGAGGGGCTGCTGTAAACTTGGTTGCCCTTTGCTGCTTCTGCCTCTGATTTTTGGGGGAGTGGGAGGGGAAGGGAAGTCGTAAGAGGCAATGACAGCGGAGAGGGGGACGCAGTGAGAAGAGCCCCTGCTGGCACGGCCAGCCTGACCCATTCAGCAGGGCTGAATACGATAAATGCTGCTTTATCCTTTCTTGAAAGGAACAAGATAGCAAGGCCTAAATGCCTGGGTGTGCTTAAATAGGCAACTCTGGGACGCCGGAGTCGAGGGCGTTTGAAATCGGAGCTCCCCAACAGCCAGGGAGCTGCCACAGGTCACCTGCCTCGCTCCATGGGGACTGGCCCAGGTCTGGCAAGGAATCGTGCACGGACGAATTGTAGTACAAATTCCTTTCTTTGTTGGTTGGCCTCTTTCACTAGACCATGGCCTATAAAAAATTGTGTAAAAACAATTCTTAAATATTATTTGAAAGGGCAAACGGCCACGCTGAAAGGTTTGACAGTTTGACATATAGCGCCTGGTCTTGCTCGCCAGGGAGCGGGCGTGCGGAGCCCGGGCTCTCCTCCTGCTCCTTACAGGCTCCGGGTTTTCTGTTGTTTCTTTTTTTTTTTTAAGCAGCGTCTAGTTGCTGTGCAGAGTTGCTGCGCTCCCAGCAATTTGACAGGCAACGAGTCTGCTTCAGTGATCTTAAATCCTTTTAGACTAATTTGCGAGCGAGCAGAAAAACAGCTAGCACCTTCGGATCCAGCACTCAAAACCAGGGAATCAGGTATTGCCAATTAAAGTGCCATTTCCAACCATCATATCAAGACAGATTACTTGCAATTCCTCTGATAATGTCACTCCACGCCTAAAGAGAAAGCGGGATGGAGTTTCTCCATGGACAAAGGATCCGCATGGACCAAACTCCTCGGCGAGCGGGGCGGAGGGAGCGCGGTGGGGTCGGCACATACACACATGCATATGTGCAGCGTAAAGGCGAGCAGTGCGCCCGCTTTGACCCCAGATAGCCATGGGCCATTCTGAAGAGCCTGTGGCCCCTCAGTCACTGGCCTACTAGTTAATTGCCACACGGACTTCGTGACACATGGGCAGATAATATGACATTTTCAGTTTCTGTCACTAGCAAACGCCATGGCGTTGCTTGCACTAGTTGCTAAGAAGCTGTCAGAAACCATTAGCAGCTGGCTAAAGTTGCCCTATGGCATTTCCTCATGGCATCAGCAAAACAAGCATAAATCACCCAGCGGAGCCTCCCGCTATACTAATGAGGCTGTAAGCTTGTTTATGGACTAGCATCATTTCTATGATTATTTCCACCTTTTCAGTTCGCCTTCATTTGGCAGCAGGAGAAGTCAACTTCAGGAACAGAGTCGCCACCGACATTTTACAAATGCAGTTCGTAGCTGCTACCGTGTGGCTGGTCAGTGGTGCTTCAAGTTTGTTTAGTAATCTTTAAAAGGAGGAAAAGAGGGGGGGGAAAAAAAAAAGAAAGGGCGGGGGGAATCTCTGGAGACCTCACAGAGGTGAGTGTATCGAGTTGCAAAGTAGATGGAAATACTAAAATCCACAATTGACCATTTAGAGTTCTCTCTGTGGTTTCAGTCTTTACGGGATCAATTTTCCATTTAAAAAAAGTGGAAGAGGTTAAACAATTTACAGAAGTCTACCGAAGCATTTGCTCCAAGGATAGCTGGGCGCTTTCTTATTCTCTCCCTGCTTTTCACTTTCTCTAACTTGTGTCGGTCGAGGCCAGGGTTTATTGTTTTAGGCTTTTCTGAACATACACCAGTATTTACACTGGATTGAAAGCATTTGCTTCCAATGAAAATCTTGTCTTAGATTACAGCCCAGCAGTGTAATTTCCCTCCCAGATGGGAGTAAAGTAGCAGTATTTGCCTAAAAACAGTAGGAAGAACAAACTGTGCATTAAGCCAAGGCTGTTTTTGGCTTGAGCTAATGATGTAACAGAAACCTTTTATTTGGGATAGGTCACTGCCCGGGATTGAAGGAGGTGATCTGGCTCGCGCTTGAAAGGTTTCTCCATTGTATCTACATAAGTCTTCACTTAAAAAATCCTGTTCCTAATGCTTCTGCTTTCATACAGCAGAAATAAACAGGAAAGGTTCTGGGGAGTGTTATAGGTGGAATGCAGAAAGCTTTTCCTCCCCTAATGGAGGATATAATTCAGGTGCCCTGGAGGCATGCTTTCAGGAATTCTCTTGCCCGAGGTAATGGGAAGCTAAGGCTGCTTGAAGGCCTTGATTATCTATTGATGCACAAAGCTGGAAAAAAAGTCATCTCCCTTGGATTATAGTAGATATTTCCATAAATTATCAATGAGTCCTCCTCCCGTCAGGCATGAGGCAATGCCTGCTAAATTAATCTGAAGGGGGTTTGAAATGAGTGTATTTTTAAAAAAATGGGGTGGGGGGAGAGGGTGGGTGGACGATGGCAGGGAGGTGGTGAAAGGCAGTGTCATTAGGTTAGAAGCTTTTCATTTTTAATCAATGAATGCGTAATACTTTTCTTTTCCTTGTTTGCCTCTCGCAGACAGAAAGTGGATTAGCCCGTGGAATTTTAAATGCTGTTGAGTTGTTTCCTTTGCTCATGTTTCTTTTATGAATTATTATTTTATATGGTGAATTGCTTCTCTGTATAAAAGCCCTTTTTTACATACTGGGCTTTCAAAGAATTTGTCGGCTATCTAATTTCTTCATAAAAATTTTGTTTGTTTCTGTAACTAACCAAGGTTACCATTTCATTAAAGACACGGGCCAAGTCATAAGGACAATTATAAATTTGCCACGGTCAGTAACATGCTAAAAATATAAAACTAATAATAGCTTTTTTTTTTTGGTGCTGAAAGCTGTTTAACAAATCACAATTTTGACAGTCTGCATCCCTTTTTTTAAAAACATATTTTATTTTTGTCCCTAATGGAGATAGTTTGTTTTCAGCCCAATTCAGGTGGCTTTCTTGATCATTCTTGCCAAGTAAAAAACACTTACCTAATAACATCACAACTCCATGTTGCTACAAATACAGTGTCCTTGGAAGCCAGGATACACCGTTCAGTCCACATGCAGTGAATGCAAAGACTTACTTGCTCTGTGGGCTTGTTTATGAACTGTGTCCAGGGTTTGAAACAAAAATTGCGTGCAAACTGGCCAGGCACTGCAACTTTTGTTTTCCTTTGGTCACTAACCCATCAGCCCAGACCCAAGGTGGCTGCTATGCAGTGACATCCTCCCCTAGACATGTTGGTAATGTGTTGAGAACTGTCTGTGACCTTCTCTGCATTAAGGAAATTCATTCTGGATCAGTTATTGTTTAACAGGAGCAGACACCTATTACGGATATGGCACGCTGGAACAAAGCAGGGAGTTAATTCCTAATGGTGTATGTCAAATTGGTGCTTGCTTATGAGTTTCTTTTGGCTGGGGCTGGGAAGAGGGGAGGCCAGTTAGCTGCCCACCTCCCATCAAAGAGTCAGGGGACGTCAGACATCTGTAAAAGACTTAGTATAAGTGATGCCCCAGTCATCTGGTTATTTCCAAATTTGTGGAGAGACTGTGATGCAGTAAGAGAGCTGCATTCACCCTGCTTTTCACATCCCAGAGCGGGACCAGGCACCCGACTTCACACATGTCATGATCCCCATCCCGGAACACCACTTTCCTGATTGTCAGCTCGGCCAAAGAAGCTGATTGGGATGAATCTTTGGGAAGTGACCTAGTGTGAAGAAAACCCACCGTTTCCACCTTTGCAAGCTGGATGCTTGCAAGTTTTTTACAATTTTTAAACACTTTTTGTTTTGGGTTACCGTGGCAAAAATGGCCACACTGTCCTTCAGGATAAACCAGAATGGGGCCGACACAGTTCTGAGACCCTCCCTTTCCCCGTGTCTCTCCCTCCCTCCCCCATCCCCTCAACCCCTGGTGAATTACGGTGTTAAAGAATTTATACCTCATTTAAATATTCATGCAGTTTATACCCAAAGCCAGGCTTCGGCTGAAGTATATAAAGGTAGCATAAGTCAAAATTTGATTCACTATATTTACAGGTGACGGCTTGGACAACAGTGTAGCTTCCCCCAGCACAGGTGATGATGATGATCCAGATAAGGACAAAAAGCGACATAAAAAGCGTGGCATCTTTCCCAAAGTAGCCACAAATATCATGAGGGCATGGCTGTTCCAGCATCTAACAGTAAGTGAACTCTAGATCACATATGCAAAATAAAACATGGATAATGTCATAGTTGTAGTAGTCGTAGAAAGCAAAAAATACGTATGATGTTGCTGACAGGCAGCTGAGGAACTGTTCCGGGCAGAGCTGTTGTTGCCTCATTTGCTAGATGCCAGGGGAAGAGCACAGAGTGTATGTTTTGATGGTTTGGGGTTTTGTGTGTGTGTGTGCGCGTGCTGTTTTTAGATATTTTTTGTTTGTTTGTTTGAGACGCAGTTGTTAACGGGACGTCACTGCGAAATGTGATTTCTGCTTAAAGCTTCTATGAATACAACCCCACAGACCTGTCCTGCTTTGCAGCTCCGCTCAGCTGATGTGGGAATCGCTGCTCTGGAGCACAGAGCAGCATTCGGCCCCTGGTTCTGTGCTCCGGAGAGCTGCGGAAAACAATTGGGGAGATTAAAAAAAACAAAGCCAAAAGCAAACAAAGACCATATTCAGATGTTTGTCAGAGATCATCAGAAGCTTCATGATGAAAGGTCTGAATGTATCTGGTTTAATAGCAAAGTGTAATTTTTTTCTTTGAGACATTCTCATTCCCAGAGTGTAAGTTACCCCCGTATTTAATGTTAGAAAGTGGTGGGGGGATGCGCAGCTATTTCTGTTACCACAGCTACTGTATGTTTTTGTTTTTTTTATTCCTGGGATTTGAAATCAAAGCTCTGGACAGGTGTGTGGGGTTAAGCTGGATGCTGGAGCTGCTTTCAAAGCTTTATATTGTGTACCACACCTTCTAATGTTAGCATTTAGAAAAGTGTTTCTAATGCCATTCTCCTTTTTCATCAAATTGTGATCTGTCACTATGCTTTTATCCACTGTGGGGATATGAGCTTTCAGCCTCAGGTTTTCTATCTCAGCCTTTCTATGCCAGGAGGATAAGGGTCAGGAGAGAGGTACTGAGGGTCTGCTGGTAGTAGTGAAGAATGGCTCTTCCCTCTAATTCCAGTGGTTGACTCTCCTCCCCTCTGCCTGTAGTTAGGGTCGGGATGAAACTAGAAGCTGGCCAGCTTGCCCAGCCCTGGTGGGAGCTCTGCCAAGAGTATAGCTGTAAAGTGGAGGAAGCTCTCATGCACATCACCCCTCCGTCCCCAGCTGAGCCAAGAAACCAGACACCTGCCATGACTCTTGTCAGCACGGGGATCAGGCAGGGAATCCTGTCCCGTGCGGTCCTGGGTTGCTATGAATGAACCCTCATGTTGGAGCATTACTCCTCTGAGGCCAGAGGGGGCCTCGGATATCTCCAAGTTAATCTCTCTCCCTGGCAGACTCCATGTCCGTCGTGCCCCAGCTTTGCCTGCTCCTTATCCCTGCGTGGTGCGTTCAGTGCCATCACTTCCAAAGGCTGAGGTCCCTTTATGTGTTGGCAGCTCCCCATTTTGAGGTCCTCACCCAAGGTGAGCTGATGCCTGGCTTCTCTCTGCAGGTAGATGTGAGGTAAAGGACATCCACCTCTGAACAGTCCAGGGATGCTGTGCCAGCAACAACCAGCCTGGCACAGCTGGTTTAGGTTTTGGATTGAGGAGATGCCCTGGAAACTCTGCAGCTGGGACAAGGCACACCAGGAAATGCTGAGCTGCATGTCAGACCCTGCAGTTTCCAGTGAGGAATTGCAAATTAAGTAGCATAAATATTTTTCCTGAGAGTGTCCTGTTGCTGTGTTTGTGCTGGTAAATAAAACATCACCCAGACCCAAGCACAGGAATGTGAGGGTCTATCCTGGTAAACTGCTCGAGCAGTCTTCATCACGCTCTTAGCCTGGACCAGCTACCCTCTTCCAAGCCCATTCCTGGGAAGGCAGAAGGCTACAGGGTGTCTCCAAAAAGCCCTTGTGGCAGGAACCACCCTGTGTTGAGCATTTAACTACATGGGCTTGACCTGACCCTGCAGCTAGTTTCATGCACAGCCTCAGGACCCCCTCACTGTTTCATCTGGGTTAGTTGTAGGGTTCCAGTGCCTTTTCATTCTTCTCCTGTGAGGTAATAGTGTGCAGAAGAGGAGAGTGCCTGTAGAACTTGGTGAAGGGCTCCTTGCAGCTCCTGGGAGATGTCTGAACATTTGTAAGATGATCTCTTCTGGAAGACACAAATACAGGAAGAACCATTCCCCCTAGAACCTATGCAGTGAAGCTGCTGCATTTTCTACCTTGCAGCACTGAGCTAAAGCTTGCTTTAAAAATCCACCATTCCCTGTGCAGATCCACACCAGCCAGGTGAAGCAGGTGGTTTTTATTGCAGGGCAGCTTTTTCCTCTCCTGGCAGCATGGTAGATCCAGAGTTCTTTGATCAATTCAGTAAAACAGAACTGGTTTATCCAGTCCAGTCTTCTTCAGGTAGGGCCTTGAGACAGACTCTAGGTGGGATCTTGGCCAGTTTCCTCAAATTAAAACACTTCTGGAGAACACTGTAGGCTCTTCCTAGTGCTAGAGCAATGCAGAGTGTTGTAAACACTGCTTGGGGTGCTGTCCTCTCTGCAAAAAAAACCAAGAAAACCCCAGGCCTAAATACTGGCTCTAATCAGAGCTGAGGAGTAGCGGGGGGAGAGACATTTATAAGGGCATTCGGCTTTCATGACTGCTCTTAAAACCCTGCACGGTGGTATGGTGGTATCCCCAGCTGGTTTCCTTGCTGCAGGAGGGAGATCATTCCAAGGAAACTAGAGATCCCACACCATTTATTTATTTATTTATCCATCCATCTATTTGTTTATCGGTGGATTTGGTCTTTCGTAGGGTGAACACAAGGTCCTCTCTAAAGTGGGAGGTGAGGAGAGACAGGGAGGTGGTTCTATTCAGGCAGGGGATATGTCAGGGCAGGCCCCTGTGCTTTACCTGCCTTCACTTTGCCACCTGAAAAATGGCAGGGAAGAAATGAGCAGCAGTTAAGTGCAAAATCCAGCATCCCCCTGACCACTGGTGCTTCCTAATTGGGGTGTTAGTTGGGAGCCCTCCTTTTCAGGAGCAAATTTTTTGGTTTTTTCCCCTCGCAATTGTAATATTAGTGCACATCAGCAGCATGGAATTAAACAAAATAGACAGTAATTGCTGTGTCTGTCATACTAATGATTACTGGTTGGAAAGACTTAAAATAAATGTTGGACGAATGTAATCTTTCAAAAGGTTGGTTTAGTTCCTTCTATGCAGTTATTCCATCTCCAAGAGCATTAAGTCTTCCTCTGTGTACTGACTTCATTTCCGAAGGTTTGTCCCCTAGTTCTTGTTTCTCACTTGGGAGGAAATCCTTTTTTTTTTTTCTCTCCGGATGTTGAAATGTTTGGGCAGTAGTTCCCACTCAGTGTCAGGCTCCAGCCCCCCCAAATATTTTGACTGATGTGCAGAACTAAGCTGACATATGCCCAAAGGGTAGGCAAGCGCTGTCCTCTGCAGATGCAGGCAGTATGCTCTGAAGCAATATAGGGAATAACTTCATCCAAATTGCCTTTTTTATTTTTTTTTTCCCTCTTGGAACAACAACAACAAAAACAATCAGCTAAAACAATTGCAAAAGTGCTGAGCAGACTCACACTTAGGACTGCGCAGGTTTGTTTTTTTTTTTTTTNTTTTTTTTTTTAACTGTTTGCTATTCTGACTTAATTTTGATTAAGCGTGTGGGTTGGAAGAGCTGCTCAGGTTGACTCTTAGACGGGCAAAATGTAGTTGTGGAGCTTGTTGAGATTTTTGCTGGTAGATTATGACAAGAGCTGGTAAATTTGGAGGTTTATGAAATCTATTTTTAGGATTTTGCTATAAATTTGAGATGGCAGCCTGTTTACTATGTGGATTAAAGGAAAAAAAAAAAAGAAGAGAAAAAACTTCTAATAATTTGAAGAGGTGAGGACATCCCTGAACTGTTAACGGGGAGTCAGAATTGAGAAGAGTCTTGTAGAGTGGCTTCAGATGAACATCAAATACCATGGCAGGGGCTGGAGGAGGGACTGGGGCAAACCAGTTCTGTGCTGTCTCTGGCCTTCAGAAAGTCACTCTAAAGATAATTTTGGGGTGTGTTGCAACCCAACAATGTTTCGTGGGCCTTTTAGACTTTTTAAACAATTTTTAAAAATTATTTCTTGGATCATTTAATATTCACGGATCATTTCTTCCCCCCCATTTTTCAAGCAGATCTCCTCACTGTAATGTGAGGAGACCCTCACCCTCAGCAAGAATTGTGAAATAAGGGAAAACCTTGGAGAGAGGGAAGGGGAAGAAAAAAATAATCTTGCTTACAATTAAATATATAAATTTAATTGTGGCAACAGAATTAGTTTCTGCTTCAACCCATTGTATGCTTTTGTCCCAGTTTTTTTGTATAAATTGGTATTTGGAATTGGTATAAATTCCTTTTTGTTCAAAACTAGAAGAAGGGAGTTTGGGGGGTGTTGTTTCAAGTTTGTTTTTTTTTTTCTCATTGTCAATTCTCTGCATACTTTAAATCCAGCTTAATTTAAAATGTTGGTATTCAAACCTCATTTTGGGGATTATACGATGTAATTGGTTTGTTATATGATGAGTATTTGATGATCTTCACGTTCATCATCTAATCAGGCAAAAAAAGCCATAAAATTATAATCCCAAAAGATGTTTAATAACAATTTAAACTATTGAAGGCTTTATTTAAGCACATTAGGGGATTATAAACTACTCTTTTTTAATGGTGCCAGGAGGTAGATTCAAGGACTTCAAACACCTTTTAAAAAACAAATTGCCATGATTTAAAAAAAAATGAATGGGCCGAGGATTTCTTTCATGTAAATCCCATAATTTAATCATTATTTTTAACTGCTTTTAAAACAATTTCCTTAAGAGGTTAAATCTCACTGAAATGGGACACTGAGCAGAAAGTAAAAGACATGGCTGAAAAATGTTGACTTTAAAGTGAAAGGATTTTTTTCTATTATGTAACTGGATTTTTAACCTTTATTGGTTGCTTGATACCATGCTAATAAACAAGAAAATAAGCCATATTCAACTATTTAGTGAAGCTGTTATTTGTATAACAGGTTTTTTTGGAGGGAAATATTTGAAGGAGATACTTTATATCCTAATCTAGCTGAGAAAAATAGTCCCCATCGTTTCAAGGATGTTATTGTGATAAGAAAATTATATTATACCTCTTAATTCTATAGCTTTTCTTTATGTATGAATATTTTACTGGCTAGCAACTTTTTAAAGTTAAAACAAGTGGATCTCATGTCTTTTCTCATCCCTCCATGGTTGTGAGATTTTGCCTTGGGAGGAACATGGGGTTAATTTGGCTCCCTGCCCCTACTCCCATGCGGGACACTTGTCTGGTTTCGAAAAGGAGTATAGTGAAAGGGTAGGTGTGTACAAAACTAGGGTGCTGAAAACATAAAAAGAGGAAAATAATTGGCTAAAACCAGGTTTTTTTGTCCTCCTCTTGAGAGGTTTGGAGGCATAAAACAAAATAACTCCCCTTGCCTCTCCCCCCCCACCAAAAAGTGCAAATTACAATGAGTTTTCATCATGCACCAACTGATACTTGCTCTGCAAAATGCCAAAGGGCTCCTGGAGCTCATCTGCGTAAGAGGGATCATATTTCCATGTATTGGACTCAGAACAGGCGGGGGGTGTCCCCCCGCTTTATCCCAAATACGCAAGTCTCCTCTTTCACTTGATTTTATTGTGGGCAAGGCTGTAAAAAGCTTTCTTCCACATCTGCAAGACTTCTTAGTGCCAGCTGTCCCAAATTCCTGGGAAAAGCCAGGCTTTTTAGCTTGCCTTGGGTCACTGTGCACCGCCATCCCCTTGACTGGGAAGGTGGGAGCCAGGGCTCTTCCTGCTCCAGGCAGTGGGAAGACTTGTCAGAGCATCCAGCAAAAGCATCTAACACAGGTTGGTGCAAGTAACCACAAGCAGGGTCCTCTGCTCCCTTCTGCTGGTGGAGGAGCTGTGAGAGTCATCTCCAGTTGTAGAAAATGGGAAATGTTATAATGGGAGAAGGTAATTATTCTGAGGCTCTGTCTGTTGAGTTGGGAGCTCCAGAAAAGAAATACAAACAGGATTTCGGTAACTAGGTTTAAATTAACTTCTTAACCCTTCAGACCTCACAGATTTTGATAGGGGACAGTGACTGTCAAAATCTTCAGCAATTTCTTTAATATTCCTCAAATCTGTGGCATTGACCTGCTGTCCAGCCTCCAAGCATTGGTCTATTTTCTAGCATGAGGGAAATTTGCCTATTGTTTTTTTGGGGGATACCCTTGGCAATGCTGCTGTCGCTCCAGTTTCATGATTTCTTGGAAAGTGCACGTCTCATGCACTGAGATCTCAGGCTGTCTTGTAGATGATTTAAGTTGTCAGCGCTGAGCTGTGCTACAAACCTTTGGGTTTAGAACAGAAAGGAAAAAATATAGGGTGCTTTAGACAAGGGAAAACAGGTTATTTACCTAGTCTCTTCTCACATTTAGAAGTGTGGTGTAGCTACAGCATCTGGTTTTTTTTCATATCTGTGGTTCACTCCCGTTTCTGTTGAAGATAGCCATTGTGTGACAGCTCATCCCGGGCTCCTCACTGCTCCTGGGAATGGCAGTGGTCCAGGGAAGTATTTTGGTTGAAATCAGAAGGTAACCAACAACCTGGGGTAGATTTTAAAGAGAGTGCCTATTCCCAAAGGGCTGTCTTACCTTTTTCCCAGTTTCCCCCAGTTTGGAGGCACTGTTTTATCCATGTGGAAGCCACCAGCACATGAAAGAGTTTGAATTATTTGGAAGCTGCTGAAACACATTAGTATTTACACACTAGCAGAATTTCACATCTGAATAGAAGTGAGGGAATACTGAAAAGTTGAAGCATGATAAACATTAATTCAGATGTTAAATTACACTTGCTCTGGTTGCACTAGAACTCCTTTTGTTTGCATAAATATTCTCGGAAATGAGTTTACCAGCAAGAATGTTTGCGGTAATAAGAATTTTTAAGTCAGCAGTAGATGCTTTGCTTTCTTCTCCACCCTCTCCTTTCTTTTTATATTTGCAGCTGTGATATTTTGTGTGTGCAGCTTCCTTTTTGAAATTAGCCTTCTCCAGTCGAGGCACAGCAATGTGTTACGTGATGCACTGTCTTTCTGCAGTCAAAGCAAACGTACAAAATTCAAGTATCACTTTTGGAAAGGGGAGAGAGGGGAAGGGAAAAAGTCTGACCACCAATTTGTAAATCTGGAAGTATCCGTGGAAATATTTTGGCAAATAATTTGCAATACGAAGTACACTAAAGGCAACAACAGTATCTTGGCAAGCAGTGGGTGAGCAGGAAATGAGGATAAATTAATGGGCTTGGTTCTTCATTATTAGATGTTTGTTTAGCTTGTACTCTAACACAGTTGCTACAAAAGAGCTTATGTTGATTCTCAGATATGCTTATGTATATAAGTGCCAGTGTTAATTTTTTACTGGAAGTCTAACTCTTGAAGGAGTTTCGCAGCATGCCAGTGTGCTAGCAAATGACTTAATCAGATCAGGTAAAGTGCCAAAATATGAGGCACCAAACCAGTTGGGCGCATATCTGATGAGATGTGTTAATCTGTGGTGTAAGATAAGCTGCCTTTCAAATAGGGTCACATTTGGAAGTAGTACATCAAGTTGTGTAAGATGCATTCCCTTGCTCTGGCATAGAGTATCCTACATCTGTTTGCACGAACTTAACCCTTGTCTGGATGAACGAAAGCAGTGATATT
The DNA here is from genome assembly GCF_001715985.3 of Manacus vitellinus. Classification (NCBI taxonomy): domain Eukaryota; kingdom Metazoa; phylum Chordata; class Aves; order Passeriformes; family Pipridae; genus Manacus; species Manacus vitellinus. The sequence goes on along the minus strand of NW_021940754.1, from coordinate 998,088 downwards.
GTGGTGAATATAGCCTGTTTGTTGTTCCAGGGCAGGCGTGTGAAGCAAGTTGGTCTTTTACCCATTTTAAAAAAGTTTTGTTTCCCTTTTCCCATATTTACCTTTGGCTACAAAGAATCTGCACTGCTATAGCTTACATGTTTTTACTTGTAGCATATATGCAAGAGGCCCTAATTTTTAATATTGACTCCTTATGTTTACTGTCTGCCCATCAAAATTGCCCACAGAAAACTTTTTTTTGTTGGTGTAAGTTAAAATTTCCCATGGGTAATGTCACCCTTTCCCCCAAAATGCTCAGCTGAAAATCCAGTTTTCAATATTCATAGAGTCATTATTCATGGGACAAATGTATTCATAGAGTCATAAAGGTGGGAAAAGACCTTTAAGATCAAGTCCAACCAATCTGATCTTATTGATAAGAGTCATTATTGTACTTCTGGTTTCTCAACCTGTAAGCTACAGTAGTGCTAAATATATGTGTAGAGAGAAGGTAAGTAGGCAGAAAAGAGTTTAAGTTAATATGTAGTTATCTAATTTACCTTGCCTTTTGCATCATTGCCTGATTTAGGCCCAGAGTATTTAGTAGAGTGCTCGTTTCACTTCAGTGGTGGGCCATCATTTTAATAAGGCAAGGTCTAGGAGACTTACCACTTCATCTTTTGCTTTATGAACCAGAAACTTCTGCCCAGAAAATACTTCTCAGACTTTAGGTGTAGCATGAATATTCTTTACTTGGCTACTGGTTGCCTTTTGTAACCCAACCTGTGCAGCATTAAACTTCCAAAGGAAGTATTTTTAAAAAAAACCCTTCACACAAAAACCCCTCATCCTCATGATAGTGCTCTGTCCCAGTGGTGCAAAAAGCAAGGTAGTCATGTTAGTGGCACTAAAGTGGTCATTTGAGTCACACTAGTAAAACCAAGGAGCTGCTCTTGATATGAATATGTTTTCCAAGGTCTTTGAACTCAGAGGGAGAATGGTGGGACTCTGCCTTGGGTGGCTTGCTCTGTTGATTGCTCTAAAGTCAGTTTTGAAGTGAAACTCTTCTTCCTAGACCATCCTTATTCACGTCAGTCAGAGCCTTTTGGGGTCCCTAATGATATTTTTGGAAAGATAAATGCCATATTAGATAATCTGTCTACTTAATAGATTCATTGCCAGAACTCTGCTTATTTGCCATGGACTTTGTGCTGATCCAGGAACTGCAGTGGGCTTGCGTGGGAATATCAAGGAGGATAAAACCCTTGATTTCATTGTTGAAACCTGAGCATGGATCCATCAGTGCAGCAGGTTGTAAACCCCAGAGGGCTGTAAGCTGCGGTTGGGGTCAGAATAATTCTGAAACTGGTAATAACCTAAACCTTAGGACTCTTATGAATAAAATGCAATTTTAGTAATGTTTTCATAAACAGCAGTAATGATGGCGTTTTAGTAAACAGTGGCATTGCTTGCATCAAAATTGCACCACATTGGCTTTTAAATTACTCCACCTGTCTGTATGAATAGGATTTTCGATGTCGAGGCACACAGACAGCTGCTGCTAATGTTTTTTTTTCCTCCCTGTGCAGATAATGTTGGCAAATCTGCAGCCATCAAGGCTGGTTTCTGAGGTAAAATGGTACCTGACCTACTGGCTCTGGTGCTACAAAAGGAACAGCTTTAATTACTGATGGTCGTGTTTCAGTTTTGTACTTGTTGATGTACAGAATGTCATCTTAGAGTGGTGTAACCCCTGGTTCACTTCCACCAGCGATGGTACACTGGCTGCAATTATTTTCAAAATAATTTGTGTTCCTTGGTGGCAGCTTGCAATCCTGCCTTGTTAGCACTCAGATAATTATCAGGGGTCTGGTCCTCCAGGTCCCTCTGCCCCTGAGTTTTGCTGGTACCCCATACCTCGAAGGGATGTCCTGGGTTAAATAGTAATTGTGCTTACAAATCCCACTCGATTTATTTGTAGGACTGTCCCTCCCTTGTATTAGGTGGGTGTAATACCCAGAAATTCATGGAATGTATGTCCTGGGACATTCCCTGCTAAACCTCCAGTAAGCCATAGGGGTTACATGGAGGCAAAGTCAGGGCATGTTTTCTCTCTCCCCAGTTATTAACAAAAGGATAAGGCTGATGCACTGCCTGGTGCCATTTCACTGCCTTGAGTTTGGTTGGGATGATCCAGTTACCAGCCCCATGCCAGGCTTTAAAAGGGTTAAAGATGATAATGGTGCCATTAAAAATCCAGCTTGCCAATGAGCTATTTTGTGCAAATGGTATAAATATAAGATACACTTGTCTGGCTCATTTGCAAGCATTCTTTTTGACTTCTTTCACACAACTGGTGTTTTTGTGTTTAATTTAACAAGAAATGAGTAGTAAATGAAAGCTGCTGCCTGAAATCCCACTGTGAGCGTGTTTTGCACTTGGCTCCCCAGTGAAAAGGCAATTTGTGAAATTATGTGATAGAGTAATTAGATGAAGCCAGGGCTTCTGATTGTTGCCATGCTTATGTGGTAAAGGTTTGCTGGGGGAAAAAAAAATAAAAAACACGGATTATTACCCTGGCAAGTTGGCTCAAAGCTTCTTCATTTATTTGTAAACAGAATATTTAGTGACCGCATAGGAAGTAGCTGTAATCACCAGCTCGTAAAGAAACCACAGCAGAGCTTTTGGATTTTTACAGAGTGCTCATGTAAAATTTAAGCTGGGAGGCAGAATCCCTGTTAATGTAATTAGGATCTAATTTACCACCCTTTGCACACAGATGTAATAATGTCTAGATATTTATTCTATCTTTAAGCACATTACATATACCTCAGTGCAGCAGTTACTGAACAGAAACAGGTGTGAGCACTTTCCGGATTCATTTTTACACTGTAAACACACAGCGATTTAAGGAGAAATATTTACCAAAACAAAAAAAAATGAGGGGAAAGAATGTCTGCAAATGAGGCAGTAATGGACAGTTGCCCTTTATGTACTGATGGATTTCTCAATGGTTAAGTAAATTAAAGCAAATGCTAGAAAAATCAATAGGCTTGCAGAGTCTTGGTTGTGCCTCATAGACTTCAGGACAGAATGACAGATGTGGTGCATATGACCCATTTAAGTATTAATGCTTGGGAAATTGCCTCTGCGTGCAAGGTTATAGGCCTAGAAATATTGTTATATTAAATTACAGACAATAATATTTTTAAGTATATATGGAATTTATATGTTTCAGTTTAGTTGCTTTTCGGCATTACATTTGTCCTGGAAGATTAGTTGCGGAGTTGTTTCTCTGGAACGGTAAATCAGGTTTAAAAAATGTTCAGGCAGCGAATTGTCTTTCCAAGGCTGCTGTGGATGGGCGAGCATGTTGTATGGTGATCGTGTTAAATAAGAGCCAGGCAGCCAATGTGTTCACTGGCAAATGTAGCATATAAGCGAGCCTAAATTAAATATCATTAAAAGGCAGCTTTCAAAATGGTGAGAGGGCTGGCGTGGTAACATAGGGTCACTGTTAAATTGGGTTATTCTGTGTGACTAAACACAAAGTAAAATCCGAAGTGCGTGGTCAAGATGAGCTAAGTAAGGTAACCACCAAGGCAGAGTCTTCTCACCATCTTCCCCACGTGCCACGATTGGAAGGGGGCGAGTTTGCATGGGCAGGATGAGTAAAAACTGACCCCACGCAGAAATTCGCCTGAAATAGAGGTGTTCTGATTAATCCAAGCAGGCAGACGAGCTCTAGATGAGATAGTGTTTGCCATCTCTGATTTCTGTCATTTCTTGCTGTACTTCCACGCAGGCAGCAGGGAAGTAGACCAAGTTAATTGTCTCTTTGTGGCATCTCTGGCAGGAAGAGCGTGAAAATAGCTGGGACCCTGATTTTGGTGTTGGCGGGAAGGCAGAGTGGCATGTTGGCCATGCTTGCTGTCGGTGACAGCCCGGCGTACCTTGCCAGTTATCCTGACTTCACCCCAAACACCTGTTTCTGTGAAGGGAGCAGCGGATGCATTTTATATACAACTACCCTGTTTAGTATTAGAAGGGAGCTTTAGGCTTTCAAAGTAACACTGCTATTCCTTGCTGAAGCCATTACGTGGAAAGTGTTGTAGTTTTCCTTCCAAAAATTAATTTTCACGTTTTACTTCCATTTGCTCAACAGATTTTTTTCGTGTTTTTTTTTTTTTTTCTCAGTTATCTCTGATATTTGATGTTTGATTACCACTGGCTCCCTTCTGGCTCCCCTTTTTCTCACTTTTCCTTTTCCCTAAAGCACAAAAACTCGCTGGGGAACGAAACGGAGCCATCTCCACGGGGTATAAGGGCTGCACACTGCCACTGGAGCGCCAGTGAAACGATGACATTGTGGAGGGGCAGATTATTACTTTTGGGCCCATTGAGGACCTATTTGTGTATTGAGGCTGGATGAGAGCGACTGGTGCTGAGGGCTGTCAGGCCAGGGCTGAGTGATGACAGACCCTTGTCATTTGCCCGCATTCAGCTTCATTGCTATGGTGACAATATGCGGTGATGAAAGTTGCTGCGCAGGGTTGGACAGCATCCTCCATGGTTGCCGTAGCCGACAGCATCTTTGCAACAGCATGTTCGAGCTGCTGATGGCCCTCGGTGTCAGAGCAGCATCAAATCTCTCATGACAGAAACTCTCCACAGGTTTTTGGGTCCCCAGGGATGTCGCTCCTGGCGCCGTCGCCAGCCTCGGCAACTTCTTGCAGCGGTGGCAAAAATTGTCTTTACCTGTTTTATTCATCTTTGTGTGCCTTGTGGTGAATTCCCTTGATTTATTTTGTGTGACATACAAGCTAGGTAAGCTGGTGCTTACCTGCACAGCGGCAGGGGATGGCCATGGTCCTCCTCCTGCCGTATGTAAGGCAAACATATTAATCAGCATATAGGCAAGGACCGCTTTTGTTAAATATTCGTGTGAGGGGCCCTGGTGAACAGGCTCTTTTGTTCCCGACCAAACCAGAAAGGATCAAAGGTCAGCAGGAACCCAGAAGCCATCAGTCAGGGCGGGTTTTGCTGGATCCTGGGGTTGTCAGCTCCATAGTCACCCCTGGCAACTTGGGCTGCCGCCTGCTTGCCTTCCCCACCGCCTGGCGCAGAAGCGCAGCATCCGGTCTCTGGATCGCTGTAAAAAGATGCTGACATAAAGTCAGCATTTGAAATACACTGTGAGCATTACCATGCACCTCTTTGTTATCGGAGTCATTTGAGAGTGAGATTACAAAAATGATAAGTTGGCTTTATAGAGATCGTTTTGCTGCGTTCATCTTTAGGGCGCATTTTAAGGCTGCAAATTCATTTTCGGTTTAGTGGAAAATAGCAACTTGGAAAGAAGCAGCAGCATAATGCTGAAACGTGCTTCTACTCTTCTGAATGTAAAAGTTCACTTTTAAAAAAACTTCTGGTATGGCATTTATTTCCTTTGAGCAGATCGATTTATTTCACCCCCCCCCTTCCCTGTGATGTTAAAGTACATTTGGCAGTAATCAGTTTATCCTTATTAGAAGCTGTGGTAAAAGGCAGAGTTGCTGAGTCAATTCACTCCATTTACTTCCCCTATTGAGCCTTAATGTGTCCCAGTCCCCACCCCTTACAGTGAAAACATCATCAATTATAGGGCTGACAGGAGCCTGGGACTTGGTGTAAGTTGCTCCTTGGGGTTATTCATCTTGCACCGAAAAAACTGGCACTCAGCAATATTCATCACTTCCCCCTACCTAAAATGATTGAGTAAATGGTGAGGTGAATTATCAAAGGGGGGAAAAAGAGGGGGAACTGAGTTTGAATATGTTGGACGCAACTTTGGGCTCAGATGGCAGGAGAAATAGAACCATCAGCTGACGTGCAAGGTCCCTACCACTATTTAATATTGTTGCTGAAGCTGGAGGGAGGCTCAGTTATCTTTCAGCCAAATACCTTACGATGCTGCTTCTCATGGCCTGACCTGCAAGAGCTTTTCTATTTTGGCACCTGGCTTGGAAAAGCAGCTTCAGCCCTGGAAAAGCAGCTTCAGCCCTGGTGCTGTGGAGGTGTGCTGGGCACCCAACCCTCTGTCAGCTCCTTAGGGTGAAATACATTTAAAACACTACTCAGTTTGCTCCATGATATTTGTATTTATTCTAAATATCCCAAATCACCTCTGGTGGGAAATGATTCAAAGCAGGATCTTAATTTTGTAAATGTGATATGGCAAAACCTTTTTCTCCAAAACCTCAAGAAATACAAAAGCACGGAATGGAATGTGCTTTGTTACCGTCATCTCCCCTCCCTACAAAACAAAGCAAAAAAGCCCACCCAGCCAAGAGAATCCAAACATGAAACCCTCAAACTTTGGGCTTATTTAAATTTTCAAAGTTACCTTTAAAAAAGAAAAAAGCTCTGCTTCCCTTTGCCCAAAAATATAATGCAGTCATGATAAGAAAGGAGAAATTCCCTTAGCCATATACCTGGTTTGTTTTTACACCCGGTGCTGCGGTTAGATGGTTGTCTAAATAAACAGAGATTAGGTGGAGGACTTTATCTCAAAGCTGGCACTGGTTATCACACTGCTTCCTCCCACTCCCTCCCTCTGATTGTGAGTTGTATAAGAAGACTTAGCAAGCATAACTTAGAGCCGATAACCTTTGAATGTTAGTTCAAGGAAGCTGTGCCATAGTAACAACAACAAAAAAAGAAATTATGCAAACTCTGTGACAGACTGTTCGAACGAGCGGTAATTTGGCTGTAATGCTGATTTAAGGAAAAAAAAAATACTTGGTAAGTTTTTTGCTCTAGGAGTCCTATTTGAATTTAACCTGATCGATAATTTTAATATTTGAACAGTTGTAAAAAAAAAAAAAAAAAAAAGATGCCAGGAATGAACTCGAGTTTGTTCTTCAGATCATCTCTCCTATGGGGGCCTTATTTTAAACTGCTTTAACAAAGGGAATCTGTAATGTTTTATTTGGCCAAATTGCTCCAGCCCTGCAGTTGAATTGATCTTGATGCAGCTCTGGAAGAAGACACTGTTGACATTTGTGCTTGATGGTAAATGATACATATGTATACCCAAGCAGGGAACACAAAGAGAGGCTGCCAGGTGATGGGCAGCTTCTGGCCCTCCGTGAAAGCAAACAAGCAAACTCCTCGTGGTTCTGCATGGGTGTGAAATCAAAAGACGCCTTTTCCAAACGTGTCTCAGCGTGCTGATGGCCGACATACAACACGCGAAGACAAGGAGGACGGTCTTTGGGGTCTTTGCTACATGCCTTCCATAAAAAAACCCCGAAAAAACCTCCAACAAACCGCAACCAGGGAGAGGAAGGAGGGGGAAGGCGTCCGCGCGCTACCGCGAGGCAATGTCATGCCGATGTTGGGAAGCCAACTCACAGCGAGCGGGTGAGCGCGGGCATCTCTGCCCTTGTCGTTCGGATTTACCGCAGTGCCACGCGCCCAGTTACACAATGCGTAAAGGCGAGGGTTATTTCTAGGACAGATAATTGAACATTAATACTCGTTGACATTGTCGTAGGAATGATATGTCAAGCTGACAGGGCCTATGTGCTTACATCTGCTGATCGGCCACAGACGAAGGGGATGTTTGGCAGATTAGACCCGGGGCCTCGCTGCCACCGAGCCAGGGATGATACAGCCATTAATCATGAGCTGCCATCTTGGGCTGCCTTCCCAAAAGAAACAGTGGTTGGGTCCCTGCTTTTGGGTGTGGAGGGCATGGTTTGCAAGACTACATCGATCCCCGTAGGTGTCCGCACACCTCTGTGCAGATGAAGATTTATGTGTGTGTATAAAAGGTATTAAAGAGGAGCATCCTTAATGCTGCACACGCATGAGTGCCGCCGTTGTCTGGAGAGACTGTTTTCAATCTACTAACGTGAAAATAAAAAGAAGTGGGATAGATGAGAAGTTCTTCAGAAGGATTGAGAGCATGATCAAGTTTGATGAGGTGTTTCTGATTATCTCTGTCTTAGGAATTAAATGACATAAAAACGGTAGCAGAATTGGCTTCTTTTTTTTTTAGCGTGTTTTTTGTGTCTCTCTTCTTCTGCATGTCAACAGACCTTTTGAGGCAGCCTGCTGTAGATAAAGTAGTTACATTGCAATCACTCCTGTCCCCTCCCAGCCAAAATCCCACAAATGGTACCTTTCAATATAATTTCATAACAAATCTTTGGTGAGCTAATGCCTTTGTCACAGCATTTCTACAGCCAGACTTCTCTGCACAAGTAACTGTTCAGAGGCGTGAGAAGCAGATGGAAAACAATTACAGGGGCCTCTGACACCGGAGTCAGTTCTACTTTCTTAAAATAGGGCTAAACATCATGTTTGTAATGTCTCGCGTACAGTTTGACTCTGTGTAAAATGCTACAAAATAGGGCCCTTGAGAACATCCATTATCACATTTTGGTTAACATCACAGATTTTAAAAATCCCAGTTGCACTGAAGCCATGAAATAAAGCTTTCATCTGTAAAGATCTAGTTTCTCTTTGTTATTAAAATAAACGAAGCCATTAAACAAAATATATGCATATAATAGTCAAGTTCATAATTTCTTATAATCAAAATGATAAATTCAACTTTTTTTTTTTTTTTAATTGGAGCAGTCATCTTAGAAAGGCTTGTGTATAGAACAAGATCAAATGTGCCTGGTTGCTCTTTCTTACTTTGTAACTTGTTAGTGGTGACATTTTTTTGGTCTTTAAATGCTTTCATTTAGGTCTTTCTAAAAGAAATGAGTTTTGTTCAGAAAGGAGGGGAAAGCAGAGGGGGATTTTTGAGCTTGGTATTGAAAAGATTAATTGATTATATCTTGTTATTATTCTTGCAAATTGTTAATGGGAGTCACATCATAAATGTGCTGAAAGTGACACGCCGTCTCAATGCTTTTGCTTCCAAATATGTGGTTTGTCTCTTTTATGGTGGAGGCAACTGCATGTGTGTGGTGCATGATGTGTTCAGATCATGAAGGAGACCAAGCAACAGAGGATGAAGAGGATGCTCAGGCTGGGGACAGAGTGGGCACTGGCTGCTTGTAGCTGACTCTATTTGGGTTTTTGGAATATATCCTTCAGGCAACTCAGGCTTTGGCCATGTTTGCTGCAGCTGATTTCCATATCTAAAGTTACCCAGGCGAGGACAGGTTTGCCATTTCAGGGCTTGTTCCCCCAGTGGCAGCCAAGACCAGGTCCCCAGGAAGTGCTTCACTCCATGAATATTCCCACTGAAATGCAACATTTGGTTCCTCCAACCCTATGTGAGAGAAAATAGAGTTAGGTCTTCAGAGGCTTTTGAAAGCCAAGTGAAATTGGTGGAGAAGAGGCAAGAATCACATCCTGGTCCAAGCCTTTTTAATGATGTTTTTATAAGGACAGGAATGAATACATAGTCAACTTGTGGGCATATACATGTTAATTTATGGTTGAATCTGGAGATTTGGCAGAGAATTGTGATGTGCTTTTTCCCGGCTCTTAGGAGATCTAAATCACACTTTTTTGTTGCACATCCTTGCACACATAAATATTGTCCTGGGAACATATGTTTGGTTTATTCTGAAATTGTTTAGCATTATCAGATGCGTTTCTTCGGTAAGTAGGGTACATAATTAATTAGAGCACTCGTTTTCTTTTGGAGACCTCTCAATTCATCTCTCAAGAGTTAAATTTTAAGCCCAGTCAGGTCAGAAAGTGGATTTCTGTATAGGCCCACACCCTGAAGCCAGTCAAAGGGATTTCACACACTAAACGGGTGTAGATAAATGAATCCTCTAGCCAGAAAGCAGAATTGCTTAGTCAAGTTTACTGAGTTAAAACTTGGCTGTGTTATTCATATATGTGATCACGCTGAACTTGGGTTATTTTAGCAGAAGGGAACTCATTAGACCTAAGGAATGAAGGAGGGAATTTGCGAGGAGCTCTCATTTTAAAGGTAAAAATAATGGAGAGTGAACTTAAGGAGATGTAAAAGGTGGGATGGATAAAAGGAGACTGCCTGAAATAGCTGGCTGCATGTTGGAAAGTGAAGCCCAGCTCTAGGCCAGGTAAATTGCATTTGAATTTCAACCTCAGATCTGTATGCACTCTTCTTTGGCAGATGTTGAATTGATAATGCCTGTGTGTTAAAGAATTCTGATTGTTTCTTTTGCCACCTTTGCAGCTTATGAAAATGCAAGTAGACCTGCCTAATGAATATTAATAAGAGTGATGGCTGGATAACACACAAGCCTGTGGCTCTTTGGAGCTTGGATGGGGTTAGTTGGAGGATTGTTGTGACTGGGAATTTACATGCTTTTTAAGAATAAACTTCCTGAATGCTTTTACATTCTCCTTTAAAAGCTGATGTTTGTTCACAGTGGCATGCTCATGCATGCGTGGATTTTTTTTTCCCCTTTCCCTTTCTAGATTTATAGTGAGATTAATACTACAGATGGCATGTCCGTGTTTTTTAAAACAAGGCGATTTATTAGATGAGGAGAGAAAGAGGCCCCATCTCTTAAATTTACTTCAGTCCAGGGTTAATTGTATTGATAGCTATGGTTTATTTTATTTTCCTTGTTTATTTTTGCCTTTTCCCACACCCTGTTCTCCCAGGCAGCTGTGGCAGTTATTAGCAGGGCAGGGAAATGACACTGATGAATTCTGCATCTCCAAATGTCCTGCGAGGCTTTAAAGCCCATTTCATGCAGTTAGTTAATCAGGCGGCTCGTTAGGCCATTGCTGTGGACCTCACACAGTCTAATAGCAGGGAGATAGTGTTGTGGAGTGGCTGGAGGATGAGAGGGCTCTCAGGACCCGGCTCTTCAATTGGAGCCCCATGGACAGGCACTGACACCTTGTTGGAGCTCCCAGTGATGCCAACACTGTTGTTGGGGCTCAGTGCTGATATTGGCAACATCCCTTCATTTCACCAGTGCTGTTCTCTGGCTCTGCTGGAGCAATCCTCTCTGGACCTTTGTTTACTCGCTTGTAAAAATCCCTATTACCAACCTTTCTGCCTGTGTCATAGGTCCCATTTGATCTGCTCTTCTTCCCCCCGACTCCCTTCCCAAAACGTCTAATTATGTGAAAAACTAAGGCGCCTTTTTTAATAGCTTCCTGCCCATGGAGAGCTGCAGGGGCAGACTTAAAAAGGAGGACTAGAGTGGGTCAGAACTCAAAAAGAAAATAGAATCAGAGAGATCTCTATTTATTATTAAAAAAACCCCCAAACCTCGTCTTGATAGTAAGGACCTGTGTCTGACTCTTGTGGTGCTGGGCAGGGTGGAGTTCTTTTGCAGAGTGGTGACTGGGGGCATTTCCCAGTGCTTGCAAGTGATGCAGTGGCAATAGTGGGTTTGTATGTGTTCCAGGGCTGGAGATACCCTTAAAGGGTTTCATGAAGTCTCAGTGAGGAGGATTTAATGAAGATTCAGGGATTAAGATGCCTCTGCATTATCATTTCTGCCAAATAGGTAAAAGGACTTACTCTTTCTAAATCTTTGAAACATGAGGAAAACCCCCAACGTCAAAACAGAAACACATGTATGCAGTGCATTTCCCCTTTTGCAAAAGGCCTTTTCTTTCCTTTCCCTCGTCACGACAAAAAGGCTTAATTTTTTTTTAGCCCATGTAAGGGGAGAGGGAAGAGGGGGAGAGTCATTAAAATGCAGTTCTTTCAATTACGTCCCGTTATTTGTCATCTTTATGGCTTTTCTATAGTTTTCACTGCACCTTTAATAGCACGCCTGGTCAGAAAAGGTGAGCTGGAATGTGAACGCACTTGGCTGTGCCGCTGTCGGTGCCTACGAGCTGTGCTCGAATCCCAGTCCCTGTAGATTTTAATGTCCCCGCAGACTGCTGGCAGCCTGCTTCCAGCTGTGGCAGGCATGATGCAGTGAATTGCTTTTGAATGTTCTTTACTCAAATAGGCAGTAATTACAAGCTTAAAGAGGTTTAGTGGTCCAGTAAACTACATAATCACCCCTGAATTAGCCTGGGCTCATCAGTTGCAGTCCAGCAACCTCAAGACTGCTGTTTGTATGCAGGCTTTATCACGTAGCAACCTGAGCAGCAGGTGTGGAACAGCAAGAATCCCCCATAAACACAACTGTCTACTGGGGACAATGATCTCTAATGAGATGAGGCTACAGCATCACTGTAATTTAAGTGGGAAAATTAACGCCGGAGAATGTGTGCTACTTCCAAGAGTCTCTGCTTCTTCGGAGAACAGCGGTGTTTTCCTGGCTTCTTTTTTTTTTTTTCTTTTCCCTCCTCATTTCCTTTTTCTTTCCTTCACAGATCTTTAAATGCATCTTTTTTTTTCTTCCTTTTTTTTTTTTTTTATGAGGAACACGTGGTTTTGCTTATAAGTTGAGTGGGCTTTATTCTTTTACAAGGATATGTTGTGAATATTTAATGGTGGATGGGGCATCTGTTCAAGGACTTTCCATGCCAACAAAGCAGCATTGCAAAATAGCAGCTTTATCTTTTCATTTCCTTCCTCAGTGGTAGTTTTCTTGTTTTCCTTTTTTTTTTTTCTTTCAAATAGAAAACACAGAATAGAATGTAACTTCCCTCATCTTGGTGCTGGAGATGGGCACCTCAGTGTGTTGGTTGCCTTGAACTCTCTTTGCATGACTGCTTGGTCCTCCATGAAAAAAAGTGGCCGAGCTCCTGGCAGAAGGCTTCCCAAATTGCTTGGTGGCTGCTTCTAAGGGCGCTACCGCTTCGGGAAATCTGCCTAAAGCTCCTGCTCCATCCAAAAGACTGTGGTTCATATTAGGGACCTGGCTGAATACAGTAACCCTCCATCAACCTGATCACACAGGTGTGTAAGGTAGGGGATGGAGGCGTAGGGGAGCATTTTTATCCCTCGCTTGCAGAGGGAGCTCCTGATGTACCGAAGGTAGCCTGGGAAAGAGAGCAAAAAGCACAAATAAAGGCTTTAGGCTTAACTCTATGGGATTACAACTGCTGGTGCTGGCTTTTCCAGAGATTGTAGAGTTATTTCCGAGCCCACCTGTTTAGAAAGTCATTTGAGGTAGATAAGGACAGTGACTTATTGCTGAGAAAAGGCTTCTGGTTAGGAGATATTTACCTGAGCTAATCTGTCTTAGGCTGGCTCTAAAAACAACAGCAGTGCTTTTACGGAGTTATCAGGTAGTCGGGATTTCCTTTGGTGTGCTGGTGATATTTTTTTCTTCCTTCCCAAAAGCTGCTCACCTAGAGAAGGCTGGGGTTTGCCTTCCTGCCTTTCCGCAGCTGCCTGATAAAGATGTTGGCTTAACTGAAAAGCTGGGTTTCAAGGATGTGAATTTAAGCTCTAAGGCGGTTGGAAGTCAGATGATGCATTTCCTCAGTTCCTTTGGTGTCACTTGGATGTATGTAGCATTTCACAGCTTTTGGCTGTGTGCTGCACTGAAGAGAGTTGTGTTGATCTTTTGGATGAAATTTTTCTTTTCGTTACCTTGTCCTTGGTTAGTTTTGGGCTGTGATAGAAAAACAGTAATGAATAGTAATAATTACCGGGGCAGAGGATGGGAAAGCGCGTTACCCATGTCACATTAGCACAAATAGTCTTGATCCTGGAGCAAAAAATCCCTTCTTAAGTGTATTAAGATAAGTTAATGTGTATGTGCAAGCTCTGTGTTCCTGTGTGCACATACATACAGGCATTAAAGGAATGTTTAACACGGGAAAAGCTCCACTCAATTACCCAGGTATGGCGTGGGAGTGTCTGCACAGACTCAGCTTGAACTGAAAACCAGTGGGAGCCAGAGTAAGCTCCAAACACTGAGGTCTATCAGAGTGTCTCCAAAAGGAAATAGCGGAAGCACCATTGCTTGGACTAGCTAAAGCTCAACTGGAAAAGGCAGTGGGTAATAATATATGGTATGGAAGGAATAATATTGTAGCAGCCAGGAGATGGATTAGATGAGTTAAAAGGTTTTTCCATTTTCTGACTTCTGTAATATCCTGTGCAAGGGATGATCTGAACTTTTTTTCCTTAATGAGTGCTCACATTATGAGTAATTTGATGGGGCCACCAGAGAAGTATTGGCAGCGCATCCCAAGCCATACCATGTCTCTCCATCAGCCTTGGAAAGGATATTTATGTTAGTGAGTGCCAAAACTTGTTCACAGACAACTCTTGCAAGAAAATTATTTACAAAAGGGCAAATGGGAAAAAAGAGAAGCTTTTTTTTTTTTCCCCAGCATAACTCCTTCATTAAAAAGAGTTGCTGTTGCCAGTACCTCTTCTCCCTCCTCGTAAACCCCCACAAAGAAAACCTCTCCTCCACCCCCGTGCCTACAAAACCACCCCAGCCCCTGTTTAATCAGGTTGTGCTGTGAACACACGTTCAGATGTTAAAACTTCTGGGGTATTGGCTCTGTCTTTTACACCCTGTGTTTGCCTTAGAAGAGTCAGATTCTGCCTCCTTTCCTCACCTCTCATTTTTTGGCAGGGTTGCCAAAGCAGCCTGCAAACCCTTTTGTAAGGCAGTGTCTCAGAGCCCCATGTCGTAGGAAGGGGCTGATGCAGAAGTCAAGAGGTGGAGTGTGGCCTCACCGCGGTGATAAAGGCAAGTCATAGTAGTGCAGCACATCCAGTCAGATTGCATATTTTGATGCATTTTTGACTTTAAAAGACCGAGCTCATCTGTTGATTTTGCCTTCACAGTTTGCAGTTCAATAACTCTGGCAGCACCAGGATTTATTAACAGTAATGTTATGAAAAAAACCTTACCGCGGGGATATTAAACTATTACAATAAGTTGAGGAAATATTTTCTTTTGAAAGAGGAAAAGGCTGGCTTTGTCTGCAGCATGACCGTGTCATATGGACTGTGTTTTCTTGCTGCGCTGAAAAAGCAACGAGGAGTTTGAAATGCCAAAGCCAGCTCACACTTCAACAGCATTATCAGGCTGACTCACTGCTCTCAGCCAAGGAAAAGACTGTGCAAACTTTGCACAGGCTTTTTCTCCACACACACCCCCCCCCAACCCCAGAGATGCATTTCTAATAAAACAACTTCCTTCTCAGTGTTTAGTATTTCCTCCAATGTGCAAGCCAGTCCCTTGGGATAAACAGGATCGAGTTTGCAGCTTCCGAGTTGAGTTTTTTTTCTTCTCCCTCCTCCCTAGCAGGTCACCTCAACTTGACAAATTTTTACAGCCTTGCCTGAATATAAAGCAGGTCACAGGGATAGTCTATAAACCGATTCAGGCAGCTTGCAAAATAGGCAAGGGGACTCCACGCGTTCTCTTTATCACTCCCTCTCAACACGCCGGTGGCCGTTGAAGAAAGGAGGTTGCAGTCTTATGACTTTATGGATAGCGATCCAACCATTTTTTGGCTACTTTGCAAGTGCAGGAACCTCCGTTATTCTTTAGGAGGCCAGAATGTGTGAGGATCTAGGACTCGACTGCTATAAATTCAAGCTCTGTTCTTAGACTACACCATGCACTGCTTTTGTAATGCAAATGGCAGGCACAAAGTGTCCCTTTGATAATGTGCAGTCAGGAGACAAAAAAAGCATTCACTGCAACAGTAAAACTAATTCATAAAGCTGAGAGACAATAGGAAAGCATTATGGATATTTAAAAAAATTGTAATTTCTCGTAGATCAACTTGATCACTAATGTAAACAGTTCAAATGCAGACCAGGACAAGGTAGGGGAAGGGGAGAGACCCAAACGGCTGCGCTGCCACCTTAGCTGACCCTCGACAAGTTTGAGTAAAGCCAGAATTTAGAGTTCAGCACAAAATCAATGTGCAGTTTGTCACCGGAGGGCTGAACCTTGGGCTTTATTCTGGATACTGAGTTAGGCTGGATTTCTCTTTGGAAACTAGGAAATTCTAGTGTTGTTTGCTTGTTCGTTTGTTTGTTTTTATTTTCCATTTTGACATAAGAAAACAGTTAATAAATGCTCCTGAGGGCATGCAGTTTAGGGGGGCATTTTCTCTCCATCACCTACCAGAGTTTAGCTCAAGGTCATCTCACTTTGGTGCATTACACTGAACTCTGGAGGAGGCAGAGGGCTGGAGGAAGGGGATAAAAGGACTTCCGAGATGGCTCTGCCGGTGCGGTCAGCCAAGCGACGGCGCTGCCACGATAAGGGTGACGCTGGACGGTTGCCACAGCCTCCTTCTAACGTAGCATGAAACCTTTTGCTTGGGGATTGCTCCTGCCTCGGTGCTGGAGTAGGGCTGGCTGTCAGCCTTGGTGTTGAGCCGGTTTGGTGCCATGAGGAATTAGTAACCTGGGGGGAGTGAGAAGGGGTGGTTTTGCCTTCCGTTATCTCAGCGGGGAACTCTGGGCAGGATTATTTTCCTATTTTTCTGCCACAGTTTGGATGCACTGCTATGGCAGAGAGGGAGGGAGTGTTTCTGATACCAGGTTACAGATAAGATAAAGTCTGTCACTGTCCTGGCATCCAGCATTTGCCGCCTGGGGTGGAAAATTTGAGGAAAGGAGTACATTTGGACAAGGTGTAGCATTAAGAGACAAACTTGGCTGCTTTCCATCCGTATCTACTGGAGACTTTACTCACCGTCTGTAGTCAAAGGTGATTAAAAAAAAAAAGTCTTATTGGTTTGTTTTTTTGCTAAAAATGCTCTCGGCTACATTCAAAAAGGGGCTTTTATTAAGACTATTGCTTGCTAAATACCATTCATAAAACAGTGACTAGAAAATATGATGGAAACTTACATTTTTCCCTCTGTCACTTTGATTTCTTTGTTACTGCTAAAACGACTGCTCTGACTCATATTTTGCATAGTTATTTTTACCTTTTCAAATGTTCCTTAACTGTTCATATTACCCTGGGCAAATCCCCCAGGGATAATTTTCATTTGCATGCAGACTTTGATGGTGTTATTAAGCAATCACTTTCTGTACTAAGTCATTATTAAAAGTAATACCACAGAGCCTCAAAAACACATTAATGGTGCCAAACAATCCGCATTTCAGCACTAGATTTATGGAAGGGAGAAAGCACAAGGTCTCATATCATTCGGTGGATGCTACTCTGTAGTGCTGCAGCAGCAGCAGGCTTGATCAGAAAATATCAGAGCCAAATTCAGAGCCCTTATCTGTTGTCAGCCTTATGCCCTTTTTTTTTTTTTTTAATTTTTCTTTTTCAACCTGATGGCTTCCTACTTGTTTTTCCCCTTGGATTTGCCCTTTTCCTCTGGCCTTGGCAAGAAAGCCCGTCTGCAGTCTTCCAGTATACACAAGCTGGGCTGGTTCTGGGAAGGAGGGTCAGCCTTCCCATCTGTAATCACTGTTTTATGGCTTTCACTTGAGGTGTTAATGCAGATCAAATGGAAAACACTCCAACATGAGCGTTACAGCTTCTCGTGCTGCCCTGCATAAGGTCCCAATCGTTAATTCTGATTATAAGACCTAAAGGTAATTCTATTTGCTCTCCTAATGCATTGCAGCTCTCCCGGTGGTCCGGCGTCTCTTTTCTGTAATTCCCATCTTGATCAATTGTTTGCAAATAATTAAGCTTTTAAGAGATAATGGTAGGAGCTAATGTACACAACAAAGTAAAGGTCTCAAGTCACTGTTTATTGAACAGTTTGCTTTGATATCCCAAAGTGATCCAGAGCGATAGGTGGACTTGGCAACTGGAGTCAGTGTGGTGTTTTTAGACATGCTTCCATATATATATTTATATATTTCATAGAATCATGAAATATCTCGAGTTGGAAGGGACCCATGAGGATCAAATCTAACTTTTTGCTCCTCACAGGACTATGTTAAACAAAACCATTTGACGAATTAATATATATATATTTGTATACATACTCATGAAAACATAATATATATACTCATGAAAATATACATACTCATGAAAATATAATATGCCTATATACACACAAATATGTATACCCATATCTATGTGCATGTGTGTTTATCCCTTTAAGCAACTATTAGAAAGCTTTCAGAAGGCACTTGTCGCTATTGCACAGGCAGAATAAGGGCCAACAGCAACAGTTTCGATTGAATTTCCTATTTCTTCATAAAATGGCAGTTCTCAGGGTTTCCCCCTTTCTCTCTGTTGCAATGTGATGTCTGCCTTTGCCTGTAGCACAGGCCTTCTGAGCCCTGTGGGTGGGAATGCAACAAGACTTTGAATGTTTTTATAGCAACCTAGCCTGTGGCACGCTGATTCTTTGTCAAGTCATTTTTATTATTTTATTTATTTTATTTTTAGCCTACAAAGGAACAACTCGTACGATCCACAGAAAGCTTATATAATAAGGATGCCCAGTGTTTAAGATTACTTTAAACCACACCGAATGATAGTTAGAAAGCCTGCTGCATTGTGAGCCTTCAGCTGAGAGGGATTAGCTATGTGAAATCCCAGGCTGTCATGTGATTATGGCAATTACAGATTTATCATGAAATTAAAAGTTTATGCTGTACTAGGATATGAAGGAAAAAAAAAATCAGATGACCTTAAACATACCGCAGTTTGAGGAATTTGGGGGGTTGGGACTTTTAAAGCAATTATTTTTACAGTGACTGTATTATTCTGATGGCTAATTTTATCCAGTCTTGTCTATTTGGAAAAAAGTCCAGAACAATTGAAAATTGCTTAATGGAGACAGACTTCTCAATTCCAATAGCTAGAGGCTGTCTAGTAATTATTGCTTGCTGCATGAAATTAGACACAGTTTGTTCAATTACTTAAAATTAGATCACATGTAAGGTGGCAAAGCAAAATAAGAAAAAAAAAAGAATAATTCTGTCCTCACTTGATAGCAAAGTAATGAAATGGGAAGTAAACTGTGAAGATGAAAATGTTACAAATTATCTCTGTAGGGTTTGTTTTTTTTTTTCCTTTTGAAGGGAAGCAAAGTGTTGTATTCAGATAGATGGGCATAAGTCAAGTTTGACTGTTTGTTGTGGGTGAATGTGTATAGGAAGCAAACAATAAAATGCATGCCATGTTTTTGCATGTGTAAAATACAAATTACCCATGAAAAAGAAGTAAAATCCCCTTCCCTCTATTTTCCACTTTGTAATTCTGGAGTTTTTTTCATGTACACGTGGAAAATAAAGGGGGTGGTTCACAGGTGTGCAGGTTACTTGTGGGCTTCCTGTCAAGAAAACAGTATTTTAAAAAGAATTGAAAATTCCCCAATGTTTTTGGGTGACAAAAAATTAAAACTTCTCTTATGGAACTGATGGCCACAGTGGTGGCCTTTGAAATGGGCATATTGAGTTAGGGGAAGTTGCTGGAGTTAAAACAAAAATTCCTGTTTGGTAACATGGGGTGATATAGGCACGTAACATTACCATGAGATGTCAGACTGTGCAGTTTACAAGAATATATAAAATCTGCTAAATAGTTACGATACCAATAAGATTGTGAAATTTTATGAGGTTTTAAATTCTTATGCTTTACAAGGTTTCGGTTTACATCTCATGTAATATTACACTGAAGAATACATCCACAGAATACAGGAATGTTTTTGGGGGAAAAAAGGGGATGATTGTGTAACAGCAAATACTTTGTGACAATCAATTGCTAAATGGTGTTGGGATAGGTCTAAGCAGTTATATCAAATTATCTTTATTGAAATGCTATTAAGCACCTTGCAGCAAACCACGTCTAAATCTAATGTGTGGGCATCCAGGTTAGGAGCTGAACCAGATGCTCAGAACAGGACTTTTCCTTGAAATTGTTACATTTGCAATATATGACCACTTCCTTTTGGGACAGTGATATTTTTACATAGAGGGGAAGGACAGAAATGATATTTCTACATTTCAAACTTGGCTGTGGTTTTTGCTGTTGATTTATTAAGCAATCTGTATTCATGCAGAAGCGAATTTTCTGAGAAAGCAAATCAAGTTCTCACAAGAAACTTAATTTATGATTGAATTTTAACATTATCTTCAATTAAAGCAGTATTTATTTTCTGTCTCTTAGGATTAGTGCAGCACAGCTATGCTAATGTCAGGCAAAAATGTGCTGATTGTTGACCTTCTGTTGGCCTGTGTTCAAAACCCGGGCATTTGTTTATGTTCAGGATGCTGATCTTATTTGCAAATTATTTGGGGGCACTGGCAAATTTTGCCTTCACTATCTCAGAAAACATCAGTGTATTTTAGTTTTACAGAGAAGTGCTTTATCACATTCTTTATTGTTCTGTGAAATACAGAAAAGAGACCAACAAAAAAGATGATTTGACTATAATCAGTCATTTGAGACAAGTACAAAAAACTTGCAGCTAATGCAACAAATATCCTTCTCAAGTATCAAGGTACTGTCAGTATCCTAAGCAGTTATTTCTCCACTTCACTAATCTTTATAATTGGCTTGTCTTTTACTGCCATTAATTAAGTGATGTACTAGCCCATTAATAATTATAAAAGAGTGACACACCTCAGCATTTTCACCTTTCAGTAATAGATGTCACGCTTCTATTTTGTTTTGGTTTTATTTTTTTGCATTTTTTTTAATTTAAAATAAAAAGTAGGCAAAAAAAAAGCTCATTGTTTTAAATGTATATATTTATTTTGGTGTCTTATAGCACCCTTACCCTTCAGAAGAACAGAAAAAGCAGTTGGCACAAGACACAGGGCTCACTATACTTCAAGTGAACAATTGGTAAGTAATTTTCCTTAGTGTTTCTGTATGGCCCCTGGCACCCTCTGGCTTTGTGGTTTTGGGGACACACCTTGCCCTTGTTGTTCCCCTCCCCAACAGTTTATTGATGCAAAAGGGATATAGCCAAGTGAGCGTTTTCAGGTATAGGAACTAGGAGGTTTACTACTGTATTTTAATTTTCCCATCGCTTGGGCAGATTTCAGTGTTTCAGATTTCAAATTTTCAGTGATTCGGATTTCAGACTGCCATTTGGGTGCCAGTCCTCCTTCTGGCTGAGGATGTGTGTTCTTCAGTAGGAAGGCACATCTGTTTGCAGAACATTGGTCTTGGAAGACGTTTAGATGTTGAGTGAAAGAAAAGGGGCAGTTGGTCCCATTTCTGCCAAGTGTGTTGTTATTTGGGGGGGCTGTCATGCTTTTTTATTGTTGTTGTTGGAGGGGTTTTTTTTGACTGACATCCTCGTGTCTCTTTATGGGTTTGCTTTAAAGATCTTGTTTTTGAAAGCTTGAGTAAACTTTGAGGACAATCTGGTTCTTTGCTGCTGAAGTACAGTGTGGAGCAATTTCATTTATTTGTTCTAGCTAAGGGTTGGTGGAGCCCCTGATCTGTTACAGTAGAGATTTGTTTGAAGGAAATCAGGATTTATGCTGTTTCTGCAGTGGATTTTGGGTCACTAAGTGTCCAGGGTGTGGTGAAGGCAACCAGTGAAAATTACTTGTGATTTAAGTGTCATACAACAGCAAACCTTTTTTAAAAAAAGCTTGATTTATCACCCTTTGATACTGCATCAAAATGTAGGTTCCTCCCACTATCCCAGAACAAGTGTCATATTTGAAGTGTATTGCAATCTAATACCTTGTAAAACTAAGTGTATCTAATTAATTGTCCTAATATTTTTAGATTAGTGTTTATGATGGGAAACCTTATCCTCTTTGAAGTAATACCCAGAAAATGGCCAAGGCAAACAGCAAGCCTGCTGGGGAAAAGGGAGGGAGGAATGCCAGTTTGCAGACAAAAGTTGGGGTTTTTTTTCCATTCAATAAGTGTCAGAGATTAATATTACTGAAGCTCTGATTACATGGCCTAATCCATTTTAGTGAATAAATTTGGTCTTGATGTCCATTGCACCTACATTAACAAACCCTCCTCTCTTAGAGAGAGTAGGAGCCTATGGGAGAGATTTCAGATATATTAAACCCCATTACAGAAAATGTAATTTCTGTCAATATAATCCCATGTATTCTTCAATTTAGTACTTTGGAGATAACAAGCTACTTACAATATATTTGCCTTTGGAGGATTAATTTACAAAGTGCACTATCTGGGAGACGCAGGCGGGCTCACATAAGCATAGCTTGTAAGGGTTATCAATTTCTGTGACCCCACAGCAGCCCTGGGAGATCAATTTTTTGAAGCCCTTTAAGATGCTGAATAAAGGAAAATACCAAATACTTAGTGGATATGAAGTATGCTTCCCAGATACTTTAAAAAGGAGGAATAAAAGGCACTAAACATAAAATTTATGTGTTATAAGGTAGCGTAACCTACAGCATTTTGGCTTGGCCAGAAAAAATTAGTGTTTGCTTCAGCTCTACATCCTCCAACCTTAGTCTGGGCATTACCCTAATTTATATGGTTGTCCTTCAGTTTAACGATGGGCACTTTGGCCCACTGAGAAGTTGTGTGTATTCGTCAGGCTCTTATTTAACAGTGGGGTGGATTTAAGGGTGTGCTGCTTCTGCGGGGTCCAGGAGCGTAGGATTCGGTGTGTGCAAAGTGTGTCAGTTTAGGATGGTCCATCAAAGAAATTTTTCAAGATGATGAACGTGGGATGCCTTGAACTAAAGCTGTTTGAATTTCTGCTGAGTGACTTTCCAGGGTGTTTTTTAGTACTCATCTCACCTCAAATGTGAGGAGTTTTTACTTTGGCTTTGTGTCAGGTGTGTTCTTATAAGTTCCTTATGTGCTAGTTAAAAAAAAAAAAAAAAAAAAGGAGGTCAAATACATTATAACTGAATTCTTGTGGATGTAGGGCAGGCTTCCTCTGCTTGAGCTAGTTCAGTAATTCTGCTGTAGTGTTACAATTGCATAAATTATTGAGACAATTCCCCTTCTCTCCCCAGCGGAACAAGGATTCAACACTATAGAGGCAGTCAGGGTTTCTTAAATCACAGGTGGTGGGCAAAGATGCCAAAATATGGCAATTCAGCCCCTGCTCTTTGTAATGAATGCTAAGGAACAAGGAGGCTGTGAAGCTGTTGCTGAAAGCACAGGTTGCATGAGAAATACCCATGACCAATGAGGTACTCACCCCCTCCCAAATCCTGGAGGGTGTGGGGCAACCCTCTCCAGGCCTTTGTTGAGTCTCTTTTCTTCCAAGGCAATGTGCAGAAGAAACTCTTCTTGCCTAAATAATTTGCTGCAGGGAAAAACTAACATATCATTTCTGGTTAGTTTTGCCTTTCTTCAGCAGGCTCATAAGTCATTCAGCCACAACTCACAAAAAAATTTTTGCTTTCCTTCTTAGATTCTTCCAAACTTGTTAACACACATGTACGTTTTTGTATTAATGATGAGTCATTGTAAATCACTGTTGCAGAGATTAAATAAAATGCTGAAGGGCAGGCTGGGTGCAGATCAGTCATAAATTATTGGCAGCAACACAGCGTGTGGGAATACATGAAATGTGCATGAAAAACATAAACTCATGTCTGGTAGCATGGTCGTTAGCCCAGACTGGGAATGCTGGATTTTCTGGCTGGAATTAGAAGTTTGCCACAGAGCAATCAGTGAAGAGAGCATTTGTTTTCTGCAGATTGAAAGCTTTTGAACAATTTTTTTTTTGTCATATCTTGAATGCCTTTACAGTATGTGCTGGTTGCATGCTTCAGTTCTGTGCCGTAACGAAAAAAAATGGTGCTTTTCACACATGGGCTGCCCGGTGTTGGGGCTCCCCAGGCTGATGCATATGACTCCTGCTGATGGTGGAGGAGTCACAGGAATGGGGTGATGATGTGAGACGTGCCAGAAAATGTATCCGCAGTAGGGCACATGTCTTTAAAAATACCACAGTCCCTTTACCATGACCCTTTTCCTTGAGTTGTTTTATTTTTTTTATAGTAATGAAATAATCCACATGGAGGACTTTCCCCCCCCACACACACACATGACAGCTTTACTTGCGACTCACCAGCATTACCTTTTAGGACAATCTTTTTGCCTGCCTCAGTTGGATGTTTCTATTATGGGAAGAGGGAGCCTTTACCCTGTTGCAAAATAAAAATAAATCTATGCCATTCAGGTCTCTGTTGTGTTGGTTGTTTAACCCCACAGCAGTTTAGGGTTCGAAGCCTGGTAGCATGAACTAGAAGGGGCACTTGTATGGTCTTGACAGCCTATATGGATGTGGTAGAGACCTGACCAAGTACAGGTTAATAAGGTGCTTTTCCCGGGTGATAAAAACTGTGATTGAAATATCCACGAGGTGTGAGCCAATCACTTCTTGCCTCAGCTGAGAGCCAACCAGGCTATATTGAACAATCTGTACGGTTTTCTTGCTTACTACATCTCCCCTGAATCCCTTCCCATTAAGAACTAATGGTAAATAATTACTAGTAGTAGTCTACAAGGAAGAGAGAGCAATTCTCATCAGAGGCTGCACTAGGTGTCAGATGCTTGTTTATGTTTTAGAAAAGACTTGGTACACACAGATAAATGTTTGTATATTTGTGCCTATATAACCTCTCTATGTGTGCATGCCTATATGTGGCTGTCTCTCTATTTAGAGTTATGTACAACTGCATCGAAATGATCTTAAAAAAAAAAAATTAAGTTTGAAAATTCAGATCCTTAAAGCTCCAGCCTTTATTAGGTGTTTCCATTCTGCTTTTTTTAAAACACCCTTGTGCTATCTAGGGCACAGCCCAGACAATGATGGAGCAGCTAGTCAATATTTTATCTTGCCCTCATTCTTCCGTGCTTCGTTTGTTGAGCTGCATTCAAACCGAGCTTGAAGATGGAATTAATAATTACTGCTGGGCTTTCCTATGGCACTTACTGCTGTAATACCCTAGTCCTTCCCTGACCTCCACGTGCTTACATATGCATACAAGGTGGTGGGTCTGCATGGTATTTTTACGGTTCCCCTACAAAGAGAAATAATAGCATTGTCCCAGTTCACAGGGGAAGAAGTGAGGCTCGAGGAGCTCCAGGTCCAGCACGGTCACAGGTTCTGGGTGGGTCTGGGACTGTGAGGTGACTCAAAATGACAGCAAGTTATTCACATTTAAGGTCCAATGAGCATTGAAACTTCATGTTTCATGGAAACTCCCTAGTTTTGAGTGCTTTGGCATCTTATATTGCCAACCTGCAGTGCTGGGTATGGAGGAGAGATATGAGAAGTCAGCAACTGCTGGCGAAACATTTGGGTTCAATGATTTTCTCAGTACCTGTTGAGCAGTCCAAGGAAGCAGCAGAGCTGAATCCTCTTCTCCAGTGCAGCATTTGGCTGCATTAACCAGGACTGTTTTACTTTTTTTGCTGCCTTATTCGTTCAACTTTGTCAAAGTTTATTTCCCGTAGAAATCAAATTTTTTTATGTTATAATGCCCTGGCCTGTTCTTATAACAGACATGATCATCATTGGGGTGGTTGAGGCATTGAGCCCTATCAAAGCTGGTAGCACGAGCTCGTAACTGAACTGTTTGCATAGAAATACATTAAAGACTAGGGTGCAAACAGCTTTAATAATATGGCTTCCTAACTCTTGAGTTCTTGATTTCATGTCCATGGCTTCTTTAAATGTCAATTTTATGTGTAATTTCCTAGGCTTGCAAAAAACCCAAAATGAACCACAACCAAACACATTGGAAAAAATTATCAGATAATGTAAGTTTTGCTAATGTCATTCTTGGGGGCAGATGAAGTTAATTTTACTCAACCTTTGTAAGGAAGAAATTTTAAAAGGGCTCCAAGACCAGCCTAAAGATGAGTTTGAAAAATCAGAGATGGGCTTGGGATAGGAAGACCTGACCACTCTACTGTATGTAACACAGTCAGCTCAGGGCATAGACACACAGAAACACTTTATTACTCTTTTAGCCTCCTCACAACTCTCTTCCAGCAGGAAATTTCCTTCTGCCTCCATTTCTTTGCTCGTGGTGAGGACAGTGGTAGAGCTTTGCTGCAGTAGTTGCATGGTGCAGGAAGGGAAGTGCTCTGCCATGGCACGGGCAGGCAGGGTGGCGTGGGGGGGGCAGGAGGATTTTGCCCTTCTCCCAGGAAGTGCTCCCCAGAACCCAGCGATGGGTGGGGAGCACCACTGGGAAGGGTGTCCTGTCCATCTGCTCGTCCTGGCTTGCAGATGGTGGGGTTACGGGTGGAGCAGATGGGGGGATGCAGATTGGGAGATGCAGATGGAGGGCATGGGGGAAGGTGCTGGTGGGGCAGATGGGAGATGCAGATGGAGAGGTGCAGATGGGACCAGATGCAGATGGGGCAGAGGCAGAAAGCCCCTCCCACTCCTCCACAGAGGTGCAGGGAAAGGAGGAACAGCTGCATGACTTTCCACCTTTTGGGAAACGGTCCCAAGCCCCTCTTTTCTTGCTGTAGTTTTTATATCATAACATGCCAGGGGTTTGGTGCATCTAAAGCACACCCCAAACACCCCCAAATCCAAGTGATAATGTTGTCTGGTGTTTCCCATGTGTTAAGCCCCATGTCAGCCCCTTGGAGGGGATGGAAAGGCTCCTTCATGAGGCTGGGCATGTAGCATAAACATCATCTTCGCTCAATTCCTTTGCTGAGGGTGATATTCACCCCGAGCAAAAGGCCAGCACATGACCAGTGCACCACTTTAGTCCCACTTAAGCACTATTTTTAGGGTGTAAGTGGGGGAGGAGGCCAGCAGGGAGGGAGCATAGCAAAGGCAGGTGCTGGTCCTATATGCAGGGTTGGATTTTCACCCCTGCTGCCTACCAAATTGCAGACTACAATAAACAGGGAAATACTCAGTTTGCCACTTTGCAGAGCACATCACACACAGGGATCTTTAGTCCTCGGCGAGTAAAATATCTCCTTGTTTTCAGATGTATCTATTACTGCTTTTGTTGCAGTAAACAGATTAAATGAGAAAAGGTCAAGATGCAATTTGAATCTGTGTAAGAACATAACAAATACTTTTCTGAGTAATCAGATATAGTAAATACAAGTACTTATTTACTTGTAAATGTTAAAACATTCACAAATTATCCTCTCAACTTCAGAAATACGAACTTAACCATCACATTGTAGAGACAATTTACTTTTCTTCTCTATGTGATTCAAGAATATGTATACAGATGTTATTTAAACACTGTTTTGTTAATGGGAATACATGTGAAAGCATGAAAAAATAGGAATAAGAAAAAATATATTTCAGGTTTAACAAATACATACTGTTTGATGTTCCAGAGTAAAATAGGACAGTAGGTGTTTTCAACATGAGAATCATTCCCCTCCAAAAAAACCTACTCGGAACACCAAGAGCACTATTTTAAAAAGTATCTTGCTGGGTAAATTGTTGTATCATTTGAGCAGTTCAGAATGTGTGCAGTAAATTAGCAGTTCTAAATGTACCATGTGCTGGATTTTTCAAGCAGATTTTTACATTTATGTTTTCACTAAGTCTTAGCTAATTGTTATGCCTTTCACCTTGGATGCCAATTGTAATAATAATATTACATCTGCAGTCTATTTCTCTGTTCTTAAATTACAGCAATCAGGAATACTCACTAGGTAAAATCCTGTATAGTTACTCATAAGAAAATATTGAAATCAGATGAAAAAATGTTTAGCTTGCATATTGCCTTAGACAGCCCTGGAGAGCTGCCAGGCAGTCAAGGTATTATTAGAAAAGCTGAGCAAATAGCTTACAGGGAGAAGAGCTGTGAATGTAGAGCCATCAGGTACCATTGGATCACCGGATTTTAGGCTGGTATTTTTTTTTTTATAGTTCAGTAAAGGCATTTTAAAATACAGCACGGCAGTTTACACATGCTGGGTTTGGTTTTGGCACGTGGATATAAGGAGTAAGTGGTACAGTTTTGGCATGACATATGAGTGCTTTTCCAAAGGGATCAGGTGCTCAGAGGTGAGTATAGAGTTTTCTTGGAAAAATGCTCCCCTTGGCCTCCAAGTCTTCAGGTGGAGCAGAGGATGAAGAGCTAATAGACCCTGGATTCCCTGCTCAGTCCAGCCTTGTCAGTCTCCACACACTCCAAACTGCCCCAAAACAGGGGTCACCCCATTCAGGAGAGCCAAGGAAAGATGTTTCTGACAGCCCCTGGATTCAGGGTGGGGAAACCAGCAAAGGAAACACCATTTATTTCAAAAGCAAATGTTGAATCATTTTGCATGAGCTAAATTATTATTGGCACCCTAAGCATTGAGATAAAAAACCAAAACTGGTTATTTTATTCACATAGATGCTTTTTTGAGTAGGAGAAAGGTTGGTTCCCACTGCAGAGCATCATACAGTGGAAACAGAATTTACTTGCCAATAGTATTGACTAACAAAAGGTGTTTGGTGCTTGAGAATTCAATATACAGCCAAAAAACCTCCTCTTTTCCCTCTTCTGGGGTGCTTTTGTACCTGAAACACTTTTTTTTAGTTGGTGTGTTAACGTTCTTTAACAAATGAGATGTCATGTGTCAGGGAAATAAGATGAAACAGAACCATGCAAATGTTTGGCACTTGCTCTTTTCTCCTCTCCTGCCCTAGCTTTGCCATGCAGGATCAGGGGAGGGGTCAGAATTCTTTGTTTGCTAGTTTTTATTTGCAAATACTGAGGTTCAGCTGTGCACCATCTCAAAAGAAGGGTTTGGCTTTAAAAAATGCCCATCCAGGACACTATTGTAATGTGGAAATGCTGCATTGCGAGCAAGGGGAGGGCTTGGCACTGTCTCTGTAAATAGAGTTCTCAGGGCTTGGTTTCTTTTTAGTGTGAGATACCTGAGATTTATATATAACAAAATAAAATTGAAACTATATTTGCCCTCAATATATGAAAAAAAAAGACAGAAGGGAAGAGTAATGGTTTGTCACTGCTTTGCAAGTCAGGCTTTGGCCTATTCTTGTCATAGCTATCTGAAGTGTGTTTACATATAGTTTGCCTTTCTGGTATTTTGGGCTTGCACAGACCTGATCTCCACCTATTTTGTGTCAACAGTTGCTGAGATTGGTGTAGAGTGGTTAATCATCACAAACTGAAACACCAACACGTGGAGAGAGGTGCCCTCAGAGACCCTCTCTCACACTTAAATCAGACTCTTACCCTGGGCTGCACCTGCATAAAACAAACTACCTGGCTCAAAACTCAGCCTGAAATAGTATAAATGGGGCAAATGTTTCCTTCTTCTTGGTTCAGCCAATTTTCTCTTCTGAAAAACGAAACACAGCCAGAGGGGCAGGGCGAGGACGTGCTTTCGAGGGCGTGTGTTTTGCCCTGCCTGCCCTGGAACGATTTTGGTGTAAATGATGCATGGCTGGCTACACCAGCCTTAGCACCAAGCAGGCTTCAGCCTTCAATTTGACTTTTCAAAAAGAAAAGAAACGGCAGCAGATGCTGAAAAAATATTCCTTCTGCAGTTCTTCAATGAAATCTAGGTCATGTAACAGTTTCACGGGTTATTTTTTTTTTCTCTGCCCAGGCACTGTAGTCCTTGTGGCTTTTTTGGCTAAGGATAAAGTGTGATACCAATAGCTGCTGTTGAATTCAGATTTATCCCAGAGACGTCCAACTTCTCACCTGGTTTATAAAGGTGGTTTGTACCATCTGGGGGCTGATCTCTAAGCTTCCTGTGTCCCGTGGTCTCACAAATTCTTTTAATCTTTGACATTCCTCTGACCTCCCTGTGTGTGTTTTGTTGCTGTTGTTTTCTGACGGTGTCTTTTCTTCTGCTCTGAATAAAATGCTGTCAGGAGTAGGATTATAAGCAAAATGAATTACTTCACTTAATGGGAAATTATGTTTAGATAAAGTAGATTACAAAGTAGGCTATTAGTAGTGGTTAGAAAACAATGTTTTGAAGTAGGATATCTTGGGGCAGGGAGAGTTTGTTCAGAAGTGTGGGGTTGTTTTTCAGGTTGGCTGTGACTCAGAGTTGTATCTTTTGTGGCTTCTGGGGAAAAAAAAAAAAGAAATAAAGAATTCAAACCAGTTTTTCAGGTGCCCACATCACACAAAATACATCAGTGTTCTTGTATTTGTTGTCTTGGTTGTGGTGAGGAGGGCACAACCACAGGAATCAAAGCTTCCCTCAACATCCCAAACCAGTGTCTCAGGGTATACCCCGGAGCCTGTTTCATGTACAGACACTGGTCCAATATAGGGGTGTGTTATATTTTCTCTTTGGGGGCTGCAGGGGTGTTTTCCCCCAAAGACACTTGCCAAGATTTTTGGTTTGGCCACCCTGGGCTTGCTTCTCCTTGTGCTACAGGCTGGAGGAACTCCTGAAGGGTGACAGGGTGTGGAATTACTTCACACTGCTTCAGTGGCCTTCTGGAGATGAGGACATCCATCCAGGAGTGCAGACAGATTATTTCTCACACCCTTCAGTGAGCAGAAACACACTTAAACTAGCAGCAAGATGTGGGAGAAGCCTTTCTTCTTTCACTTGGGCTGGAGGACCAGGCGCTGCTTCCAACTCCCATGCTGTACGCCTGATGAGTAGGAATGAACAGGGAAAAAGCCGCTTGGACAAGGCTCCCAAACTGATGTATGGAAAAAACCTTGGGCCTCAAGGAGAACCCCCTGTGTTTATAACACTTGTGAGACATGAGAAAACTCAGATATCGTGCAGGCGCCTCTCACGAGCACTACATTCCCTTAAATAAGAGGTTGTACTGATTCGACAATGGACATGGAATTGGTAGAATAGAGAGGAGTGTTTTCAAAGAAATAGCCAATATTTTACTATCAGTTCTCATCTGTTCCCAGCGTAAATCCCTGCCATCGAGTGGGGCTCAGGTTGTTGGTTTGAAGTGATCTGCTGAAGAAAAGCTGCTGGGTTGCATTGTTGGCGTGCACCAGATGAGGTCCCGAGTTACGGAGTCCAGACAAGCTCTCCTAAAGGACCGGGTGGAAAGCTGTCTTTCAGACCCTCCTCAGAGCTGTTAGAAAACCCTGAGCTGGGAGATGTGCATCTCAGCCTGGGCTGCTCTCAAAGCTTGTAGAGAGCCTGCACACCCTCTGTTACGATCATTTTTGTGGGAGGCAAGGTTTTGTCTGGTAGCATGTTGTGTGCCCAACCACAGCGCTCTAGGGGGGCCAGTGCTGTCCTGGCTGGGAGTTAGAGCAGCTTTAGTGCTGCTCTACTAGATGAATCCTTGCCATATTCCTTAAAGGCTAATTGTGGCACATGGAGATCAGCAGAGTACAGCTGCGCTGGGATTTAGGAGCAGGGAAGAGACGGGAGGTCAGCTCCACTGGCGCTTTGCCATGTAAAGATTTCCCCTTACATCATCTGGCTGCCGAGGGCGAGTTTACATCTGCCTTGCACCCCGAGGGAATTGCGGTGTCAGGGAATGAGGTTGCTGAGAGTTCTCCCCAGTGCAGCCGAGACCTGCAACATGGCTGGTGCTCCTGACTCCCTGGCATCGGCGGGGAGACGTCTGAATGCTGGACCTGGATTTTCACCGGAAACATTCCATGTTGGCAAAGCTTTTCTGGGTGGAATATGTGAATGAGAGGGGAGGAGGAGACGAAGGAGAGCATACCAGAAAGGCCAACAGCAGCTCACCTGTGATGTAGAAGGGCACAGGAGATGGGTAGAGCAGGGAGATGTATCTCCAGGGAGCCCTTCCCCAGGCACGTTGGCTCTTCACTCCTCTGCAGCAAGTCCCTTCCTTAAATTTCATTCAGAACTAGGCAAATAAATACAAATAGATTTTAGCCCCATCCTGCTGGGGAACAGGGAAAATTTTGCAAGACGGGGTTGTTTCCTGCCTGACTTTCTCCTAGAAAGGCTCATTGAGCAACCACAGCCATGAGCCCTGCAGAGATATGGGACAAGGGGAGCATTTTGGCCAAGGGAGAAGCAGGGCCAGGAGCTTATGGGTCCCAGTTTGATGGAAAACCACCAGCTATCCCTGCTGCATCCAGAGCACAAGCCACCACTAGGCTTGCTACTACCCCTAGGCAGTCACCATGTCTACGTGTTTTCTCATAGGGCTGGTAGTGACAGGACGAGGGGGAATGCTTTAATAGGGTGGGCATAGATTAGATATTAGAAAGAAATTCTTCACTGTGAAGGTGGTGAGGCACAGGAACAGGTTGCCCAGAGAAGTTTTGGATGCCCTATCCCTGGAAATGTTCAAGGCCAGGTTGGATGGGGCTTGGAACAATGTGGTCTAGTGAAAGGTGTCCCTGCCCGTGGCAAGGGGGGGTTGGAACTGGATAATCTCTGTGGTCCCTTCCAACTCAAACCATTCTAGGATTTTATAATCCTATGGTGGTGGGGTGCTTCCCCAAATACAGTCTTTTTATTTGGAGGCAAGATGTGCCTAGCAGCAATTTGAGAAGAAAACCTGGTATGGAGCAAGACGGGAAAGCTCCCAAGCTTAAAGGCCTGGGAGAAGAGGAGATGGCCAAAGGTAGAGCTGGTGCGTGCTGGGCCGGCCAAAATGTGGGGCATAGCCGGCTCTTTTACAAGGAGCACATACCTGATCTCATCTCTCTGCTTTCTATTTTTGCCCTCGATATGCTCACTGCATTAGCAGACTTGGCTTGGGAGGCATTCGATAGCACACTCCTGCTCTAAAGCAACTTTTCTGAATGCACAACATGAATCCTCCATTGGTGGGGTCACGCAGTAATGCTTGAAGTCAGAAGCTATTTTTAAAACTAAATTGCAGAACCACACATGGCTTTCATTAGTGCTTTACATCAAATTTGTCAGCTAATTAGTGGTTTTTCATCACCAGTTTTTTGCATGGTATTTTATTTATTCGCTCTTCAATATTGTCTTGCGACAAACCCCTCAGCCCTATATACAGTCCCTGGCACTGGTGCTGCCAGCAGAGGAGGGAGGAAGAAGAGAGCCTGCAGGAGACCTTTCTGATCCTCCTGATGGATGGGCTCTCTGTGTTTGGAGTATATTCCAATATTACGTGTCTGGAGTGGGCGGTTTGCAGCCCGTGTACTCTCTTCCCTCCCTACCTCCATTTAGTGTTGTAAATGATGTATTGCAGTCCTGAACTGTCTTCGGTTCGGAGGAGGAGGAGAAACCAAGAAAAGTTGCCAAACATGACTTCATAAGGTTTGACTTTAAATTGAACAAAGTTTCTTGAGCATCTTGGATTTTTTTTTTTTTTCTTTACAAATAAAGGGAGTACAGAGAGCATGGATTGCTAATGACTGGTAGTTACGGGTCATTAAGCTCACTAACTGACTTCGAGATCAGAACTTTCTAATAACAGCAGTAAGCACTCTTTTAACATTTATTTCTCATTTTAGGGATGGGGAAATGTGATTACCATTTGAAAGTCTGCAGTTATTTTTTTCTGTTCATAATTACAGAGGCAGCTTGTTATTTTCAAGGCTGATTTTAAAACATTTGAAAGTATTCAGTGAAATAATTTCTGTGGTGTTTTTTTTTTTCTTTTCTTTAACTGACTCCTTTAAAAAGCTCTGGAAAACAAACACAGAGGGGAAAAATGAAAATATGTTAAAATAAGGAATAAAGCAGTTACTGAAGTGTAATAATCTCGGTTTATAGCACACTTTCCATTTAAATTGGTTTTATTAGAGATAAACCTGTTAAGCGTTGAGGAATTAAGTGCTGAATAGAGAAGGTTGTTTCGCTGCTGTATAAATGAAGGATCCCAGTATGCAGAAAAGAGTGCAACTTGATTTTACAAGTGAATAATTTGCCAGTTTGAAGGGCTCTGGTTACTTTGGCATCTGTTATAAAAATGATGATTTGTTTGTTGTCAAGAGGGATACTGTTTTTTTCAGAGGGACAAGAGAGGTTTTAGCACTGGGGTTTGTAGGCACTTTGGGCTTTCTCATTCTCCTTACTCCTGGTTTGCTAGAAGGAGCTCGAGGAGAAAATGAGGCAGAGAGATTTTTGGGAACTTCTTGGCACTGCTAGTGAGACACAGACTTCTGTCATGCAGCGCTTTGGGACAATATTGAGAGGGACCAGCCTGCGACTTCAAGTAGCAAAAGTCAGTAATGGTGTGAAACTCTCTTCGTTTGGGAGGGCTGGGGGCAGAGAAAAATTCAATAGACCGCGAAGTCTCAGCATCATCTTTCAGACAGCTGGTCCTGGAAAATTTCATTGAAAGACTGCAAATTGGAAGTCCCCACAATCGCTCTGTCGATTCTTGAGCAAAGGTGACTTTGGAAATTTGTGACAGCAGAGGAAGGTCTTGTTTTATTCACTCGACAGAAGTGAAATACAAGGGGAAGGGAGAAAGAACAGATCTGTGCGGAAAATGTCACTTGGGCTGTAACCTGAGCCTTAGCGAGCTGTGCCTTTCGGAGGGTTTGGTGACCCTCTGAAAATCCTTGCTCTCTGGCTGCTATTATTGTAGCCAATTTCCAACTAAAATAAGTCTTTTGTCATCACCAGCCATGCAGCCTCTTGCTGAGAAGAAACAAAACTTGTGCGTGGCAGCGAGGGCGGCCAAGCTGAAGGTCAGAGTGCAGAGGCAGATTGCTGCATCCCCGGGGCTGGGGCTGGAGCTCACCCGTGGGACCAGCGATGCACCAACAGGGGAGTCTGCCAGTGACCTCTGGAGACAGACCCCAGACAAGAAACCTAAGAGAAAACATCCTAGTAAAATGCAAATGGGAGAAAAGAGAGTTTCCTCCTCCTCTTTAGGCTTATGCAGGTGGAGTTGCTGGATTTTTTTCTTGCTTTTTGGTACGTGGCAGAAAGCGCAATCCCATGTGTCCAAATAGGGCAAGGAAATTTAAATTGAAAAAAAATAGTAAATACCCTAAACTTTTGTGTTTGCCCAACTGTTCAAATGTTTTCTCCATGCCAGATCCTTCCTCTTGCAAAACAAAAAAGGAAAAAAAAAGAGCTTGAAGAAAGGAACCCAAATCACTTTGAAATGTTCTCAGCTCTCCTTGGGCTGGGAGGTGGGTACAACTTGTACACTGAGGGATCTTGTGTTGTCTGTGCCACTACTCTTTTGAGGCAGAAAACCCAAACCAAAAAAAACCCTTCTTCATCAGAGCAAAGGTACCAATGCATAGAGCCACTGGTATGGGGAAAAATACCTTATACAAGTTTTTGAGCCTGACTTGGTCTTTGTGCACATGAGTAAGGTTATGTGTCTGTCTTAAGTTTTATTCTGAGTTGTATTTTGATAATACTCCATTTCAGTAGCATTTAGTATGCAAATATCTTTTTTAGGTCCCGATTCCTCTGAACTTTTAAAAATTAGGGTGACTTAGGGTTTCTTCTCTTAAGATAGGTGAATATGAACATTTGGGAAAAGGGACAGGGAGATTTTTCCTGTTAGCTTTTCTATTCCGTCGTTTTTGCTGATGTTAACATCAGCCTGGCACCCTGGAAATTCAAAGAGTGATCAAAAGATCCTGGCCCTTTTCTCAAAGCAAAAAAAAAAAACAACAACCCAGAATATAAAGAAATTAACCCCATGTCCATGTATTTCTGCAGCAGCAGCTAATTCGCAGTTTTGCTTGCAAAGAGTTCTCAAATGTGATTTATAAACATAGTAGCACTGCATTGTGCTCTCTCAGGGCAAGCCACATTAATAGTTTTAATCCGATGGGTTCTTAGGAATTCCAGGTTTAGGATGCAGGAAGAAACTTGAAAGTGAATACTTTCTTCTTTATTTTTCTTTTTTCTTTTTCTTTTTTTTTTTTTTTTAATGCATAGTGGTTTGGAGTCTACTATAATGCAAAGTAAAGCGTTGTGTTACAAAGGCAGGGAGGATGGGACAGAAGGTTAAAGGGCATCCTGGAAACAAACAGCTGGACCAGTTTATTTAAACAGATACAAGGATGGGGAGCTGACCTCCGTTTGACTTCTAGTGGGAGGAGCGAGAATGTCATTTTATTACTTTGCCCAGAAGGAAAATGTTCTTGCGTCTGAATTCCCCCCGAAGACATCCAAACACTGGGCTGTTTGGCAGAATTGCTACTTATAGAAAATACTTACATGAATGCGTAGGAAGAAGATAACTGTTAAGTACCTGTGTGTAAAACGTTCCTAAAGCAGATATCCCAAGCGATAGCATGGGGCAAACGGGTGAGAGTACGTTTTACAGTAGGCACGTCTGGCAGATGATTATTGGTAAACTCTAGATATATAGTTTATTCTGGTATATTAGTGTATAAACGATGTATAGTATAGCTTATTATCTTGAGATCCCCCCCTTCTTCTTAAAAGTGCTTGTAGTTTGGAGGAGAAGGAGGAGAAGGTCTTGAAGTTGGGATGTGCATGCTTGATGTTGCTCAGCATTTCTTTGGGGTCAAAGCTGTTGAAAAAATGAAGGTTTTGGTGACCAGTCACTCTCACGACTACCAAAAATCCTCCCCCCGTTTCCACAGTACCAGGTCCTGGGAATGTGGCAGGAGAAGGATGGAGTAAACACAGCAAGAGCCTTGCCAGACTTGCAAAAAGAAGTGGCTGAGGCACTAGGGTTCTGTGTTGTTGTTTTACTTCGAAGAGTTACTGTGAAAATTGCTTTCTGCAAATGCAGATTACAGATATTAAACAATTTTCCAATTGGTCATGGAGCTAAGGCAGCTAATGGGGGAAAAAAAGCAGATTTCTTTTAATTGCTTATTTCACATGGTGTTTGTGCTACACCTGTGCTTATAATGAGAAAGGAAAATTAGTCTAACCTTCTGCTCACATGATTCTAATTTTCATGGTTTGTACAAGATAATGATAAACTGATTTGCAACACTGTTTGCTGGCATTGAGGGTGGTGTTTATTGGAAATGTGTAGAAAAATTGATCCAATACTGTTGCTGACAAAACATGACCTAGTTCAGGTGTAAGGTTTCCAGATTGGCACCCAGATTTGGTGCCTTTGAGCCCGTTTCCTCAAGACAAGGGGTTTGATAAGGACTCAACATCTTGATTAATTTTTGCAGGACTTTGGGTAATGGGTGTCAGTGGGGAATGGGAGATAGGAGGAGTCTGAAATCACTGTGCTGGTCTTTGATGAGGGCAAAAGAAACAGCATGGGGCAGTGGTTTGCTATTCTTCTCCCCTCTGGTGTAGGGGAATGGGTGGGCAGAGCTGATTCCCGCGGAAAGATCCTGGTGGTTTTATCTCTGTGGTAGGAGAGCTCCTGCTAAGCCACCTCAAGCAAAGGCAATGAAAACAAGTATCAAGTATTCCTTTGTGAAGTTTCCCATCCCAGTTTACAAGTGTGGTGTGGTTTAGCCAGTGCTCACGCATCTTCCTTTACTAGTAAATATTGCGGCGTACACATTTTTATTATTCTTTTTGTCTCTCCTGAAGAATAAAAAGTCCAGTTATGCAACTTTGCTGTGATAAGATCTCTGTGAAGATTTTTTTCCAAATGGATTTTAACTAAACTTTCTGATGAGTGAAATCTCCAGAGAGGTTCTTCA
Organism: Manacus vitellinus; assembly: GCF_001715985.3. NCBI lineage: Eukaryota > Metazoa > Chordata > Aves > Passeriformes > Pipridae > Manacus > Manacus vitellinus. Next base: position 960,872 of record NW_021940754.1, on the reverse strand, counting down.
AATGCTCTTCATTCAGATAGGTTCCCAACCGTGATTTCCAGCCTCCTTACTTCAGAACCACAAGGAGACTGGGGCACTTGTGGTCTCTCTCCTTCTTCTGTTTTGCTCCAGATTATTTTGAATATTTCCAAATAAGCATTACAAGACTTACTGAGGCGAAGAGCTACAGAAACACAAGGAGTAGAGTTGCAGATTGCTATTTTTAAAAATGACCGTACCTTCTTTTTTTTATTATTTCCAAAGATCTGCTTTTCATTGTTCGGGGGGGAATTTTCAGTATTCCAGTAATTACAGTTTAACAAGATGTTTGCTGTAAATGGTCAGGCCTAGCTGGAGAAAACAGGATTATAAATTCAATTACTGTAAAGCTATGACCTCGCCTTGACCCCCTCAGACTTTGCATAAAGAGAGGGAGGGGGGAAAAAGCCCACCAAGAAATGGCTAGGAGGAATGCATGGCTCTGAAGTCCCCAGCAGTGTGACTTAGTGGTGATAAAAGTCCAGACGTTCCCTCATTTGATGGGGTTCTGCCATCACAGTTCATTATCTTAATAGTGGGCATTAAAAGGGAATTAGGTTTGCAAGAGGTAGGGGCAGGTTTTGATAAAGAAAAAAATTGGAAAAAGAAGTCAGAGGACATAAGGCAGAAATGACACTAATGAGGGGGGAGGTAGCAGATGCCCTCACGAACATCTCGCTTCACACGTTTTTGTTTTTTTGGTGCCCCATTCTGTATTGAGAAGAGCGTTGCTGGTATTGTTTCCTGAAAACTCGGCTAATTCCCCCATGAAAAGATGAAATGGAAGTGTCCAACTGTGGTAAAAAGCAGGCAAACATAAATCAGCTTGGAAACCCCAAGCTCGTGCTCTCAAAGGTCATGAGGGTTAGAGGTTTAGCAGTGTTTGCATCCCCATGCAGCTCGATGGAGAGCGCCACAACAAGGGCAAGAGGGCTTGGGGATGGGTGGAAGACATCCCTTCCCTAACCATTTGCTTTCCTTTTTTTTTCTTGCAGGTTTATTAATGCTAGAAGAAGAATAGTTCAGCCCATGATAGACCAGTCCAATCGAGCAGGCAAGTCCCCAATAGTAACTGTATTCAAGTCACGCAGGCGAAAACCATCCTCAAGCCATTCACGGGGAGGTCCATTGCCTGGTAAATAAATGAGAAATGAATGCTGGGAGTGATTGACAATTAAAATACAACCAGCTTTCTTTCATTACGACTCTAATAATTTTAACATGATTAAAAACATTTGGGGAAAAAAAAAGACACTGAAAATTCAAAACGAAAAACTAAAACGATCCGCTCCATGACCGGACTTTCTGTACATGATCCCAATTATTCTTATTTTTTTTAGCAGTTGTTTGGAGTTTTCCTTTTACCAGCTCTTTCTGCTCCTGTGACCACTCCCTGGTGCATGGCTTGGTGTGGAATTGCTGTAAACTTTATTACCTGTCAAAAGGGCAAAGGGGTCAGAATCGCTTGTGGGACTCAGTAAAGTTCAAAGACATTCAATGAGGTAGAGCTTTATGTGCTTTAATAACCCAAGGCAGCTTACTTCTGAAGCCGGCTTTTAATGTACAGTCAAAACCTCCAGTTCAGGTAGTGGTACTTGTACAGGGTTCTTTTGTCCCTTGGCTCTTCTTTTTAGTAGCTGTCTTTTGGGATTGCTGAGCATTTGCTGTTTACTTTGGGGGGATTTATTTCTACTTCTTTAAAAGACCTTAAGTTTCCACATGCTGGTTCTGTCTGGGGTCCTGGCTCGCAGCTCTGTGCGGGTATTTACCATCAAGGATTGCCAGAGCCCTTTAGTCCCAGTTGGTTTTGTTTTCCAAGTCTTGCTGTCAAACTCTCCAAATACATTGTTGTCCAAGATGCCTTTGGACCACACTTCCTCTTCAAGTACATTTGATTATTTGTCATTAGAGGTAAATATCTGGCATGGACGTGTTCAGATCCTACTCTTAGAAGGCACAGGGGCGTAATTTAACACACTGTGATTTCAGTGTGACTATTCCAGCCATAAAATCCGGCTCCTATACAGGTTTTTGCATTGACGTCAGCAGCGGCAGCAGCTGGAGCCCGGGCTCCTCATGTCTCAAGATTTCAGTTTGCAAACTTCATTTCCAAACTTGCAGAAGGAGATTAAGCCAAAACTTAAGCGTGCTTGTTAGGCCGGCGCTAAATTCGCACAGTAGATATTTTTCCCTCTCTTTAGAGCCAACAATGATAGCCCGCGGGTAGGGGGGGGTTGCGTCTCGATGCCGTGAGAAGAGATGACCCTCTTGGCTGCTGCTAAAAAGCAATGTTCTGCACTTTTCCAGTAAGTCAAGGAACACCCTATAACCCCGACGGGCAGCCGATGGGAGGTTTCGTGATGGACGGCCAGCAGCACATGGGCATCCGAGCACCAGGTAAGCCCCGGGGGAGCGTCACCCGCCTACGGGTGGCCTCGGTCGCGCCACCGCAGGTAAACACACCTCCGCCCTCCGCTGCCGTCCCAGCTGCCTGCCTTGCCTCACCTGTCTTCTGCCTGCCTTCCACACCGCCGAGGGAAACCAGGCACCTCCGCGCTCGAGCGGTCCTGGACCCTCTGCCGGTGCTGTGTTTTGGAAAGGGGCTTTTGGCACTATCTGTTGACTTTGCTCATTTTCTGGCATCTTCTTGGATTTTTATCTCCCTCTAGGACCTATGAGTGGAATGGGCATGAATATGGGCATGGAGGGGCAGTGGCACTACATGTAACCTTCACCTAGGTAACCAATGGCAAAGCCAGGGGGAAGTAAGTACAAACGAGGTCTTTGTTCTCACTTTATCCGAGGGATATTTGTCTTCTTGCATTTCCCTATGTTCTCCCTGCCCATAGCCTCATGCTTGTTCCTTCCTTTCCATCCATCCATCCTACGCCTGGGCTCCTTCGGGTTTTCTCTCCCTCTGGTTCAGCTCAAGCTTTCCAAGCTCCCAAAACCCCCCGTGCGCGCGCGCGCTGTACGCTGACGCTGCCGTACATCGACGCCGCCATACATTGATGCTATTATCCATCCCCGAGCACATGACAAAACAAGGAGCAGCCGGGGAGGTGGGGGAGCCCGTCGTCTTGGCAACAGACTGATTTGCAAAATGTAAGCGGTCTGCAGCAGCGCAGGGAGAGGAAAGAGCATGTCCCCAAAGTGTCATAAATCTGTCTAACCGCAGTTGATGCATGAGTTACATTTCTCCCGCTAACCTGCAAGACACCAAAAAAGCCAAGCGGAGACTTCTCGTAGGGTAGGGAAAAAGAAACACACCAAACGAAAAAACGGCAGCTTCACTTAGTTGCGTTTTGGAAGGCGATGGACAAAACTTTGATTTCTTTTTTTTTTTTTTTTTTTTTTTTTTTTCAAGTTTATTTCTCTTTGTCTGTCCGTCATAATGGGATTACGTGTGGCAAAGGAAAAAGAGAGAATACAAAATAGAGGTGTGCGCAGCAGGCTATGGAGCTTAGCCCAGGCTAATTGACTATATCCAAATTAAGTATGCCATCACTTGCAGTGTGACAAATGGATTTGACTTATTCAGTATACAAAAATAGAGATCATTAATGCAATCTTCAGTGGCAGGCCTCGCGAAGAAAGCCTAGAAAAACTGTCCCAGTTTTTTTTTTTCCCCTCTTGTCTTTTATAGGGGAAAATACATTATACGAATTTTCGTATTTTCTTTTTTTTTTAAGACTAAAGTGGTTTGAAACGCCAAGACACCGATACCATGTTTAAATGGTGCATGATTCTGTTCCTCTTGCTCTTTTCTGGAGTTGAAAGAGTTATTTCAGCATTTTTGTTGTGCCCCCAGCCTATATTAACACAGGGTTTGAAGTTACCCAGGGCAAGTGTATTTCGTAGTACTCTTCTCTGGGCCCAAGTCAAAACTAAGTTTTAACAATTAGCTGTGAAAACATTCCTCTGAGCTTGGGAATGCAACAGCCTTATTACCTCATCATGAAAATTTCTAGCTTAGTTAATTTAAATATTGTTTCTTAGTTTCTGGGTCAATTAAATTTAAATGATGTATTTTATGCTTCGTGACCAATTAAATTAATAGGTTATTACAAAAAATATTATCATCTTTTTTGATTAAAGAGCTGTGAGTACAGTATATTTTATAAGCAATTTTCATTAGTTCAAAACTGTTCCTTTAGGCTAGATTAAGCAGCTATTCATTGCTAGAGCCTTGAGACCTGATTCCAAGGTGTTCGGCGCATTCACAGCGCGCTCTTACTTAGAACTAAAGCCAATTGAACCTACTTAGCAATAGCGTATGCCTTTCACCCTTGATGATTATGGAGCTTATAGCTCTCCGAAACAATACACCTGTCAGTTCCCATCAGCTACAGCAATCCAAGCAGAAGGCAGAGGCCCACAGAAAGCAGGAGGTTTTATTGTTTTAGGTCCAATTTTTTTTCTTATTGTTCTCCCAAACCCACTGAAAGGTTTGACTGAGTTGCGCGTCTGATTTTTTTTTTTTTTTTTTTTTTTTTTGTGTGGCCAGAGGTGAGCAGGGGGGAAAGAATTAATTGATAACTGTTATTGATTATATATATATTTTTTTAATGTGTTTAAAAATACGGGTTTGGTTTAACAGTCGTGCTTAGTAATCCTATCAATTTCGGCTTCATATGAGGCCTTTGTTCAGCAATGTATGTTCTTGTTGTATAGCATCTACTTGAATGGCACAAATACTTGGGAGAGATTCCAAGTGATCAGGCTCAAGAGCTAAATAAATAGCTGTTGATAAACCTTGACACCTATTTAACCCATCTCTCCTCCTGAGCCCCTCATTAACGACAACGAATTCCCTGCCCTGGTATTCCCAGCATGCTTTTACAAGTGGGGAGACGAAGGCAGGTGGCTGGAGTAAGGTCATGGGGAATGGAGCCCACCTGAGAGCCCTCACAGGGCTTGGTGCCACCACTCCTTGTGACTTTAGTTATCTTCAGACTGGCTCTGCCTCTCGCGTGCTTCCAGATCAGAAACATCTCCATTGCATATGTTCCTAACCAGAAAAGGAGAAAGCGGTTTTATCTCCAAAAGCTCTGTATTTGGAGGGGAGAGGAGGTTCTTGGGGGGTTTCTTTTTGACCTGGGAATCGTTCCTGTTGCCTTCACTGTGAGTCCATATGTAGACTCTGATTCCACAAAGGCAACTTGCGCTCACGTATCCGTGACTCTGCATCCCTCCTCGGGCTCAATCCCGGCCTTCTGTGCCCGAGCAGATGAGCTTCACAGCCCAATGTCGGCAGCCAGTCCCCCACCACTCACCACCACCTCTTTCTCTCCGCAGGGCTGCAAAGTATGCCAGGGGATTATGTGTCTCGGGGTAGTCCAATGGGTATGAATATGGGACAGCCAAGCTATACCCCGCCCCAGATGCCCCCCCATCCTGCTCAGCTGCGTCATGGCCCCCCCATGCATACCTACATTCCTGGACACCCTCACCACCCAGCGATGATGATGCATGGAGGACCACCCCACCCTGGAATGCCCATGTCAGCATCAAGCCCCACAATGCTTCATACCGGCGAGCCAGCAGTGAGCGGACAAGTGATGGACATTCATGCTCAGTAGCTTAAGGGAAACACACGTTGTCTGCAGCGATGGTAGATTTCAAACATTGTCTTTCTGCAATGACTATGGAGTTCTTGGTGTCAACTTTGGACCAAGGGACGTTCCAGTTCTTCACAGGGACCCTGAAAAGCAGGAAAACACCAACCGAAGTCAACTTCTGGGGACATGCTAAATACCTATATAAGACATTAAGAGAACAAAGAGTGAAATATTGTAAAATGCTATTATACTGTTATCCATATTACGTTGTTTCTTATAGATTTTTTAAAAAAAATGTGAAATTTTTCCACACTATGTGTGTTGTTTCCATAGCTCTTCACTTCCTCCAGAAGCCTCCTTACATTAAAAAAGAAGCCTTACACTTATCCTGCAAATGACAGAAAGGGCTTATTTGCAGGATTTTTAGAGCATTAAAATAACTATGTCAGGCAGAAGAATCTTTCTTCTATCCTAGGATTTCAGCCATGCACACTCTCTCTCTCTCCCCCCTCTCTCCTCCTCTCTCTCTGTCTGTCTTTCTTCCCTTTCTCTCCCTTTCTCCCCACCTCTCTCCCTCTCTCTCTTTCTAGCCTGGGGCGTGAATTTGCATGTCTAATTCATTTACTCACCATATTTGAATTGGCCTGAACAGATGTAAATCGGGAAGGATGGGAAAAACTGCAGTCATCAACAATGATTAATCAGCTGTTGCAGGCAGTGTCTTAAGGAGACTGGTAGGAGGAAGCATGGAAACGGAAAGGCAGTGTATTTGAAGCCTAATTGTCACATCAGAGCATCCTTGTCCCCATGCAGCAACCACCACCTTGTACATCACTTCCTGTTTTATGCAGCTCGAAACATGGACTGAAGATTTATTTTTAATATGTTGACTTTCTTTCTGGGCAAGACATCGGTCATGTGTGCATTTTTTTTTCCATAGTCCCATCATGGAGCATTTATGTATACATTGTAAATAAATTTTGTGCAAAAAGGACTGGAAAAATGATCTGTATTATTGCAATTTTTTGTAAAAGTAGCAGTTTGGTATGAGTTGGCATGCATACAGATTTACTAAGTGGGATAAGCTAATTATACTTTTGTTGTGGTTAAACAAATGCTTGTTGATAGCCTTTTTCTATCAAGAAACCAAGGAGCTAATTATTATTAATAATAATCATTGCACACTGAGTCTTAGAGTTTCTGATTGAAACAGTTTGGATTGTATAATAACTCAAAGCCCAGTTGTAGTAGTTTGAGTGCAGTAATGAAATCTGAATCTAAAATAAAAACAAATTATTTTTTGTCATGGTGACTCCACTGCTTGCAAAATTTGTTTCCTGTCCCCATGCAGTATTTGTAGCCATTCTATCCCAAATTGGGAGCCGAGCAGCTACAAAATTCAGCTGGCTCTGGAGATGTTATCTATCATTTGTTATTTAAATATCAGCTTCATATTTAAAGAATGTAAAAATAATGCTACCCTCAGTAAAGAAACTTTCTTGGAACTTGCACTGTAAATTTTCAGGATGGGAACTGTTGCCTGTTAATAAATGTAATATCGTAGGGCATTATTGGACAGAAATTTGTAAATAGTATTACCCTCCCTGCCCTCCAAATTCTAGTTCTAACACACAGTTTAAATTATTGAGTTTCTTTCTGGAATTGAGCATACTAAGGAAGGAGGAAAATAAAACTTGGGAAACATTGCCTGGGCAAGGCATGTCTGTAAGGGCATGAGGTGCTGCTGGACCCCTGCAAGCAAGGCCAGTGCAGGCTCTCCTCTCCTCTCCTCATTAACCAATTTCCTCACACATTTGTACTTTTTCTGCACCGCAGCCAGCGAGTAAAACAGTCCCAGCCAGCCTGGGCAGGCTGCGGCTGGAAGACCTTCTCATTTGCTTTAAATCAAATCGCAGCTATAGAAGAAAAAAATTGAGTTTCCCGAGGCTAGGAAAAGGACACAAATATCTTAATTAAGGCAAAATCATGCAACAGCCCC
>NW_021940754.1:889398-950143 GCF_001715985.3 Manacus vitellinus | reverse complement strand
CAGGACAGGGCTGGGCCCCCTCTGCGAGGAGGAGGGCGCAGAAATGCGGCTCGTTTCCCGCATTTAGTTGGGGTTTTTTACCGGTTTCTTTTCGCCGAGCGCTTTATAGAGAGGGCAGCGCTGCGGAAAAACCCCAAACCGGAGGAGCCCACGTTTTTTCTTTCCCCCCTCTTCCTTCTCTCTCCCTTAGCTCTTTAAGGATTACCAACGAAGTAAAGATTAACTCCTTTTCCCCCCTCCTCGCAGCAACAAATGAACTCCATCCGCAGCGCCCGAAAGTTAAAAGAATTATTTTCCAGCCTCTTCCCCAGAGGATGAGCCAGTGCACCCCATAACCCGGGAGTTGAGGGGACCAAAGCCGAGCCCGTGGGAGCCGGGACAGAAAGATGCTGAATTTCCCACAGCCACCCTAGGCAGCCCCGGAGCCTCCCTTTGAGACGCAGCGCTAAACCGAGGGGAGAGCAAATCTCTCCGGCTCGTCCTTCCCCGCATTGATCACCTCTCTCCCCAGGTTTCCCCCTCTTCAATCATCCCTTGGAAATTTAGCAACGCTTTAGTTTGAAGGTAATACAGCCTAAGTGTTATTGTTCTTTCCCCTGTATATATAAATATATATATATATATAGGGAAAAGAACATATATATGTAAATATATTTTTCCATATTTCCTCCAGGAATGAGGGTTGGCGCTACCGTTAGCCTTGTAAAGAAATGCCGGTTGTCTGCTTTCACATAAACATTCATGATTCCAAATAAACTTTATAAGGATTTCAATTGGAAAGGTAAGCAGTCGGCAGTGCGAAGACATTGCACTTGAAATTTCAAATGTGAACTAATCCAACTTAGCTATATTTTCCTCCTTTTCTGGTCTGATAGTTTGCAATCTGGAGTTCCATACTTATAAAAAAATATTTAGTGCCATAGCTCACGGTTAAAATAGTGAAAAATTAGTCTCGTTTCAGAAATTATTTATTTATAGAACGAACATGATTAAAACATAAAAAACACACAAACTGCAGCTGCAACAAAAAAACCCCACCGTGATTTACGATTATTAAATCTTTGATTGCCATGTTAATGTTTCTTTTTCTACCTTTCATTTGCATTTTAATCTATCGAATCTTTACAATTTTGCTGCCTCCTACTCGAATGATTGATTACACATCTGAAAGAGGGAAAAAAATCCTAAGCTTTCTAGGCGAGCTTCTCTTTTTCCTCCCCCCTTCCCTTTGCTGGTTTGCTTTCTGAAACCTTCCTCAACAATGTTAATGCAAGCAGGACAAATTAATTATGCTCTTTTAAATGTCAAAGGTATAAATAAAAATGCTCCCACCCCCCTTTTCCTCTCCTTTGCTGCTGCCCCAAATGGGAATATTTTTCCAAGCCGCTTGTTTTAAAAGCAAGAAGGAATCACCTGGTAAAATACAATTAAAAGAAACATACGCGCAGCATCCTGACTGTAAATAAATATTATTGCGTGGACATTTACTTATGGAGTGTGTGTGTGGGGGGGAAAGCAACCAGAGAGGCAGCGGGAGGCAGGGAGCGGAGGTGAAGGCTCTCTGGCGCAGCGGCAGCGCTTCCCTTCGCTGCTGAGCCTTAGTTTTGGGGCTGTTCCACGTGTGCCCCCCTCGCCAAAAAAAAAACAAAACCCGAAACCCCAAAACAACAAGAAATGGGGTGGTCAGGGTGCAGCCCACGAGAAGAGAGGAGCAACCCCGTGGGTTTCCCCTTGCCTCTACCCCATGGGCCGGGGTGGTGGGTAGAAAGCCGGGGGGGGTGACGGTGTAATGATCCCCAAAAGGGGGGTCCCACCTGCCGGGAGTGCGCGCCACCGGAGAGTGGGTGCTCAGACGGGATTGCCCACGAGGGACACCCGCCTGGGGGCTGCCCACGGGGAAGACCCACCCAGGGGGTGTCTACAGGGGGACACCGAGCTGGGGGATGCCCGAAAAGGGACACCCGTCCCGGGGATATCCCCCCCGAGGGGATGCCGACTGAGGGACACCCACCTAGGGGACACCCAGCCCCGGGGCTGCCCACGCGGAGCATGGGGCTGAAGGCAGCCCGCGGGCAGGGCTGGCACCTGCGGGGGCCGAGAGGCAGCTCCCTGGGGAGGAATCATCGGGAAAAGGGGAAAGGAGCGGGCAGGGCGGGAGGAGCGGAGGCAGCGGCGCGGAGACTCCGCACCTGCGGGCGGGGAGCGACCCTCGCGGGCCGGGCAGACAGGGAAGATTTAGAGGTGAAGAGATGGCAGATTGTTAAGAAAGTAATAGTAAGGTGTCCCATATACTACAGTTTTATTGTGGGGTAGTAACTACTAGATTTATTTATTGCCGAGGCAATATAATAAAGATAATGACCGCAAACTCAAGATAAATGCTTACGCCCATAGCTGGTCAATTCTTTTTTATTTAGGAGAGTGATCCGGAGAGGTGAAAGTCATCTTCTCCCAACCACAAATATCAGTCTTGGTTTCCACCAGGTTATAAACATGACATGCAAATAATGGAGCTGCTGCCGGGCGCAGAGGGTTTGGGGTCGGGGGATAAGGCGGCTGCCCCCTCCCTTTGCTTTTCCCCTCTCAGGAGCACCCGCAGAGAAGAACACCGAGATGAAACAACTGGGGAGTGAGCCTCCCCACGGGGACAGGGGAGGGAAGGGGGGGATAAAAAAAAAAAAAAAAAGAAAATATCGCCCCCCTCAAGCCCGTGGGGAAAAGCCACTTGCGAGGGGAAGCGCCCAGGGGAGCGGCCGCGGTGCCCCGCACCCGCTGCCGCCCCCGCTCCCCTGCCCAGGGCGATCGTGTGTCAGCCCCACAATGGACGCTTCTACTCCCGGGCGCTTTGATCCCTGCACGGCCGGGAAAAAAGCCACCTGACAGCGAATCTGCGACGGGCGGGAGAGGGGAAAAAGAGCGAGGAAGAAGAAAAAAGAAAAAAAAAAAAAAAAGGAGAATATAGAGCCGTGCAATTTCGTGGTTTGTGCGCAGGGTGAAATTATAAGGTTGAAAAGTGCGAACAATCCTCCTCAATCTTTTACAACATCAGCGCCGCTTCTCAGCCTTAACCAGAACCTCCCTTTTTCCAGCGGAACGTGAGTTATCACATCCCCAGCCTCCAGCCTTCGCTGTCCCCGCAGGACGGGCAGCTCCCGCCTCCGCCAGCCGCGGCCAAGCGCATCTCCCCGCGCTGCGCCGGCCCCTGCGCGCCGCGCAAGCAGCCGCGCAAGCAGCCGCGCCTTCTCCTCCCAGCACGGCGACTCGTCTGTCGCACTTCAAAGGGTGATAACCTAATTGCTTCCAGAGTTTAAAAGTAATTAAGCTGTATTAAAGGAACTTTAAATAAAACCCAGTTTGCCTCACGCTGGCTCCCCTTGCCCTTCAGGAGGGTAAATAGAAGCCCCGTTTCTGGAAAAAAAACCCCTGCATTAAAAAAAATCTTGCATTTATATAACATATGCGAAAAATGTAAACAGATTTCGTTTTTGAAAGGGTATGGGTAAAGTGGTGGTAATTATGTATAATTAATGCTGAAGGGAAAATGAACACATAATAGGTTCCAAAGATTAAACCATCTGTAACTATCAGGGGAACTTTTAAAGTTTTTCTTTTCCTTTTTTTTTTCTTCCTTTTTTTTAAAAAAAATACATCTATTTCCTTTCATTAAGGATTTTTAGTTGTTAAAATTCAAGTTAATGTTTGCATCTCTGAAGTATTCTAATTTGAGAAACAAATCCCTAAAAGGTTTCGGCAGTTCTCCATCTACAACTTTGAAGATCATCCAATATAAAAAAAAATTGAATGGTAATTTTAACCATTATTAACGTTTGTGGCACTTAATTTAGTTAGGTGCTGGCTTTCCATTTTTGATTACACCATAAGGAAGTTATTTTACTAAGAAATGTTAAGATAAAGTATAGGCATTCCCACACATTCTTTATATTTTTTCTGGCATGTATTTATTATGGTCTACTCAATCTATTTTAATTTCTAGGTAATGCATAATCACTGGAGCCAATTTTTTTTCCCATGTTTGCCAGGGTAGAACCAGACTGTGAAGATGTAGGTCCTGCATATCTGTACGTGACATTCAATACGAGGGACTATAAATTTAAATATGTTTTTCCTACTGTCTCAGATCTAGTTCACAAAAGTAAATCCAGTGCCTTTAACATTTGCCAAGGTAGGAATGGATCTAGCTTTAGCAGCACTAATAGATGTTGAGATGCTGTGTGAGCTGTAACTTCTGTCAGCGACTGTGCCTTTTTGATAATGGTAATTCCTAAGGTATGAAGGTAGAGTTGTTAAACCTCATTTATTAATGGACTAGTCGCCCTAGCAGTGGTTTACAGAACTGGTGGCTGGAGAAAATAGATGTATTTGTGCAGAAAGAAGAATAAAAGTTGGCAGGAACTGAAGTTTAAACTTCTTTGTTAACTCCAGCCTCCACTTGAGAAGCAGAAATTAATCTCCTTTCAGTCTGGATTCAGGTCTGGTTCTGCTGCTGTTCTGACTATTCAGGTATGTGGGGGATGTTTCCTTCTCCAGGAGGGAAGGATAGATACCTCCTGTGGGGAATTCACCAGCTGGCAGTTCAAGACAAGGTTTAGGTTGTCACTCCCACTCCCCAATTATTATGTCTAGCTTGGAAAAGCAAATTTTTAGGCAACAGTACTGCTCTTTGATATCTGCCATACTGCAAGGGTTCATATACAGCTTAACCCTTCAAATTAATTCCCAGACTTGCTCTTTAATGCAGAGGCCAAGCAGCTGAGCCTCAGCTTGGCGTTTCTGGCAAACCCAGCTGAAGATGCTGAAGACTCTGCAGCAATGAAGGGGTTTGCCCCTCAAGGGATAACCTACTTTAACCCCACGAGCAACTTTTGTGCCTCTTGCTCCTCAGCTTACCTGGAGGAGGATGAGCTGCCAGAGGATCCCAGCCCAGTGACTCACCTGGTAACTTTTCCTGAACCACATCCATGTTGTGCAGAGATCAAAGTGAAAAGCACTTGGGCAAAGGTACATATGGGAAGGGTGTGGAGGGGAACAAGGCTCAGATGGGGATTGCAACCTCAGGAGCTTACTTTTTGGGGATGAAAGGCCCAAAGTGAGCCAAGTACTCATAGAAGCTATAGTGCCTTTTAGAGCTATAAAATCAGCTTGCTACTGGAATGCTCAGCTATTTGCTGGTGACAGCACAAGGGCAGCGTGTACAGGCAGGTGCAATGATCCCTGGCATTGACCAGCATCTAACAATGGTGGATTAAGCCAGCTCCTGTTTGGGTCCTGATAACTCATGCAACACCAGAAACAAACTTCAGCCAAACGCTTTTTCCCAAGCCTGGGAAATCCCTTGCAAAGCCTCCTATGTGCAAAAAAAAAAACCCAAACCCTTCCCCCCCACCCACCCCCTGCGGTGTCCTGGATGGAAATAAAGGACAAAACCCCCACAGTTTGTCACTGTCTTTTACCAGAGCAAATTAACAGAATACTTCCCTTTTCAATGTCTTTTGATGTGCTAATCATCACTCAGCCCGCTGTAGGCACCTTATTCTTGTAGGGTACCTAATGTGTCCAGCTACAAGTTGAACAGAAAACCAATGGGATTTCAGCTTCCAAGGACACCTTGGAGTGATGCAGAGCCAGGGGTGAGTGTTACTGCCTGATGAGTGCCTCAGTTTCCCCATTGATGGAAGTTTTCTTTTTGTAGTTTACTTTCTTGACCTGCTGTGGTGAGTTGCTGCCCATGGTTTGAGTTGACACCACTAGCTGCTGGGAGCATCCAGATGGCCTGTCTTTTCCCTAAAATGTTGCTCTCACAGTCCTTTTGAGTGGGACTCCCTTCCCAGCTGATTCCCAAGGGGTTTTTTTGGTGATGCATGGCAGTGAGGCTGTCCTGACAGAGCTCCCACACAGCCTTGGGTCCTAGCATGGAAGTAAGCCCTACCCAATTCAGACTGCAGCAGAAACTGAAAACATCACCTAAATTCTCTTTTCTGGCTGGATTGCTCCCTTTTTTTTTTCTTTCCCTATCTTAAAATCCCTTTGCCCAGAGCAAAATTAACAGCAGGCCTTGTTAACGAAGGGATCAGCAACATCTACCCTGATGGTATTAAAACCTCCTACCTGGCAAATTAGTCCTCCTGCTACCTCCTCCTCTTACAAAATGTTTTCTTTATTGGAACTTGTTAGCGGATTGTTACTTGCACAGTAATTACTCGGCAGTAATTAGAGAGATGCTGAGGGGGCCGAGTGCATATTTGGACCCAGATTTAGCTTTCTGCTGAGTTTGAGGAGTTGTCTAACCACTGAATCTGAGCCAGAACTTGCATTTCAATAGGCTGTTGTGGGATTTTTGCCAAAATCTGACCAGCTCTCCCCCTGAATTGGTGTCCACACTGTATTAGAATGAGATGTGAGTCCAAATTGAGAGGTAAGGGGTCTGCTCCATTTAGCATCTGTCCTGGTATCTCTGTTGAACCTGGCTTGAGAGCAGGTTGACCTCTCCTTTGGTGCCACCACGCTCATTGAGTGGACGGTGCCCTCCTGGATCTCCTCTCCTCTCCTCAGCTGGCCAGATCAGGCAGCTGCTGCTGGTGGTCTTTAGCTCAGCTTTGGAATTGTGGACAGGGAGTGATCAAAATGTGCAGTTCAGGCTTAGGATAGGGGAATGGCCTTTTTCTTCCATTGCCATACATCTCTTACTAAATATCCTGCCCAGGGACAGAGCTTTACCAAACTCCTCTGCCAAGCAGAGCCACGTGGCATCATTGGTAGAGCAGCCACCAAGCACTGAGCCTGTCGAGATGGGAGAGTGTTCAGCAAGCAGCATGTTGTTTACACTAGGAAACAGCAGATAGCCACAACACATTTTGGAGCAGAGAAAAGTCCCTCCAGATCTATGAATGCGGCAGCCTGAGGTCCTGTGACGTGGTCTTTGTAGAGATGTCTGAACAGGTTGCTGGACGTAGTGGGAACAGCTGAAGTGGAGACCTTTGTCCTGGGGAGGAAGAAGGAGCCCTTTTAACCTCCCTGTTCTCAAGCCTGGCAGGGACCTGCCATGCTGTAGCTCCCCTCCCAGCTTCCTTCCCCCTGCCCCAACCACAAGCCCCAGGGGCTGGGCCGGAAGGCATCTTATCTTGTTTATATAACATGAGCACTGGATGGTCGGCTCCTTCTTTGGCAAAAGGTTCTCACACCGTGGGCTCACCTCCTCTGCCAGAGACAGAGCAGTCACAGCCCAGGTTGGTCTCCTTTTGGGGTGGTGGGGAGGAGAAAATTGTCACAGAATAAAGTGGAGAGTTACAACGCTTGGACACTGGGCTGTAACTGGGAAGTATGGCTCTGTGTGCTGGGACACCTCGGCAGCATCCTGCAGCTGGGTGCTCTTGCCTTCCCTTGGAAGAGGCACCCTTGTTTTTCCCAGCATGAGGGCTGAGAAACACTTGCAATGAAGAAACTGAGGCAGAGTGAGAAATAACCGTTTATTCATTCATTTATTTTTTTAGCAGGTCTTTCTTTGCATCCAAGCAGGGAGACCTGTAGTCATGCAGGGAGACCTGTAGTCACATAGTCATTCTGTATTAGACTAGAGAAAGGTCCCTGGCCCTTGTCACTGGCCAAGTGATGCATCTGCTCACCTCTGATCAAAGCAGACCAGACACAACCTCATCAGCCCTAACAAACTTCTCCCTCAGAAAAGCTCTGGCCAGGCAGGTGAGATGGGGGGACGTGCCATAAAAGCACCTCCTTGGTGGTGCAGGCTGCAGCCTTGTAGTGGATGTGACCCCAATCTGCCTCAAATGCACTTTTTATGGCCTTACATCACTGCAGCCTGCCCCACCTGCCACCTTACTCTCAGCCATACTAGCCCCTAGGCAAGTACTGAGCCTGATAATCAATATTTTTTAGTGCATTTCTTGATTAAAACCACCATAGCTTCTGCTTTATAAAGTTTCAAACACTTGGCTGATGCACAGTGTAAATTTTATATCTATCTATGTGTGTATATATAGATATATTTATGTATTTTAGTCTATCTGACTATGGAAATTCTCATTATACATCTAAATGTCTGCTCCATTTTGGAGGCCTCCAAAGCTCTTCAAGCCCATGTTGCTAAGCAATGTTATCATCTGAGCAAGAGAAGTTCAAGCTTTTAGCACACAGATGCTTAGGAGTTGTTGCTTGAGGAGTTTGTCATTCTTTGCCAACTTTTAGCATTAAATACTATTTAGTTGTTATGATTAGAAAAGCCCTTCAACAACAATGGCAACAGCAACAATAACTATGATAAAATAATAATACATTCCCTTGTTTTTTACTTCTTGAAACTATCTTTACAAGTTTCATGCCAGCATTAAGCAAATGTTATTCAGTGCCATTAAGCAATATTTTTCTCCCCTGCAAAACCCAGAATGTTGAAATACAGATCAGCTGAACTGAGCTTACCAGGGAAGGACTCTGACCTTGCTCTTCATATTCTCTAGATGGAGAAGCCCTTGGCTCAGCTCAAGTCCCAGTTTGAGAAGCAACTAATGTGCAGCCTTAAATTTTTCAATGTGCACTTCAAATTGTGGCTTGGGAAATTCTTCTTAGACCAGGGCAAAGAGGAGCTTGGTGAAAGATTTCCTTTCTAAAACAGGTTGACCTTACAAGTGTATGGGAGGATGAACTGTGCAATTCAGGGTACAGAAATTTCTGATTTATTAAAGCTCTCCAAGGCCTACAATCCTTAAATAAAAGGGGACTCAATCAAGACTGCACTTTCTGCAGCTAAAAATCAGGGAATCTGTATGTTGATTGCCACCCAGGGTCTGTGGATGGCTGTTTATTGCTGTTCGGGGACAAATTCAGTAGGAAATTTAAAGTGGCCCCCTGAAATAAAGGGGTAACCTCCAATTACCCCAGTGCAGAGTAGAGCTGGACTTGTTTTGTTCTAGTGGCACATAGTGGCTGCATGTTAGTCATGTGCAAGTACAAATGGCATGTAGTTCCAATAATACATGACACGCTTTCCAAAAATTGTTTTCTTAATACCTCCCTCTCTTTCTCATCCTTGGCTGCTCTGCTGGGCTCAGTTATGGAAGTTTCTCTACTGGGGGCGTAAAAACCCACAAAAAATGATGGGATGTGTAAGAAACAACTTGTAACTGAAACTGCTCATGCTCTTACAGTACACATAATCAAAGAAGGTTGGTAATAACTCCATGGTTAGATGAAATAAGGCCTTTGAAGGAGTTGACTGGAGCTGTTTGTTTTCCCTCTTGTAGCCTTGTTCCTCCAAGGCATGCTGTCATGCTCACCAGACCTGAGTTTTATAGGTTGGACTGGAGTCTTTGACAAAACTGAATTTACTTTAAATGACTGAAATTAGATACTTATAATCCAAAGTAACAGCCTAGAGGCTCTCTTGTGTATTATCCTTCACTCTCAGCCCTTTGCTTTGTAGTGTCAATGGAATAATTTGTTAAGAAAGTAGAAATATAAGCAATAATTCTGAAAACGAGAAGGAGCATGGACTAAACCTGTATTTTGCCAATACTTATCTTCTTACCAAATATGACAGAGCCTTTCCCAGGGATAGACACTTCAAACCATGGTTTTGTCAGATTTTTGCTTTTGAAATTGTGGTTCAAACAGTATTATTTCTTTCCCCCAAACACTATTTCAGTGACAGCACCATTTTTCTTCTCTCCCAATGAGGCAAGACATCCATGGCATGATGGGCATTCAAGCTGGAGAACAGAAGACAGATTTCTTCCTCCTTATGGTGACTACTTGGATACCCACTTTCCAACCTGTTTTCTGATGAAATTGAGGTATCCAGATGTCCCATTAGTGCTCAACAATCTTACCAAGCAGTCTCAACACATGCCACAATCTTCCAAATTTCTGGGTTGAATATTTCACGTGATCTAAACTGGAGCAGTTTTATTGGCTTCAGAGACAGATTATATTAACTGAGGATACAGCCCTTTTTAATTTTAATTTGGCAAGGTGAGTAAGCTCCAAATCAGCCAACATTTCATTCTTTTGTTTGTAGCATCAAGTTGTGCATGTGTACGTCTACAGAGGAGGGAGAGTTCCTCATTTTTTCCCCTGTACACCTCTATGCACTCACACACAGAGACTAAACTGATCATGAAAGGTGTTGGGTTGCAGGGATGCTGTAAAAAAATTGCAAGGAAAATCTTTATATATGTGGAAAATATTGGGACTGGCTTTCCAGCTGAGCTGTTCTACTATTAATGGAGCATTTACTTTGATGGCAGTGAACACCCTGCACTTGTTTCCCATTGATTGAAAGTACAAAGTCCTATTAAGGAGCTCACAAAACCCACCAACACTACTGATGGTTCAACAGAAACCTCTGAAGTTTATACCATGATTGGGTTTTGATGGATTTAGGCTACTTAACCACAATTCTCTGTCATTCTACTCTTGAGTGA
Organism: Manacus vitellinus; assembly: GCF_001715985.3. Taxonomy (NCBI): domain Eukaryota; kingdom Metazoa; phylum Chordata; class Aves; order Passeriformes; family Pipridae; genus Manacus; species Manacus vitellinus. The sequence goes on along the minus strand of NW_021940754.1, from coordinate 939,692 downwards.
TCCAGACCTGTTTATCTCATTTCCTGATGTGCTGCTTCAGGGAGCCCCTACCTGCCTTTCTTCCTGTTTCTCTACACAGTCATTTAAGGAATTTAATGAGGATTATTATTAACAGATTACCCAAGAGTGACTTTCACATTAGGGCAAAGAAATACCCTTACATTGGTTTACACACAGACTATACTCCAGCCTGTAATCCAGGCTGATAAACAAATGGATTTGCTACAGGATGCAGAAAAAAGGAACTGTGCACTTTGACAAGGAAGTACTGCCTTGAAAGCTCTTTTTTTAGGGTGTTGTTTGGCCTGATTGAGTTGCAGCTTTCCTATCAGTTTTGTAGGAATAATGATCTTTGAATTGTGAAACTGTGCTTTAGGCATGTAAAGAAATTGTAAAGGTTTTTTGAGGTGATAGAGCTGGGCTGATCAGGTGTCTCCTTGGTACCTACATCCTCTGCAGTAGGACTATTAAGCTACTTTTATGAAGGGAAAAAACAACATATTAATTTATTGCTATTGCTGCATGATGGGATTTATGCATGTCTTGCTGTTAATTGGAGAGTATCACGTCAGGGCTCTTGTATCACTAATAAAACAGTCCTCTCAGTCATGAAATAGGTAATTGCTGCCAGTTGAAAGGCCTCCTTCTCTTTTTGCTTGCACTGAGGAGCTCTGTAAAATATAAAAACCAGGGCCCATCACTGAATACAAGCCCAGCCACTGGCACTGAGGTGAGATGGAGGCAGGGGATGTGGCTGGGGATGGGGGATGTATCTGGAGGTGTATGTTATCAACACATTGGAGGGAAGAGCGTGGGAAAAAGTAAGTCCTGGTGGAATCCATCCTTTACCTTTGTCACATAATTTCTCTTGTTAGAAAGGATGCACTGGCTCTGCACCCCACCAGTGCAGCGACTGCCTTTCCTCTGGCCTTTGTCTCCCAGGGAGGGGAGGGAAGTGTTACACACCACTCTGCTCTGCCCCTCCTCATCCCAGGCCTTTCTGCATGGCGTGTTGCAGCCCCATTCCCAACCTCCCCAAAGGTAAGGAGGTACAAGTGCATCATGCCTCAACTGCAGAACTGGGGGGAGCATCTCTCATCCCTTACAGTGCATGCCTGGGTTTTGTGGTAAAAGCTGGACATTGAGGGGCTGCACCCTTTCACTCTTTGTTTGCCCCCCAAAAAGGTTTCTGTGGACTGCTAAGGGCATGCAAGTTTATTTACCTGCCCTTCTTGAGGTAGCTCAAATATTTAGAAACTTCTTTCAAGTGCAGTTTCAAAACTTATCTATTTATTAAATCACAGTTTTGTTGGCCAAATTTTGCACTTAGAATGCATCATGTGGATCATACGGAATTCTGGGAATAAAATTAACTAATGAATGGATTACAATGACCTATAAATGTCATTGTTTCATCTCAAAGATATATTGGTACTGTAATTTTTACTTAACTCTTTCAAAGGACCACATGTGAGCCCCACTGAATGGATACGGAAATTATTTATGCAGCATGTTAAGGGGACATTAAAGCATTTCATAGCATGTGGTAGGGCCTCTCAGTGAGGCGAAAGACACAGATCAGCTATCCAGCTGTGGTGTACTGCTTTGGTTGTGCCAAGGCCACCAGATGATGCAGCTTTCCTGCCTGCCTGTCTCTAAAATAAATGTGAGCCTCATTCCCCAGGAAGGGACTGGATGCACAGTCCAGGATGGGGGATCTCCATCTTTAAATCCGCAGAGGAGACAAGGGCAGAGGTTTAATTTTCAGCTCTTTTACTGCCTGTTTTATTCCCTGTCCGTGTTTTCTACCCCAGGGTTGTTTGCCCCATGTCAGGTAGGCACCAGCCTTTGCATATCCACTTTGTAAAGGAAATGCAGCATTCCTCAGAGATCAATGGCTTGTGGCTGCTGCCAACTTCAGTGATTGTAGTGGTTAGAAAACCCTTTCTAGCTGTGCCTCTTCTGCAAACTATTTAATAATAATAAAAAAATATGAAAAAGAGAACAAGCATCCATCCTGTATGGGCTCCAGCTCCCCAGGGAAGTGGCCAGATCCATTTCCCTCCTGCAGGCATTCTTCCAGCTTGGAGTATTTGCTTATGTCTTGCCAGTAAACGCTGAGAATAGGTTATATACATATATATATATATATACACACACACATACATATACATATATATACACACACACATGTATACACATACATATCTGTACAAAAAAAAGAAAACTGTCATATATATAATTTATATATACCTCTCTACACCCCAAAATTATATAAGAACAATATATGCAAATTTTATTTATATATGTGTGAAAAGTACATACACTTTATAAATATGAAATATACATACATATATATGCAAAATAAAAAAATCTATTTATACTTAAATATATACATGAACAGAAGGCTAATGTGGATCAGAGCCTTGTTGGGATGTAGGTTCATAAGCTCCTCCTGTTACAGAAAATAATGACCATGAACTGTGGCAGCAACCTGGAGAAGCCTTCTGGTGACATCATAAACTAGCTGAGCTTTGCCCTCTGGGTTTGTGATGATGTCATCAGAACACCTTGATAGAGAGTACCTTTAGCCTCACAAGTTGCACTTGACCATCATTTATTTGCTAATCTATGTGCTGGGTGACACTCTTAATGATTTTGTAAGCTGAATCCAGAGCAGTGTAATGGGTCCAGCCCCACCTCCACTGAAGCCTTGGTGGGGGCTGGACGGCAGAGCTTATACTTTTGTTAGAAACCTGAGTGTGAGTTTGATTAAATTCAGGCCAAATGTTTAATTGACTCAGGAGATTTTTTTTTTTGGAGGGAAAGTAGAGTGATTTTTTGTGATAATGAAATATTGATGGCCTGAGTGACATGCACAGGATGGACTGGGGTGCTCATGGTCCAGTTTTGGTCCTGGCCCTATACCCCAGCAAGGTCTTAACAGCTAAGCATAAATTCAGGAGCCCAGAAATTACCCACAAAAATACAGCAGTAAGGCTATGGAGCCCACAGAGTCTTTTGAAATCTTGGCTGTGGCTCTGTTGGACCCTGGGACCCCCAGTCACATCGTGTCTTTGGAAAATCATATGTAGTGCATATTCCAACCAGCCCACACCAGTGTTAAGCTGCATGCTCAGCATAGAGGTGATCATGACCACAGTTAGAGGAAGAAAACTTGCACAATGTTTACCAGAATGGCGACAAAGTGAGGTTAGGTAACATGTTCGGTATGATAAAGAAAAATCAAAAATCAAAAACCAAACAAAAAACACCCCCCAAATCCTAAATCCTTCAGGAAAGTTTATATTCAATTTTAACTGTACTTGACATTGTGGTTTTCTTCTTTTGGATTTACATGCTGAAGAAGATTGCAATGCAACAACACATCTGATATGAGTACCCTTTGGCTGTGGCACCTTTGCTTTTGAAATGATGCAGTGAGATTGATTTTTGGTGAAGACTGCAAAAATTATAAACCATTGAGGGGCACATACAAAGTGATCTGACTGTCCTGGTGTCAGCAAAACTTGGAGTTGGCACAGAGATTTTGAAACACAGAAACTTTTAATATATTTTATTTACATATTTGCATAGCAAAAAAAAATGTAAAAAATTAAAAAATAATAATAAAAAATAAAATTGTGTGTGGGTCCCTGGGAGCCATAGGTTCCTCTCTCAAACTCCTATATATTAGTAGGGTATAAAAAGGTATTGGTTTCCAAAGTAACCATAGCAACATGTTTTCATGAGTTCCCATTGAGAAGCCAAAAACCTTTGTGAGCAATAAATCAACCTGTTTATATCTCTGAACTTAAATCTTTTATTGCTTACTGATTAACTTAACTGTGCTGCCTGACAAATCTTCATAATAAATAGGCCAACCAGCAAGCCCTTAAAAAATCCAGCTAACTATGTTTAAAGGACTATCCCTGAAACATGCTCTACATTACAATGAATTTGGCAGTCAGCATGTGGTCATGTGCACGTTTCAACATGGATTTAAACCCCAGAAATCACAAGATGTGGAGTTACAAAGAAAGATCCCTCTGCAACTGCTCTAAGTAAATATATGCCTTGATATTTATCAGCAGTGTTGCTACGGGCAAAATAATTAGTAACTGCTAATTAATGTAGCCCTTCTGAAGGAGTAGAGTGGGAAAATGTCTGTTGACTGTTGGTGCTGGGGTTGTCTGTGCTAAAGATGATGGGATAGCAGCAGAAAGGTAAATTGTGGGATTTTAGACATTTGCTCTGTGTGCATCTCATAGATTGTGTAAATGGGAATCCTACATCCTACCCATGTATAAATGTATAGCCTTCCCCAGGTCAGGAAGTTGCTGACTACATTTTGGTAGGCTATTCTTTTTCCCCCCCTTTTTTTTTTTTTTTTTGTGGAAGGCTTATGTGAGGTTTTGGCTTCTACAGTAAGTCTACATTTAAATTAATTAATCTGTTGACAGTTAAATTGTACTAAGTAGCTTCGATATAAAAGATGATTCCCAGATTTTTTTCCATGCAACTTAAAAAAAAAAAAAAGAAAAAAGGAAAATTAAAAAGGAAGAAGGAGTCTGAGGAACTTGGTTTTAAACATCTGTCTGGGCAGATGTCAAAATGCAGAGTGTTACTACATTGTACTGTGTGAGGATATGACACTGTTATTACTCTTGGCTTAAATATTCACAATGGATTTTATGATCTATTTAAAAGCAACTTTTGATGGGAGTGTAAACTCTTATCTTTTGTCATACAATAAGCACCTTTGTGGAACTAGTTCTAGAGTAAATATTGAAAAATAACGATGTTTTCTACATCTTATTCTACAGCACATGAATATTTATACAGAGGGAATTACGGGTATGTGTCAGTGGAAAAGATTTGGCAGATTTTCTTTGAAAATGAATTTTGGTGAATAAACTCCTTTTGAAGTAAGATTGTTTTGTTCAGAATTGTTCTGGATAAAATCATAAGCTTCGAGCTGTACGTTAGCCAGCTGATTATAATCTAGGACAATAATCTGCATTTCTTCAAAAAATGAGAGAGAGACAGTGTCAAGGACATTACAAATCCAATAGTAATTTAGGGAATTGAGCTAGAACGAGGCAATGCTTATAACACTAATATTCCAGAAACATGTTGTTTAATTTTTGTTTCCAGATTGCATATATTAACCCATTTTATTAACCTGTCTATAGCCTTGATTCAATAAACCATTCCTATTCAGCAGAGCTCTAAAGCATATGTTTGCCTTTAAACACATGCTTAAATCCCACTGACTTTTTAATGCTTAAAGTTAAGCATGTGCTTAGATGTTTTTGCTTGGCTTTGCAAAATAAAATTTTAAAACAAAGTATCCCAGGGAAAAAAAAAAAAAAAAGCAATACGGGAAGAAATTTTTAAATGCTTAAAATAAGAAAACAACTCCCCAAACTGTTCATTTTCCCCTGTACTATCAAGAACACCTGAACTATTTTTAACTGAATACCTGAAACAAACAGAAACAATTTTTATGCCTTGTTTTGGAGTGCACTTGGACCTGAGCTCATGGATATTCTCTGCCAAAGACACGAACAATAGTGGGAATATCTCGCTGTTTGCTTAATGAGCAATGAATGGGAAGTGTGAAGGTGAAAAGACAGATTCTGGGTTTGAGAGTGACAAGGTGAGACTGCTTCTTTATCACACCTTTCTTTTTTTAAACCCAGGCATCATTTTCAAAGCACTAAAAAAAAAAAAATAAAAATCCGTGGCTGGGAATTGCTCCGTAGCTCACAGCCAACTGATTTGCGTTTGCTCCCATTGCTTGCTTCATGGGAAATGTCAACTTGCTACAGAAAGTTTTAATTGGTTTATGTGTGATATATTCAAGCTGCTTATTTCCTAAAACATCTGTTTTTGTTTTAGTTCCCCAATGTCAAATGGTTGGTGATATCCCAAGGTAGCGCGCTGTTTCCAAGTCGTATTTCCTGGGGTATCTATCAATAAAAAGGCCCTTAAATTGAGCATAATGAAATTAGTACAAGGTAGTCAAGAAGTCTCCAGAATCAAGATATCAAAATGTCCCTCTGCACATTTTTTTTTTCCATATTGCTTGTGATTGACTGCTTTTGGGGCTTGGAGAGAGAAAGTCATGAGAGTTATGGCTTATTTCATCTTCTCCCCCCATGCCCCCCCACTTCTTTGATGGCCTTGAGCAAGTCTAATTTGTATTGTTATGGAAATTGGAATTAAGCCAGGGAAAGCACAAGCCTCGTGCTGCACCCGATGGCAAAATCCACTCATTTTTCTGCTTGGTGGACAGAGAGACTACAATTTGTTTGAAGATCTGTTTGCTCCGTGTGACAACAGGAGTCCTAATGTAAACAGGCAATTGTGAGAGCTAAAAATGAGCAAAACATTCATAAGAGGTTTTCATCCTCATGCACTCAAAAAAAAAAAAATTCCTCAGTTTCCCACCACCCTGTGCCTTGGTCCAGAAAAGGAAAAGAGTTTCTTATAGTTATTGCTCACAATACTTGAATATGTGCAGGAGTCTTCTCTTCGGATCACAAAAGAGAACAGTTTTGCAATATTTATCTAGTAGGTGGCCCAAAAACCCATTTGTTCTGTTTTCATCCACTGTTTATTGTGAATTTTGTTTTTAAGCTTTTGGGGAAAGGAACATTTGAGCAGTTGGGTTTTTTATTTATTAAAGAAAGCCAATTTGAGGCAGAGACAGTCCAACTAAAATGAGTCAAAACAAAGCCCACCTCAAGTCTAAATCAACTAAATGTTACTTATCAAAATAAGCTCAAAAGTAGAAGAAGGGGAGTGGGGAGTGTGTGTGGGGGTGAAGTTTGCAGATCAACTTTCTTACCAAACTCATTTGCACCCGAATGAAATGAAGTTATAAGGATAAAATTCTCAGCAGATTTGCACAGCACAGTAATAGCCTTTATGCTTGGAAATTTATGGGCCATGGACAGTTTATAAGAAACGATGTAGTTCATCAGAGAAGCAGACTGATGGAGCACATGGGAGCATTCTGTGCAGGAAGTTGGGTTTTGGAATAATACTTACTTTGATAGAGTTGTTTTGTTAGCTAAGTAAAACAGTAGGGAAGCCAATGGCCACTTAGGCTTCAAACATAAATATATATTTATAAGTCACCCAGCTGCTTAATTGAGATCTCTAGTGTTTTCCCTAAGTATATCTTATCCAAAAAACAGTAACACAGAAAATAACAACAGCAGCAAAGACCTGTTATGTGCTGAAGTTCATTTAATCAGTCAGTAATACTTAGGGGGGAAATGGAGCATTATTTTAGGGGCAGACTCATCGAGGCTCCCAGAGGCTCTTCAGCCCGACTGGTGGCTGAGATTGGGCTCAAATTGCTCTCTAGCAATCTCATGCTGAAGAAGCAGCAGGATAGATGCCCTTGCTGTACCTCTTTCTTCTCTTGGTGCCTTTTCCTCCAGAAAAAGGGCACAGTGTAACTTGTGAGTGAGGAGTGTAACTGAGTACTTGCAACCCAGTTTGGAAAGATAAACGCTGGGGTTCCTGCCAGATGCTGGCTGTGTTGGCCGTGGAGGGGGAGGGAAGTACATGGGGCTTCAAAATGTTCTCCAAGGGAGGTTACACGAGGGATGGTTCATTAAATTTGAGCAAAGAACTGGAAAATAAGATTTCACACTCCTAGGTTTGAACAGCCTGGGTGAATCTGGGATCTCTGGAAAATCTTGAGGAAATTTGGCAAGTTCTAGGGAGCTTCAGGAACTACTGGAGGGTTCTGCAGAGGTGTTTTATTCTCAGATCACACCTCCAAGGTTAGGTAGAGAGTAGGGCATCCCACTCCATGTACCCTGGGGTGCTCACCAGCTCTCAACAGCCCTGCCTGGCTGTGGAATCCAAGGCAGGTGGATGTTGGGGTCTTGGGCTTGGCTTCAGCAGTCCTATGGCCATAGCTCTACTCAGATCTCTGTTTAACTGAGAGCAACAGTTTTAATCCATGTCTCCTATTTTACAGGTGAATATCCTAACTTGGAGGTTGCTGAGTATGTAGAGATGTGGCTCTCAGTCTTTTCTGATGCAATTGTTTCTCCCCATTGGGGCAGTTTAATACTAGTTGCAACAGAGTCCCAAAACCAATTCTTTGATCTCTCCTAGATTTGAGCTTGAGGCTTGACCAGAGCAAGACCTGACAGTTGAGTTTTCTCTCCCTTCTTCCCTCTCTCATCAGAGACAGGGTTGAACTGGTGTTGATGTGAAACGTCATTCTTATGCATCTATCTCTTCCCCAAACAGGAATACTGACATTCTCTGAAAAATCTGGGAAGTTATAGGGAATTTTATGAAAATGTCTTTGCTCAACCAGGGCTTTAAGCGCAGGCTAAGATTGAAATATATTTCTTATTCTCTGTTCAGTTTTGAGCGATACAATATAAGAAAGATATAAAGCTATTAAAGAGCAGCCAAAGATGGGCCATGAGGATGGTGAAGGGTCTAGAGGGGAAAACATACAAGGAGTGGCTGAGGTCATTTACCTTGTTCAGCCTGGAGAAGAGGAGACTGAGGGGAGACCTCATTGCAGTTACAACTTCCTTGAGAGGGGAAGAGGAGGGGCAGGCACTGATCTCTTATCTCTGGTCACCAGTGACAAGACCCCAGGGAATGGCCTGGAGTTGTGTCAGGGGAAGTTTAAGTTGGATATTAGGAAAAGATTCTTCATCCAGAGGGTGACTGGGCACTGGAACAGGTTCCCCAGGGAAGTGGTCACAGCACCAAGACTGACAGAGTTCAAAGAGCATTTGGACAATGCTCTCAGACTCATGGTGTGATTCTTGGGTTTGTCCTTTGCGGGGCCAGGAGCTGGACTTCAATGATCCTTGTGGGTCCCTTCTAACTCAAGATATTCTGTGATTCTATAAATACTTAGTACAATAATTTATTTAATTGGGATCCCAGAAACATTAGAGGGCCTGAAATATCAGAGACGTGTCTACCCTGGCTGACTTCTGGGGGATCAGGGTCTGCTCCTGCAGCCGGTGGTCCTGGGACCATCCTGCACATTCACCACAATGCCTGATGGCTGGAAAAATGCTTTCAGCTGATCATCTTTAATTTCTGCTTTCTACCCCCAGCTCATAAGTATACTTGCGTTCAAACCAGAGTTTGCTCCTTTTCATGCTCACAGCCCATTTCCTCCTCCTGTTTTATAGGCAGTGAAGTCTAAATGGTGAATTAGTGACATCTTCATTATTATGGCAGTAGAGTGCAGTGCCATCCTAATGCTGTTCCCTGTAGGAGTGAGCAGAAGGAGAAGCTAGGATGGAAGCGATAATGATCGTATTCCAGTATAAATATCTGAAATGATAGCCAAAAACTGCTGTGCCACTCTCTGGCTTTTCCCGTAGCTTTGTATCATCAGCTGAAAACATCTTGGAGAACATTTGCTTGTTTCAGGACTGCCCTCCTTCCTCAAGGTGCAGCTGAGTTTATCCATAGCTGCTGAGCTACACAGCTGGAAATAGAAACTGATATTTTGGAGAGCTCGGCTTGCTGAGGGGGAGGACCTGGGGGGATTGACTCTCCAGATTTATAAAGAGCTCTTCCACCACAGTTCACACCTTCCATAGGAGAACCATGAGTAAAACTGCCCCAGAGCTTACCAGAGAGTAGGAAACAGACACTGAAGGGATTTGCTGCTCTTTCTTTCTCATGTGAAGCAGGAAAAATCTTTCAATGTCAGGTTGTTTATTTTGTTTGGTGGCACTTGCCCACAAAGGACAGAGAGAGTAAAAGCTTAAATAATGTGGTGGCTCAGGCAACTCAAAGGTGTTGAAGAGAGCTCTGTGAAATCAGTTTATAGCATTTTAAAATGTGGTTTTGGCAAAACCAAAGTGGCAGGTTCATTTCCCATCCTGCAAAAGTTGCCTTTGAGCTCTGGATTTGCCCCAAACCTGAGCTTCTCAGTGGACATCAGAAAAACCTTCTTATTAGAAATAAGTGAGACTGGGGGAGTTGACTCTTGTCCTCTCACTTTGCCCCCATTCCAAACTTCCACAGGCAGACCAGTGAAGCTCCTGGAATGTTTGCTGAAGCCTGTGCTGCCTGTTTGCTTGAAAGGCATGTCCATGCCGTGCTTCACTGTCTTGGTAACCCTGTCCTTTCAGTGAGAAAGTAGGGTTTTTGCTCTGTTGCTTCTTGATCCACCATCAAGTGCAAAAAACCGCTGTGCCTGAACTCAGGTGAGTCTCAGTGGGTCTCAGTTTGCTCTGGGACAGATGACACACATCCTATAAACTGTCCATCTGAAGGAATGAGCAAGTGAATGAAGCACTCTGGTCCCAAATGGCTTGGTGAGTTGGAGGGGTACCGGCAGCTGGGAATAAAGGTGGTATTGCTGAAGCACTTCCCGGGCACCAGCACCATCCCAGGGATCGGCTGCACTCCCTGCACTCGTAGCAAATACCTCCATGAAGAGCTGACCCTTGGACACGGTGTACACAGACATCCACACCTATGTCCCTGTCTCTTGGCACTGTGACACTGAGCAAAGCTGCATCCTGCCTGATTATATGAATTTACCCTTTTGCAGTAATTTACTCACTTATGATTTGAAGCCTATAGATTTGAATAGATGCAAGTTTACTTTTTAAATTCGGGTTTGCTTTGTTCACTGTTTGCTCAGTTAAAATTTTTTCTTTTTTACTTTTTTTTTAATTGGAGGTCTTATTTTAACAAAATTTTAATATTGTACAACTTGAACAAAACTTTAGTCTGTACTCAGAAGAACCACAGGTATACAAAAACAACAAATAATGCAGAGAGAAAACAATGACAACATAAGGAGACCTTTGTGTGATATCCTCTACCCTTTTGCTTTCCAGTCCCAGGGTCTTAGGTGGGGATTGCAGAGGTGCTAGTAGGGCTGGCAGTCTCCCTCTGCAACCCAACTCCTGCAGTCAGCCCTCACACTGAATTTCCCAAACCTTGCTCCTGTTCCTCAGGAATCAGTGACATGACAGAGGGTCTGGCAGTAGGACAGCTGGCACAGCTCAAAGGTACCAGAGCTGTTGTGGTGACCATCTGACCCAAGGACGTGTCGCCTGGCTCTCTCAGCTGCTCTCATGGCCTCCTGCTCTCCTTTCTCCTCATGTGACATGTCCTCTTCAGCGTATTCATCCTGCCTTTGGTGTGTCGTGGCAACTGTGTCAGATGTTTTATTAGTACTTTTTTTCTTTTACCCTGCAAATGAACCCAGTCTCCTGGGAAATATGGGCTGAGCCCAAAAGACATTCATGTGCCTGCCAAAATGTCATTTTTTGAACCTGTGGAGGAATAGAAAACAAGAAAGGCAAAGAGAGGGGTCATCATGTTCTAGGTACAGACACATTTTGTGGCTTGCATCATGCTTATAAGGTGGATATTCCTCAAATTATAGGAACTGCTGCAGAAGCAGCACTGCAGAAATCATGGCAAGCAGTGCTGGAGGAGACTTTGTGAGGTCACCAGGTCTAGTTCTTTACCTATACAAAAGTGGCCATTCCTGGACTAGACCAAAAAAACTGAAAGGACTGAAGGCTGGTTTGCATGGTACTGTTTGGACCCTATTTCTTTAAATTCATTCAGATACAAACACTGGAGAGAAAAAGTAGAATTTTTGGTGTCTTCACAATGTATATTAATCTCTTGTATTATCATCACTGGGTTCAGTAAAATACTAACTCTCCTTTGTCATGGTCTTTCTCAGTTTCACAGCTTGACACTGCACCCAATGTCCATCACATCTTCAGCATTCAAGAAGATTCTGTTTGCATTCTGGGTGGTTTTAAGCCATTCTGGCTGATTTTCCTGTAGAACCTGCCATGTGCCAGTGCCCTCTCATCCCTCAGCTCTATTCCTGGGAGCTGGCCAGAGTTTTGTAGGAGGTATGGGGTACATTTTCTGCAGCCTTTTTTTTTTTTTGTCTTTTGTATATGGCAACATTAGGGGAAGCCCAAAAACTTGCTTGTGCCTCAGATCCTACAATGGCCTTCCAGGTGTTCCCACAACAGGTGGGCTGGATGGCAAATATAGTGGAGAAATGTCAGATGAGCCAATATATACACAGCAGGCAGCATAACTTCCCGATGAATTTGATAGGAGGCACTCCTGGCCCATCACGTGAGGGAAATTGCAGCCCTCAGGGTGATAGCTGGCAAATTTTGCTCCTCTGCCAGGAGAGATTGTTAAATGCCAGGTCAGCACTGAGTCGTGTTTTTGGCAAGTGGGAGAACAGCAGGAACCAAAGCTCCTGGAGGTGGTTGTGGTTGACTGCTCCAGCAACACTGTCATGTGCTAGAGATGGGGAGCAGAGGAATAAAAAGCCACATTTTCCAGTGAATCTAATTGCACTGAGTGGTGGCTGGAGGGGTCCTGCAGTGCATTTCCCGAGAGTTTACATAGTTCTGGATCCTCTACCACTTAGAATGGAAAAAAGAAAGCCAATCTGTTTGATCAGGCCTCTCCCACTCGATATGTGTATTGGATTTTACATTAAAGCTTTTAACAGCTACGTACACATCTGAGCTGGAGCTATTGTTAGCCCATGTGATGGATTAAGATCAAGAATGTTAGTGTTAGCCAAAGGAACGCTTTTTAATGTATATTGCGATTGTATAAACAGGGTCACCAGAGCTAAATGGGATGTCAATGACCTATGAAGATCATAAAGTAAACAAAAGATCTTAAAATAAGCATGTAACCTGAACATGTCGGGGATTGTTGTATATCAAAGGCATTTGCTTATATAAAGTGAGGGAAAATTACTTACGGGTAATGTTATTTGCCACAAGCCTACCTCTTGCCTGCTCTACAAAGAAAACCTACCCAAAGGGACTGGGATATGTCTCCATCTACCAGGAAGCACCGAGCAGAGTCTACATGCATAATAAACATGCTTAAATCCCAGGGTGTAGAGACAAGACGTCAGTGCTGATGAAGAGCAAAGCTCCTCCAGCCCTCGTTGGAGAGGGAGCAAGGACAACCCCACCAAATACTGCTGCCAGGAGGGTTTTGGAGCCCTGGTGACACAGGGAGACCATGGCAGGTTCATGAGGCCAGTCAGCTGAGTGGGAATTAGCAGACACCAGATGGTTGAAAACAGTGGGAAGAGAGTAGGAGTTTTTTTTTTTTATTTTTAATGTAAATACATTAGATTTCCCTTCTTGCTCAAAGTCATTGAAGAGTAGGGGCTTTTTTGTTTGTTTCTGCTTTCTGGGTAGCCCTGAAATTGTTGCTGTGGGAGGGTGAGTCCCTTCTTCAAGATGCCCTAAACTAAGTGATTTCTTGTGAAACAACAGGCTTAAAATCAGAGGATTTCCCTGGAAGATGAGGATCCTGGGGTCTGACTATCCTGTCCTTAGTGCAGTTGGTCGTCCTACCAAAATGCAGAGCTTTTCATTTTGATCATATGTTCAGTCTCATATAGGCTTGATGATCCTTGTGGATTCCTTCCAACTCAGAATATTCTGTGATTCCATGATTTGTTCTCACTGAATTTTATTGTATCATCTTCAAGCTGCTTCTCTGGTTCTTAGCTCTAATCCTATCCATAAAGCCCCTCTTAGCCTGGGTCCCCTTTGAAAATTTTATATATTCTATCCCATTAGTTGAAGCCCTAATGGAAATAAAGGCCAGAGCTTGGACTGATCCTGAAGAATGCTTTTGCCGTGGTGACTACAATGGGAATTGTAGAGAACACCTTTCTGGAAATGGCTTTAAAAAATAGTTTTACACTTAACCCAAAATAGTTCTATCATGACAATATCTTGATTGCTTACGAGAATGTCATAAGAAAAAGTTTACTGAAGTTACTCTTTCTGTATAGGCTGTTATGCTGTTATAGAAGGAAACTCAGTCTGAAAATATTTGTTCTTTCAAGAAGTCCATTTTGGCCAATCCTTTTTATCTTCTAGGTTGTTTTCAGGTTATTTACATGTCCTAGATTCTTCTTCCTAGCAGGTAAAATTACTGGTTTAGAGTACTTCATCTCTTTAAAAAAATAAAACAAAATAAAATTAAAAAAAAAAAAAGGACCCAGAAACAAACCCCCAAAAGACCTTCACTTGCCCTCTTAAGGCCTCAGATTAGCCTTTGAGAGATGGCCACAGCTAGTTCCTTAGTGACCATCAAGTGATATTTATCAAGGCCAGCTGAGCTGGCAATATCTAATTTATTTAAGTTTTCTGTGAGCTTTTTCTATTGTGGCTTCAGGCTGGGAGTTTATCTGTTTTCTTCTGGAATTACTCGTATGGGGTCCTGAGTTATGGGTGATCTCAAGAACTGATACGAAGCAGAGGAGAGAGCAAAGCAGACTGGAAAACACAGTGCGATGCTATTTTGCTGGCTCTGAAGAAATCCTACTGGACAGGAGAGCTTCAAGTAAAGCTTTGTTTAATCTTTTAATTCCTGTCACTTTCTGCTGGACATAACGAGGTACAGATACCTAAATGTCATGCTGGATGGCAGTGTAGACAAAATGAAACTTGGTAGCTGTTGTAGGGCAGGTCTAAGTCCCCCTCCCTGAATAGCTGGGCTCTGGGATCAAGGGAGATGACTGCTCCCAGTTGCCGGCAATAAATGACCTCTTTGCCTGCAGCCCTGACCCTGATCCTTACCATGTGTATTGTCTGATGGGGGCTGAACTCTCAAATGACACCCCGAGACAGTGAAATGCTGCCACTCAGGAGTGAGGGACTGTGGAAATACTGTTGCCTGTGGCTCGTTGCTTCTTTTCACATCCAGTAGACCATTTCTATGGCCTTTCTCTTTCATCGGAGGTAGGAATCTGGGGTCTTGGAGGCCAATATCCAACTGCTATTCCCACCATCTCAGGGGTTTTACTGCCATCTTATCTGCCCCAAGCAGAACCCTATGTGGCCTCATATCCCATGACTGCTCTACCCAGGGGCAGGAGACTGTGTCCATGGCAAAGGTGGCCTGAGAACCAGGTTCTCCCCTCTGATGTGAGCATAAACCATCTTCCAGGTCTTGGGAGAGAGTTATTGATGCTCAGAGTGGTTGCTTTGGTTGCCAGCTGCCCAGCAGCATACATAATTGTTCCCGCGTTACCTCTGTGGGTTGCTTTGTTTTGGTGTAATTTGGTTTTTTGTTTGTTTCAGAGAAACTTAGTTTCCACTGGGAATTTTCTGTTAACTTAGTGTGAACTAGAATATCAGTGTTTTATAGAGAAGCATGGGTTTCTTCTTTGTCTACTGGAAAAAGGAAAAAGTTTAAAACACTGATAGTCCTTTGCTTTTATATTTCCTGTTAGGTGTGGTCATACAGTTTTGATTTCTTCCTTAAATATATGTACCAGTGCGCCGCAAAGGAGGGACAGCTACCCATATACAAGACGATCCTTGCTACTTGAGCAAGCTCTTCATAGCACACAGAAATTCAGCTGTTCTCCATCACAGATATTACAATAGTAATCAGCAATTTTAAACTCTTTCAATAATTGTTAACCCAAAAGGTTTTGTTTATTTGTTTACTGGCACCGAACGATGGTTATTATCAGCTTTGAATGACATTCAGCATTCATTTTGCAGCTCTGTCTGTTTTCAAATATTTGAGGATGTTCTTGTTAGGATGTTTTCAGTGCAATTTCATTCACAGCAATTCCAAAGCACGCACGCTGTATGTGATCAATTAATCACCGCTTGTAATCACAATTTTTTCTTAACGTGCGGAAACACAGACAGTAAATATGCCTTAAAATGTCCTTGTGTTTTCAGGAAACGATCTCCCAATGTGCTTTAAAATATGTAAATAGGTTTGTGCTCTGCGACGAAGCATTGCCGTGTGGGTTTCTCTAAAGAGAGACTCTCGTATGGAAGAGATGTGGTTACTACCACTTTGCATAACTTAATAGTAGGGCTGGTGGCTGTGTGCTGTAACTTTGATCCTCCTGGCTTCAGGGAGTCTCACAGGAGATGTGACAGCTACTGTCTTGAATTTTCTGATGGGTGCTCACGTCTGGGAACACAGCAGGTGTTCAAAAAGAATTACAGAGTTACTAAAGAAGGAGACCAAAGAAAGCTCTTGGCTGATTAAATTGCCACACTTGATAGTAGAAATTAAACACACTTTTAAAACTGGTCCAAATGACTTTAGAACAGTGTCAGTGGAAGTTAAGCATCAAGTTTCTTCAGGTGTTTCTGTCCATCCAAGGTGTTACTGCTGCTGTTTCTTCATGTCTACATGATCATTTTTCTTGAGAAAAACCACTGAACTGGAGTAAAACAGCTTAAAGCAGGAGGTGAGTTTTGGGGTTAAGGTGAAGAGTTGTTTGGGAGAGATTAGATTATCCTCTCTTTCCATCATAGGGCTTTTCCTGTTTGTTTGCCTACATTATCTTCCTAAACATCTGGTGTTGGCCTCTGTTAAGACAGCAGGATCTACAGGTTAGATCCTGTGTGGTCTTGTCTGCCTGGAAGAAAGGGCATTTGGATAAGTTAAGTAGCTGGGAGACACTGAAAGGACTGGTTTTGAAGGGAGTTTTCAGCTAAAGATGGATGAGCTCTCCTGCTTCGTGGACCCATTCCCCCTGTTACCTGATTTCTTTGACATGCTGGCAGTTGCCTTAGCTGGGCTCTCGCTGCGAGACAGTCAGCGCCGCACTCACAGCACTGCAGGAAAAATAAACCCGTTCAGACCAAGCAAAACATTTGGAAAAACATGCAGATGTCTTTTTTTTTTTTTTTTTTGTGAGTTCTGAGTTGTGCTTCCTCTTAAAGCTTTGCCTACAAAGACCTTTTTGTGAAGGTTGTCAGCCTTTGCACTAAATTTGGCAATTTTTCTCCTGACGCCACTATCGTAGAGGAGGAGAGAAGAAAGGGCTGATGACAGGAGCCCATTAATTAAAATTAGATACTGCTTTAATTTCGGTCACTGTCTTTAAACCATAGCAATAGCAAAATGCCTTGGTCTCTTTTATTTTCTTCTTCACCTGATTAAAATGAGAGAGGTCAGGCTCTTCCCTTTGCTGTACCATCATCCAAAGCATTGAAATGGGGGTCTCAAGAGATCTGGTTAGGCTTTTTGGTTGTCCAGGCAGATTGATACCATCTGGAAGTCTGGCTGGGGAGAGGATTTGAAATCTGGACCCTGATACTGGCTTTTTAGTCTTCCATTTTTCTAAAGTAGTTTTGCAGTGGGAGTAAATAACTCTAATTGTATTGAAGGAGCTTAACTAATTCACACCAGCTGAGGGACTGGCCCCTGAGGTCTGGGCTGGCCTGTTCTTTCTGTGTCATTGAAAAAGAAAATCCAACTTTTTGGATAATAGGGTAGAAATGGAAGTCCTTGGCTGCTTTGTATGCAGTTTGAGATGGAGCAGCACCTTCTGGGAAGATTGTGTGTTTCTGTGGTGGCTCTGACCAAGAAGATGTTTCCACTTGGGGAAATGGGCATCACTTGGCCTATTCCTCCTCCAACCAGGACAGGGATAGTGAGGTGGTGGGCTGAGGCTCTAGCAGGCCATGTCTGATGGTCCTTGCTGAGATGGGCCAACTTTGTAGCAACTGAATGAACAGGAGGCAAAACTCATGTAGTGGTTTTAAGACTCCAGGTTGTGAGCTGAGCTGGCAAGGAGCTCTGCACCCATTTGCACAGACTCTGCCTGGTGGGCATAAAACCCTAGGTTGAGGGTGCTGAGGCTGGGAAGAACCCTGACTCCCTGATGTGCCAGCATGGTATGGGTGCAGCCTGCGTGTTTCGTTCCTGTTGAAGTCTCTTGGAAATGGGCTTCTCTTTTCCAGGGTGCAGTGAAGTCCTAGGCTTCTGAGCTTTCTGTGATTCAGCTGAACAAACTGTACAAATCTTTGTATAATTTTTCGTGTACCTGAATATACAGTACATTGGAGTTTATTTTTAAGTCAGTCAGAGGAAAGAATACTGCAATTCAGATATTTATACTGAAGTGCATCTTTACTTTGGTCCTTTGTTCTTTATGCTGCTTTAGCTGTAGAATTTTTAAAGGTTTGGGAAAAAAGAAAATATGCTGCTTGTCACTGTCTGAGATGATACTAAATGACCTTACTGTGAAAGAAGGAGCTAGTTCTAGGTAGCAGCTCTAAAGCTTTATTGTTAAAGTCACATCCTGTTTGTTCGTAAGGCCAAAGAAATAAAAAATACAAATGTTCACAAATAGGGAAGCAAGAGAGGGGAGAAAATAAAAAAATGGCAAAAGATAAGAAAACTCAGCTTTTGATGCTTACAGCTTGCTTTCTGGAAAATCAGGTTGCAATATTTTTTCTTGTTGTGGGCTTTAGAGGAAGCAGACCAAATGCTCAGCACATGTGTCTCCTGCTCCACTGTACCACTGTACCTGGGCTGTTTTCTTAGTTTGCCTCCAATCAAGAGAGGATTTTTCCATGGCTGAACAAGCCTGACCTTTATTAGGCAGGATGTTAAGAGGAGAGAAAATGGAAGATAGAAGAGACAGACCTAGAGTGACTATTAATAGGAATTGAGGTTTACATCTCAGGTGTTGCTGAGGGATTCAGTTGAATCAGATAATCCCTATATCTTTATCTGGAGCAGAGCTGTGCTGACAGGCATGCTTCTTGTTTTTCTCCCCTCAGGTGGCTGGGTTGGCACATCTTTTAATATCTGCAGGCAATGTAATGATACATGGCTGAGTACCAGCAGCAGAGATGGCCAGGGTGCTCTGCAAAATTATTTGCCATCCACTGGAGCTTTTGAGTTGTAAAGAGCCTCTTGGTAATGAAATCTCCCAAAAGTTCGGAAATATTTTTCTAGCAGAGCTACTCACCAAAAGCAAATATCTGGTCATTCTAGCTGTGGGCTTGTTTGTGATTGTCTTTGAGCCAACTTGGGCTTGGAGACTGTGTGCTTGTCTGGTAGTCATGATGTTTCTCATCGCTGCCATTTGTATTTGCATCAGGTCCTTGCTCATATAAACGCAACCTCCTCCTCGTGACCACCACCTTGATGTGGCTAAGACAGTCCTCTGACCTCACTGCACATTTCTCAACAACCATGTCATTTCCTCCATGAAGCCCATCAAGTTGTCACTACTTACTTTGCTTTATTTTTGCAAATCATTTTTACATAGGATGTGTATGTGCTGAGGTGTCTGTCTGCTGCCTTTCACCTGCTTAGGACATGGAAAGACGTCATTTTGAACCTCGGTACAGTCCTTACTCTACATAAATATTTTACAAAACTCACAAGGGTCCTCTGGGGTTAGGAATGATTTGTTCCGTCAATTCAAAATGTTACCTAATACCAATAAATGCTAATAAAGAGCTTGTAACTGGCATCGTATACCAAAGCCCTGTGCATTCATTAGGAATCACCTATGCAAGTGCAAGGCCAGCCAAAATAATCTCCTAATCAGTTATAAAAAGCCTACAGTACTTGTCAGTAGTTCAGTGTGGGGCAATAGCACTGAGAGTTGTGGTTTCTGGCTGAGGCACTAAATCTGTTGCACATGGAGACAAGCCAGAGCAGGGTCCTCACTGGGACCCAATCTTTCCAATGTTTGGGGTAAGGGAGCGGGAATTTTGAATTAAGAACATTAAGTCTTCAGATAGTTGATATTTTGGGTTTATCACTGTCACAAAGTCTGTGTCAGTGGTCTACCGTTTTGTGGGGGCACATCTGTGAGTGCTTTCCAAAACACCTGTCTCCTCCAGTATGCCAGAAGTCTCCCTGCATGTCACTTCTTATGTGAGTTCAATGGCATGTGTGACTTGGCATCCATGAGGCTGCCTAAGGGATATCTCAGGGTGGTGGTATGTGTTTTTTCAAAGGCAGTCTTCATACTGTGACCCGGGCCTTCCCATGTGAGGTAAATCCTGACCGTGGCTGTTGAAGTTGCTTCGTGTCTCTTGGCTGGTAGTGCAAAGCTTTCACTGAGAGGAACAAGCCACTCTATCTTCCATGCTCCACCTAAGGTAGTATTAAAACTTTATTTATGTCTGGTGATTTAGGACTTTAAGGACCCCTTTGGCTGACCATCACTCATGAGTAAGGATGTCATCTTTCTGTGCACTTCAATGGAAAAAGAGTTGAAGTGTCTCCAAAGAATATACTTTTGATGGGGTTGGAAAGCTTAAACGGTCACTTTTCAGGCAGTTTTTAATAGGAGATGAAATAATGAGGCATCAGACTGTGGCTCCTAAAGTGCATTCTGGAATCAAAGGGAAACACACATTTTTTTTCTAAATACCCAACAGCTATGATGATTTATTAATTGAGAAATGTCTTTCCTGAGGTTGTTCCACCTCAGAGTGATGGACGTCTGTAGAGGTCTGATCTGTCCTGTGTGACTATGTTCATTCCTGTCCTGAGGGAGTGCAGAAGTCCATGTGGCGTGGTGGGACTGCCTGTGCCTTACTGCAGAGAGCATGACAGGCAGCAGGAGACAGTGCCTTGTGCTTTAGTGCCTCAGAGCCACGCTCCTTAGGGTCAGCAGTAACCTTGACCTTTTGAACGTGGGGTTTCATGCTGCGTTTCAGACCCAGAAGATCATCTGTGTCTTGCACCTCCTTTCTACTGCTTTTGAGTTTTTCCCTGGGGCTCCTCAGATCCGCATTTGGGAGCTGTGGGCTGGTAGGATTTGTCTAGCTGTTTTGCCCAGCGCCCTGTTTGCAAAGACATCATCAGGTGTGTGTTGGGAGCCCTACTTTGGTGGTGTGTCGGGTTGAACATGCCATATGTCAGGAATGGTTGCACCTAGCTGCCACCAGCTTTCACGCTGGCTACGGCCAACAGCACAGCTCTGCTGCGCCTTAGAGAGACAGAAACTTGCCTCACATACCCAAGTGTGTGGTCCTCAAACTAAGCATTTGAGCAGGCAAATTATGTTGGTTTGGCATTTTTAAGCCACGTACATGCCTACCCACCAGCTGAGGCTGCCTGAATGTTCAAGTTGTAACTGCTTTGGCTTTGCCAGTCTATAAATATTCAATCATTGCGCATTTTTCCTTGGACCAATTAGCAAAAAACTAAAAAATAGTGTTTTAAAAATTATTGTCTTCAGGGAGGCAGTGCAATACTTAGGCATAGGCATTCCCACAAACTAGGATGGGTTGCAGTATGCTTAGCCCTTGGTTTATGAGACAAAGGTCAAACGTGACTTGTTCCCAGATGATGGATTGTCAGGATTGCTTTGCCAAACCATGTTACCAAAATTCTAGTTCTTTGTGCATCAGCACTGTATTTATTTGGGTTGTTGTTTGAAAGTGCTAGGATGAAACCTGCTGCCTCTGCTGTTTTGTATGTTGACTATAATAAAGTATGTGGTTGGTATGACTGGATACTGGCTTTTGTGCAACTACTCAAGTTTTGTCTTCATTTTCTTCAGTTTTATACACTTTCTCAGAGAAAGAGGCTTGGGATATCTGTGTAGGTGTCCATAAGTGCCTTGTGGGAAAGGCACCTTGATTCTGGTTCTGTATTTGAAAATGCACGGGTGGAATCACTGCTCCAAAGTCTACAGTTAAGTCACAGATGATGTGAATCCTTAAGATCCCCAGGCTAGAACACGTGTAAGAAGTTGGGAGTAGTTGTGTTGAGCAAACTCTTCTGCAGTTAAAATTCCTGCTTATTCAGTAGCTTCTGCTATGCGTTGTGGAAGTAGTAGTAGGTTCCTAACAGGACTACACAATTTAGAACACACACCAATGTTGCTTGGACTTCCCCAAGTCACCAGGCAGAGGACGTGTCCCACCCTCTTAACACTGACTCCACACTTCTTTCCTTCCTCCTACTCTGGGCTTGGCAGACTGGAGCCAACCCATTGCCACTTTCTTTGGGAAAATTGGCCAAGTTGTCTGATAGAAAAATAAGAATGACCCAAATGGTGCTGTTGTTGCCAGACCGACACATGAAAAACCCATCAGTGTGACAGGAGTGCATGAGGGAGTGGAGGGGAAGAGTTTTTTCTTGTAGCTTGCCACAGGCTTGGTTATGACGTGCTCATGGTGAGGTCTTACTCCCACCTCACTAGTGATGCACATGTTTTTTTGGCTAATCCTGCACTGTCAGCACATGAATTGATGTTCACTGAGGTATGGTTTCCCATTTGCTGGTAATACTTCAACTCCAACCAGGTATCTTAGTACCACAGGACTTCTCAATTTAATTGAAATCACTTCGTAAGACCATCCAGAGTAAATACTCTGGACAATAGAACACAGTTGGTAATATGGAACATGTGATTTATTTTTTTAACGAACCGATACAGGAAAATGTTTCCACACTGACAAAAACAGAACAAATGTAGGTCAGTGTCTGAAGGAGATGAAAGAAGCCAAGTGTAATGAGAGCCTATTGTTTCATGCTGACATATGCAGGAAGCTTGTGGAGAATGAACATCAAACTAAAATGTGAGGAAAAAAGAATAGAAGGCATGAAAATCATCATACTCAAGAAAACAAAGAGATCAGAAAGTTAAGGGGCATGCTAAGAAATCTGCACTGGGAGGCTAAATAAATGAGTTTCATATTTCCCCTTCTCCCTTCCCTTCAATTCCGGGTTTTTCTCTCCCGTTTGTCTACTAGGTAGCAGCCTCTTCTTCCTTCCAGGAATACTTTGATTTTTTTCCTTCCTCTCCTGCAGATGCCAGGGCCCAGAGAGATCCAGATGGCAAACAGACCAGCAAAAAAGGCTGCTTTACTATTTCACTTCTCATCTTCCTCTCAAGTTAAAAACACATGAAAGATCTATTGAAAAGAACAGACAAGTCTTATTTAGTTTTTAATAAGTAAATTTAGTTTATGTATTTAACAGAAGTTAATACACTGTTCAAACAGCTGAAATAAATATGAAGAAGTAATTTAGACTATAATTCTTTACTTGCGTTCACCACTCTTACACTGATGTATTTTCTCGGACCTCAGAGGCGTTTTTCTGACTTGGGCAATGGGCATGAAAATTGGCCCTTCATGCTACTTATTTCTGCCACCCATTGTCATCTGGAAATGTCTTTCATGGCTCTGGCCATCCAGTGCCTTCCCTAAAATTTCAGAGTGGATCTAGGAGGCTTAAATCTGTTCTCAGCTCAGTGTAGAAAAAAAGCGATGCCTTACCCAACAGGGCCGCACTGGAATAAAACTGCTACAAGAGGAAATAGTTATGTCCTGGATTTTTACAGATGAGGCACTGGTGTATATTTTTTTCTGCTAACTATTTCCTTTTCATATAGTTTTTTCCACCTTTAGTAATAGAAAAATATATTGGTGGGAAACTGTCTTCCTGAATCCTATGATACCCCATTGACTTGAGTCGTGTCACCCAGGGGCTGACCCAAGGGGGACTGCCCTGGTGACCGTGCAAGTGTTCCCAGGATTGTCCCTTCCCGTACCCTCACTTAAACAGGATGGATACCAAATTTCCACTCTGTCAGTATAATGAAGGACTCCTATGACAGTCTGATGGATGCTCTGGGTCTGTTCCTCATGAGTGGTGAATTCACGGCACCATGAAATGCATTGTCTGATGAGAGGTGTTACGGGGCCATTGCTATTCCTTAAAAGTTCAATAGTTTCTGACAGTAAAATTGTGAGTCCTAGCAAAGAACAAAAAATCTCCTATCTGTCATCCTTACAACGTATAAAAATGAAGCCCAGATTTTTGGGTTATTTTAGGGCACAGGGCGATGATGACTGTTTCACTTAGTGATACATTTAAATTGGTGATTTATGCAGCCTGACATTGACTTTAATTTAGCTCATGTTACAAGTAAAGTAATTCAGTCCTTAATGAAGTGTACTTCATATGACATATTGAACATGGGATCTGACAATCAGTGGTTGAAAACCAGCCTAGGTTACATTTTCTTTTGTCACTGAAAGTGGGCTGGCAGTTCATAAACTTAAACCAAGGCATGCAAACCTATCACTCTCTCTGAAGTGGTGCTGAAGACGAGAGACCTGTATTAAAACAAACTTTCCTCATCCTTTGAAAGGAAAAGGAGGGAAAAAAACTTCCATACGAGCTGTGTTACGAAGATGAGAAAATTGATGTGAATGTGTGTATATACTCACATTTTTATTTAATTTTCTGCTATGTGAGTATACAGAAAAAAGGGTTGTTAACAAAGAGATTCATGCCCTGACCTATGCAAACCTTTGGATTGTGTATAGGGGAGTGAGAGAATTTGATATACGTGCTCCTGAGCAAATGGATCCAGCTCTGAAGTAGTATAAATTACAATTACATCAACTCTTACAGGGGTTCAGGATAAGGCTGTTGGGTAAGTGATAGGCAGCACAGCCTGGCTGGCTTTGGGAGCAGTTGGGAAGGGTGCATGTGGGTCTTTATATCTCTGCATTTCAAAGGAATTAACAGAATTAACAGAACAGCTCTGAACTGTAAATATGCAAATCTTTTTAACACTCACGTTAAGAGATTCATCTTTGTTTGCCTATGGAGAAGGAAGGAAAAGTTTTGAATGATTCCAAGAGGTAACATTTAAAACAGAAAGTCTGCTACAGCCTGGGTTAAGTCACAGCTTTGTTGTTTCTCAGTGCAAAAAGTTGACCTAAGGTAGCACGGCAAGGATTTTTTGTGTGCAAGGCTGATTCAGACATCTACATCATTGCTCCTTTCCTGCTTCATTTTACAAAGCTGTAAAAGGATGTTTTTAGTATTTGAGTGTGAGAGTGGGGGAAAGAATGGAGGTAAGCAAAGAACATCTTCTGGGCCACTCAAAAATAATATATTTTTCCTTAAAAAAAAGGGGGGAGGGAGGGCAGGGAAGTAGGACAGATGTTACATCCCAGAGTGTTTTCTGGGAAAAGGAGGACAAATGAAAGGACAGGAATAAAAAGTTGTAGCAAGGGAGAGCTTGTCAGCCTGCTACAAGGGAGGAGTGTGGGAAAGATGTTAGCTTGGGTTAAAATAGCACTGCAACTGGACAGCCTGGGTTTTAAGTCTGCCTAACATGAAATTATCCCAAACTCCCCCAACCAGCTTGGACTGGAAACGCCGGTACCCTGAACAGTAAACTGCAGGTCTGAGCTTGCCTGGTGCCCTGGGCCAGTGGGCTCGGGTTTAGGGACAGGGTTGCTGGGTGGAAGAAATAAAGATGCTTAAATTTAAAATGGGTAACATGCTGTTCATTTTTGGTGCTTAGCCCAAGTAGCTCTTGATTTTATACATTTATTTTTTGGGGGGTCCCGAGCAGCCCCAGTGCTCCTTGGCTAGGATGTGAGTAGGCTTGACACTGGGGTAAAAAGGCAAAAATTACCACCTTGAAAATGGTCAAGGAAAAAGTAATTCCCTGACAAAAGAAACCCCAAAATAAGAAAATACAGTGAAGGATCCTCAACTTTCAGACTTATATAAGTGCTTGTTGAATATCCACTTGATCTTTTGCCTTAGGATGTACTTAATGCAGTATATCTGATATCTTGCTGTTTTCATAACTCTACTCTGCAAAGAATAGCAGGGGACAGGGAGGGAGGACCCAACCCCAAGACTACGACCTTTCATTTTAATATTGGGCATGACATGGATTTAGTTTTCCAAGAAGCAAATGAACTATCATACATCAGTACTGAGCTGGAGGATGGTGTAATAGCTAATATTTGAAGTATTTGTGCACTTTTGACTAAATAGCTGATTGATCAAGGGAGGGATGTTTGACTTTTTGGCGGAGGGCACAGTAATTAAGTAGAAACAAAATACTTCCCAAAAAAAGTAAAACAATCCCAGGAATAGACACATAATCATAGGTTCCAGCTCAGCCCAACACTATACAATTTCATATTTGATTTATTATGTTTTAGCCTGGGAGCTTCAAAAGTGTCTAAAAGTTTGATAGGCAAACCCCAATGAGATTCTCCTGGCTCCTTTGAAAATGGTAGGAATTTTCTATTTACAGCATCACTAGTGATCAATGGAATTTTTGGGACAGTTCAAGAAATATTAAACAGGCTGAGTTTGCTCTTTATGAATTAGTCTGGTGTTTATTCAGCAGTTCATTTTTCATCGAAGCACAGTATTAAAATTTCACTTGTTTGTTATAGGGTTGTCAGAATGAAATCTATTTCCAAAAATATACATTTCCATCTTCTCGTACCCTTTCTTCTTGCTGTAGCTGAGGTTATGTCAACACTCCCAATGTAAACCCCCTCATTTCAAGGATTAGTAATGCTGGCATCACCGACCCAGGCTCAAGCATAGCAAAACCATGAAATAACCTCTCTAGGAGCTTGTTTTGAAAAAAATTGTTTTCAATGCCTTTGCCTTTTGTGTTAAGCATCTTTCTGTACAGAAAGCAGTGGATTTCAGCCTCTGTAGCAAAGTTACAGTTAAAAGAAAGAAATTGTGTAGGCCTGCATATTTTCATGACACCATTGAAGCATTTGTGTCTCAAGTTTAAACTGGATGCCCGGCTGAGATTTAAAAATCAACCCCCACTCAAGCTCAGTAACTTTTTCCATGGTGTTGTTTACCATGCATAACCATAGTAACATCACAAGGGTCCATGCCAGGGCTCTTGGATGGTGTACTCTTCCCACTTGTTGCCATCTTTTGGATCCTCCTGTAACATATACATTTAAAACAAGTATACAGCCGTATATTTGCTTAATCTGCAAATGTTTTGGCATCTTCCATGGAAAAAATAAGAGCTAAACCCTTCATGAGTTTTAGGAATGCCAGTGTGGTGTTGTGGAGTTCATCACTCACTCCTCCTTCCCTGTCTGCCTGGTTTCCCATCATTGAATGGGCTGAGCTGTGGAACAAGATGAAGATTGGCATTAGCTGTGCCCCCTTTTTGGTACCAGCTAAGAGGCTCAGAAAGAAGGTCTCAAAGCACTGCAGAGCTGCTCCAAGTTTATCTTCACAATGCATTGATTGCACATAAAAATGTTTTTTTTTGGTGTGTTCTGGAGAGCTAAAGGCTGCTCTGTCCAGCATGCCCTGGGGTCACCTCCTGATACAGGTGACAGGTTCATAACACAGCTTGGTTTGGTTTACATGCATGGTTGCATCTTAACTTTCACAATAAAGTCGACAATAAAGCACCATCCTTCCCTGGCTGCCAGAGGAAACTTGTCCTTGGCTGAAGGAGGTCTTCTACAGCCACAGATCCCGGTGTGTCTGTGCTCTGCATGCAGTCAACTACCCAGCTGGATTTTGTGTAAAAATGGATTAAAAGAGGGTGCTGGCATGGTGATAATTAGATCAGTGATTTCTAATGCTTCCGTTGTCCTAATTTTCAAAAGTCTGGGATCATACCTTTGGCACAACAAGAGCTAAGGTGAGGAACACCAGGTGCTTGTCCTTGCCTTGACAAGACTTCGGAGCCAACCCAGCAAACTTTCATGGATCTCATTACCAGGTCCAGTTATGACACTGATGACTGGGCCACCATCAGCCTTCTCATCAGCCTTCAGCTGCCAGGTGAAGGTGGAAGCGTAAAATGAGAAAATAGACTTGCTGAAGATTTTTCACAAGTTGTTTTTAAAGTAAGAAGTAGTTGGTGATAGAGAGTAGCTGCTGGTGACATAAACCAAGGCTTGAAGAGAAGAGTGGTGCAGAAAAAAATTAAACTGAGTCAAAGGATGGCTGAGCCCACTCAGCAATCCTGGTCTTGCAAATACCTGATCAGCAGTCTTGGGAAATTATGGAAACTGTTGGAGACTGCAGATGAGGCCTCTTGAAATGCAAAACTGTGTGGAAGCAGGAACAGCTTTTGAGGTAAGATGGGAACGTGTAGTCACATAACTAAAAGTTAGTGCTGCAGGAAAATAAAACCTTGCTGAATACATGGAGGATCAGAGAAAAAAATAGTCATAGGGGTCAGAAATTTTGAACCCGATCAACTTGTAAGGGGCCTTTGGTTTACATGAAATTCCCTTTTAGTTAGCTTTGGCTCTCTAATCTGAGGAAAGACAGGGAAGGCAGAATCAACCACTTCTGAGATTTGCTACCAAGGAGCCAAGCAGGGTCAGACTTTGTGGTGATGTGGACCTGCCTCTGTAGCCACCAGACTGAACAAGTCAGCTTGTACAAATGTGTCTCTGAATGCCAGTTTGAAAACTAGTCTGACTTTCAAACATTCCTGTTTGCTCTCCTTTCTTTCATTATTATTGTTTTAAGTCAAAGATGTCATTTCTAGATGTTCTTGACTGATGCATAGCCAGTGTTTTGAACGCTGTGCCTGGAGTCTCTGTGATTTTTGCATGACAACAGGATTACATTTATACAATTAATTAACATTTGCTTGACCACTTTTATCCAATTTCTTTCTCCAGCACATAAAAGAGAACCTGACATAAATTTCTCTTTCAAAACAATTGACTTAGCAACTGCTGACCTTCTGTTCTGTCATTCTGAGGATTGATTGGATATTGTTGAATTGTTTCATTCTGCAGTAATTAAACATAAAATTAATTATGCTAGTAACCTATTATTTCTTTGAACCAAGGACTAAGTCATTTGTTTTTGCTTGGTTACTCTGCGGGTTCTGACATCAGACAGCAAAACCTTGCTGTTACAAACAAACTAAACAGTATAAAGGGAGCAATTTAATAACCAAAATATAATATAAAGACTTCTAATTTCCGTATGGCTGGCCTATTACATTAGGGTAATATAATTTGATCTATAAATCTTTTAAACCTTATGATTTTGTAATTTAAACATTTCCTGGATGGCTAATCACGCAGGGAAAGAATAATAATAATAAAAAACCCCCTAACCTAAAACAAAACACGAGCCAAAAATATACCTTAAAAGTAGATTAAAAGATTAGATAGCATTTGTTGAAGACTTAGTAAGCCCTAGTATGTCTAAATATTTCTAGTGCTTGCTGCTTACACAAGTCTGTCTGCATTCAGTCTGGTGCTGATGCAGAATTTCCTTTGTTATGATGAAAGTGTTGTTAGATGTTTACATTGGTGATATTTGGTGTAGAAAGGAACATCAGAATGACAAGTTGATATTATCAAAATGTATGTGCTCATGGACAGCAAAATAGTATTTTGTGGTTTTCATTAGCATGGCCCATATTAATTTAATTAATATGATTGAAAGTTATATCATACCATGAGGCAGATACCGAGCCCAGGCTTATTACTCCCCCATGGGCTATAAAATACTATGGCTGAGAAAAGGGGTGCATGTTTGTATGTGTGTGTGTGTTTCCAGTTGCAGTTTCACCTACGTGCTTTGCCCCAGAGGTGGTGGGGATGGTGTGATGATAATCATGCAAAAGTCAGAATGTGGGAAAATAGAAGCGGGCAACCATCCGGCTCCAGCAGCAGGTGAGCTTTTCCCAGGATCAGATTCTGAGGTCCCCGTGTGCAGTGGTTGTCCTCTTCCAGGCTCACCAGCATCTTCCCAGGGCTCTACCTCCAGTACCAGCAGAAGCCAGGAGGTTTTACAATCTCAGTTGGAGCACTGCAAACAAACTTCTGATGTTTGTGTCTACCAGCACGGATCCTGGAGGTGGCCCTTGAAGGTTGGCTCTTCGTGTCCCTGACTCCAGTTGCCACTGATGGGACCCTCTTCTGCCATACAGGGGGGAGGACACCTGGGGAAATGCTCCTAAGCCTTTGTTTCCCTGCTGTTTTGGGCAGGGCAAGCCTGCTTTGCTTTTACCCAGAGCCAGCTCTGATGGAGCCTTGTAACATCTCCAGATTGTTCTGTGTGTGCCTGTCTCTTTTTTTCCTTCTCCTTCTTCCTCAGAATGATTTTTGCTGGTGGCCAGCTTTTCACAATGCTCGAATCCCTCTGAAGTAGAGCTAAACTCCTGTGCTGTGACAAGGCATAAGTCAGAGATGTGGGAATCTTGAACATAAATGACTTTTTAATTGTATGACTCCACATAGCCCATTGCTGAAAGATGTGGTGGGCAAGGGAGAGCAATACTTTACAGACCAAACACAGATACCAATATATGAGCCCTTTGTTCTCGTTCCCTTGCCCTAAGGCAAGCAATACACTCAGGTCTGTGGACATCGAGCCTAATTTGATCACACTTAGCCCCGTGAAACTATATTGACTTCAGTGGAGACACTGCTTTCCACTGATATAAATGAGAGGTAACTAGTTCTCGAGGCCAGTAGCTATTACCACTCGGGTTAAGAGCAGCACGCAGCACAGAACCGCCTGTTCTTCATCGGGTGAGAAATGTCTGCTTTGTGGGCATGTCTTTCAAGGCTCATTTTTCACCTTGGTGTGGAGGAATTTTGACCAATGAGCTGTGCTTCCAGTGTCCTTGTGTTTCTGTGGGAATGGTTTGATTAAAGTCCTGCCATTAGCTCATAGCTCAAATGTGCGGTTTCACTGCCTGCGGGAGTAAAGTGGAAAAATTTCTGAAGGATTCTGCTTCCTAATAATCTGGGTTTTTTCAAGACTTTGACCTGTGCTCACTCTGTGTGAGATCAGTCATCCCTGTCTGTACTAAAGGGTCTTTGGTCCTCCCCAAGCTCTCTTGGCTCCCATCTGTCCCAATCCCTGAGCTCTGTCTGTGCAGATGCACCTTGCTCCTTGCTTTTTAACCTTAAAGCTTTATTTATTCTGGGTGGCCTCAGAGATGTTGTTACTCTGTAACTCCCCATCTGTGAGTTTTCTGTGGAAAAGATTGCCCCAGAATCTTTCCATCTGCTTGCAAAGTCACTGTTATAATTTAATTCAATAAATCAGATTCCCAAGCTCTATCCTTACCAGGAGAAGTGTAGGGATCTTTCTAGGATCCTTTCTGGACAGAGGTAACCATTTTATTAATTTGCTGCCTCCAACAGGGAGCTGGAAGCCTCTTGAGGTAGTTTAAATTTTTTTGAGATGTGATAGACGAGGAAAATATTCTGCAGCTTTTGCATCTCCAGTCTCAAGAGCCATCTCTTATGCTCAGAAACCTTTTACATGACCAAGTTTTGCAGCATGGGGCTGCAAAATTCTACCTATTCTTTTTCCAAATACTATAGCCCAGATAGTACATTTTTTGATATATTTCAGCCTCTGACCGTGGCATCTTGAAGGGTATGATCCTGCTGGTCCCTTCTGCAGCCAACCAGAAGGGTTTGTAGAACTGAATATTGTGAATCCTGGTGCCCACCTGCCCTGCACACTCAGTTCTGCACCAGTCTGCCCCAGCTGTGCATAAACAGCTCAGCAGTGAGTTATGTCTTCCAGCTGCCTATTGCTGGTTATAAACCTGGAGTTATTTTTCATGGCCAGACCTTCTGAAGCTGCTCTTGGTGTCTCGATGATGGGAGGAAGAAAGCATGTTAGAAGTTTCCTCACAGGGACTTACTTGCTGCTCCTTATGGAGCCCTTATGGCTTTTAGGATAAAAGTCCTGACTCTGCTGCTGACCTGGCCCTGATTAGAAGGGCTATTCTGCATCCTCTGGAGCTCTTCCAGGAAGCAAAGCTTGAACCAAGGCACGCACATTGCCGAGGTCAGAAATGGAGGAGAACAGAGACACAAACTAATTTTTAGCAAATATAGATCAAAGTAGTACTAGGTAATCGTGCATACAATTCAGTTCGTGGACCTCTACAGCTAAATCTCAAAGGAAATGACTGAAATTAGCAAGAAGAAAGGGAATTAAGTCTACTCAAGTGAAAACTACCTCTTTTTTCCTCCATCTTCCTGAATTTTACGTGGCAAACTTCTGCATCTTTGGCAAATGCCTGAAGGAGAACTTCACCCCTCCCACAGAGGAGGGTGGACTGGGAAAGAAATGCTGCTGTTCTACACTTCTGTTCTTCCCTGGCCAATGATTTCTGACTACTACTGGCCAGGTAGATCTTTGATCTCATCCTCTTGGGGCTTTGTTTTTATAACTGACTGAAACTGGGACAGGGTAATTAAAACTGACACAGGAAAATAGTGGTAGGAGAGCAGGAGTAATAGTAGGAGGAATGGTTGCAGAGTGAGCAAGTAGTAATTTCTATAACTTTTCTAGCAGAAATTGGGAATTGATTTTTGTTGTTATTGATTAAATGTTTGCTGAAAAATACTAGTTAGGATGAGAGCTGAGTTTTATGTAAGAATGATGTCTACAGATAGGCATTGTGGTCAAGTCACCTGGTGTTTAGACTTTATTGTGCCAGGTCACTACAGCATAATCCTCTTCAGGTCAGGTGTTTTGCTTTCTTACTTTCTACACCCAGTTTGCTTGCTTATATGATGGAAGTGTTGAAGCTTATCTCTTTTAGACTAACCTCTGGACCACGGGAGTCAACTCAGGCAAGTAGCTGCTGCATCCTTCGTCATGGTTCTGGTGATGGAAAAACTCTTGTTACATTTTACCACATATGCTTATGGAGATGAGAAACTATGCCAGTTTATTCTCTTCTTGCTTTGTATTTTGTTTCTCACTGGTAGTGAAAACATAAGGAAGGAAAAATTACTTGGACAGACCTGCTCTGAGAGCAAAGCACCTGAGTTTTCCCTCTGGTAATGGGTGGCTCCAGAAATAGTTAGCTCCAAATCAAACATTGATGTCAATGGTGCTCCACGGTGGACAAAAAGAGACCTCAGTGTTGCCATGTGGCGTTGATGTTTTCAGATTAAGATGGGAGGATTAAGGAATTTTACTCAGCAATTTGAGATGCTTTGTTAAGAATGGAGGAGATTTGAGCTGCTTTGTTCTCAAACCACATGCTAGTGAAAAAGCAAACAGGCGCTTAATGCTGACAGACAGCAGAACTTGACATCGGTTTGTCCCCGGAGAGGTGACCAGGAGTTCCCCATGCCCAACTTAAATGATAATTTCTCCTCTTTTAAGAGCCTTGTATGAATCCTCCCTCACAGGGCTGCACACTTCCATGTGCCATGCCCCCATGTGCCATGCCACTGTGGGAGCCTTGTGCTCCCCAAGATAGTGTTTAAAACCCCACACAGAAGTGGCCAAAATGGTTACAGAACAGGACTAAAATATGTTATAACTTAAGGTCATGCCTTTAGTCTTAAACAGGACCATGCCAAGAAAAAATAAAAGGAGCTGATAATTTTCCTGTTTGGGACTTTGGCTGGTTTCCTGTAACAATAAAAAATATGGCAGTCGACATATAGACAGCTGAGTATATACATGCTCGTATACTGCCCTCTGACACAAACGTTAATGTCTTATATAGATCTTCGAGGTTCTTTTAAACATCTAGTTACATTTTGAGGTCGTGTCCTCAGAGGTCATTGATGTAAGTGTATTTGTAGAAAGAAACAAACAGCTCATTGAATTTGGTTTCCCATTTTAACATACATCAGTGAAATTAAATACGCGATGTTAGAATGTCTGGCAACAAACCCACTTTCTGATGTATAAAATTTGACTTTTCCCCTCTGTGTTTATGTCATAGCTAATACACAAAGATAAAGTGCATATACTATACTCTGCATATTTACTGAACTTTGGCAAGTCGCTAAGAGTCAGTACTCAAATCAAATAAGAAACCACCCGATTTATAAAACACCCTTCTAAACTAACCTTATTATATTAAAAAGGAACTCTAGGCTGATACAAGGCCAATCAATAACTCATGCTTCCCACTGTGAGGCAAATATCAACTATCCCTTTCTAATCTTTGTGTTTTGCCACCATTGCAAACCTGTTATGAAAAGCTGCCCTCATGTAATACTTAAACAAACACTGTAAATGCAACCAAACAAGAATAATCTTGGTACATGCTTATTTTCTCTGTAGGCACTAGTATCAGGGCATTTTAGTTTTGTAAAGGGATCCCCTCCAGCTAATTTGATTGATCTTCCAATTTGTTTATTTTTAGCAGGCATTAATTTTTTTTGTGCATTATTCTGCAGTCACCTACTGGCCTATATGCCTCAATTTTAGTGAAAGGATATCTTATACTGGGAAAGAAGGGTTGGCCTTTTTTCAAGTGTTTCTAAAAGTTCTCGCATCTTCCTTCCAAAACTGAGTTTGTTTGGGAATAGTCCATAACCTGTACAGGGCTGATTTAAATGTATTTTTCTCTTCCAAGTTTCCAGAGAGCAATAGAAAAAAAAAAAGTTAGTTATATTTTGGGGACTAGGAGGCTCAAAGGAAAACTTGACCTCTCTTTTAAATTATCATATGAAAATTAAATTGGTGATGTATAAATTCAAGAGTCTTATCAGCATCACCATTTACTCCTTGTAAACAGCATGGGGAAAATCTGGCAGTGGAGTAATAGGATCTGAATAAGAGAGCAGCAATTTACTAATTCCCTTTTAAAGACTAACAGAGTTCCCAAACACAGTTTTGGCACTCTGCTTGATCCAGTTGCTCCATGCTTCTATGAAGGTTTATTGACTATATAAGGATCAAATAAGGGGTAAGCTGAAATCAGAAACACAGTATTCATTCATTTAACTCTGCTATAATAGAGCAAATTCAGGGTGACTCAAGGGACACAATGTCTTGTAAAACATATGTACTTAATATAAGGGTCATAAAATTTATTAAATTAAAAGCTAGGTTAAAAATAGGAAGAAAATTTATGCTGCTGTCTAAAACAGCAATAATTTCCCTTTGGCCTTTCCCTTTTCACCTAATTTGGGTTCTAGGTTTTGGTTTTTTTTTTTTTTAAATAGTCAACTGGTAAAATCTTCATTCTTCACAAGTGAATGCAAGTCACTCTACCAGGTGAGCTGTATTAGTAATAATATAGCACAGTAAATAGAGAAGTGAAGGTGTTGCCAGCTGGGAGGATATATTGCATCATTGTTGACCTCACTGAAAACCTATGGGTATCCATTTATTATTTGAGAAGGAACAGTGGGTTGCTCATGGCCAACAGAGTACAATGGAAAAAGCCTTTTTGGCCAGGAACTAAGGCTGACAAAAGCAAACATTCCCTTTTATCACTCCACAAAGATGTCCTGTTGCTGGTGGGATGCCAGCCAGGACTCTCTTTTCCTAGTGCTTCAGTCATGGGATGTGTAAGAAGACCCTCTTGTGTGAATGCTGAAGGGTTACTTGAACAAATGCTCCAGGGACTGTGAGACACCAAGAGTCCCCTCCTGTCCTTGACAGATGTATCAGCGAAACCGAAGTGCTCGGATGAAGTCAATGTAATTATCCTGCAGTCCTGCAGAATGACAGCAGAATTTAGCTCCTTCGATCAAGACAACCATTTTCTATTAGAGGTGTTGGGGGGGTGGGGGGGAAATAAAGCGTTGTGACCTAAATCCTCCTCTCTAACCTCTAAGAAATCAAAGTGATGCTGGCCATCCTTGACTCCTGACACTGGCCAGACCATTCCTAGCCGAAGGCCTCTGCAATGTTTGCTCAATGGCATAAGTTGTTAGGGAAAATTGTGAAAACCTCATGTGTGCGAGAAGGCCGCCCTTTTTGGTGTGTTTTTGCACCACAGGATAACACAACCAGCCTCGATTCCCATCCCCTGTGTGCTATGAATGCCTTTTTCTTTTTTTTTTGCATGCTGTTTAAACACTTCTGTGCCCAAATCTGTCACCCGTGACCTCATTAAGTTGCATTTAATCACATGGGGATGCCCATCAGGCCTAACCCTATCATTTCCTGAGGAATTTTCCCCTGATTTACTTAATAGCTCTCAAGCACTAAGCGGGAGACCTCCGGGTGCTGTTCCCTGTGCATGTTGGGTTACTGGCATTTATACTGTGTTTTAAATAAACACTGCTTTGCAGGCACGTTTGTTTTGAAAAATAAACTTCTGGGCAGAAAGAGCTAGTTCACATCAGAGCCAGATTGGTAGCGACTTGGCTTTCCCCAGCAGATGGGAAGAGGTCAGGTTTTTTTTCCATTTGGATAGGGTGAGGGTGTGGGGAGGAAAAAGTCACCCTTCCCCAAATAGCACCTAGGATTCCACATCCCCCAGGGAGAAGAAAAGCCTGAAACCAAAGTGCTGGCTCTTCTCCTTTGGGAAGGAGAGTATGGTAGCACCTCTGCAATGTGGTCCTGGGACACCTCAAAGGATATCTCGTACTTATTGTGGTCTCCACCTCTGGGGAGTGTGTCCTTGTCTCTTCCTCAACTCTGTCTTCTGCTGGACACATTGGCCCATGCCATTCATCCCCATGTGGAAAGGTTTTTTGAGAGATAGAGGCCACTGCCCTCATCCTGCTTATCATGCCAGCTTAGTTACCTACTCCACTGTCCATGAAAAGATTTAACTTCTGGGATGGGAACTATGAAAAGATGAGGGAGGTTTGTGTCCTCTTGGGCAAGGGTATTCTGTGTAATTCAAAATTTTATTTTCACTCTAAATTGAGGGTGTTTTAGGGAGGTAAAAATAGGAAGGTTAATTGTGGATGTCCTCTCTTTCTTTCTAGGACTCTCTATGTGCATATCATAAATCATTGGGCACTGGGAATAACCCCTTTGACTGCAAGTCCCACAATGGGCTGACCAAGAAGGGACATGGGAAGCAGTGGCAGCTTACTGGGACAGCAGTGGAAGAGCCAACCTCAAGGCTTTTGGAGTTTCCCTATTAATTCTCAACTGGATTTGGCCTATCTGAGGTGGAGCTGCCCTGCCTGGAGGAATGCCTGAGCTGGGAAGTGGCGTGTACAAAATGGTTGTCTGAGAAGTACGAGATGCAGATCCTTCACACTCAGCATGACCAGGTATGACTTTTGTGCATGTCTATATATAAAAATTTATGCATGTATGTTTGTTGCCCAGTGGTTTGCTGCCATTTAGGGGAAGAGAAAGTGCAGCAGGGGGCAGGGCAGGTGGTTCTACTTCGAGGACCGCCATTGTGTCCCAGTGTTGTATTCTCAGTTTTCCACTTGATCTTACAAAAAAGACACTAGGCTTGGTAGCACAGTGTGCAGCCAGTGAAATTAATGCAGGTATTTTACCGAGGGAAACATTTACCCCTTGCAGTATCTTGCTCTCTCCTCCGACAGAACTCAGCTTGATCTCCAGCTCCAAGAAGCACCTTGTCCTGGCATTTGCAGAGGATGTATTTTAGAGCTGACCTTTCAGTCCCGCTGATAGGATCACAACCTGTTCACTGGCACCGTGTTTGGGGTAATTTCTTTCTTTATCCTCTATTATGGAGCTGGGCCACCGTGGTGGAGCATGGGAGCTCTCCCCTATCTGCCACATCGCTGTCCTCTCTCAACTATGGAGATAATTTATTAGGTGAATGAGATGAACACCATCCAGTTATTTCATTTACTTTGCTTGTTCTCAATAGCCAGCATTGTCTAAAATAGCTACTAAAATTGTGCCTTGTGCTGTGGTACATCAGGAGGAGGTATGTAGTGGTGGTCCTGGAGAAACCAGGTGGACAATGTGGGTGCCTTTATGTTTTTCAGATCAGAGGCAGCATATCAAAACAAGGTGTTCAAACTTCTGAAAAGATGATCCTTTGAGAACCCTGGGGCCAGGCTACAATACGAATCATTTGTCCAAGGGAAGGGTCACCAATTAATTAGCAGCTTTATTTGAAAAAAAATTTAGACTGGCAGCCCTTCTGAAATTTAAGCACATTGTTCATGGTGTAATTATAGATGAAATATTAGAGAAGTGGACTAATTACACACAATGCACTTGAGCCCAATTAAAATAGCATCTGCAGTCAACGTAGGGGTATTCTCTTTCGCTAATAAGAAATACTTTCTTAACAACAGAAAATAAAATAGCTAAATTGGATATGCAGTTGAGATTATAAATATCCTATTAGCATATAAAATGAGGATTAACCTTATTTAATCACTGCTTGCTTGATCATCAAAAGTCATGTTTCACCTCTATAATGTAGCTGTATCCTCTTTGAAAAAAAAATAGGAGCATATTAATAAATTTAGCTAATTAGGTGCTTTTTCTCATCTGCTCAATGGAGCTGGTGGAGCAAACTGGCTGCCCTTAACCACTTGGCTCTTTGGCATCCTGAAGTTTAAGCTTATTTCCAGGCGAGATCTATTGGTGAAGACGCAAGGTTTATGCAGATTTGCACGCGGGATCCTGGCCTGTAAAGCTCGGTGTGTAATCATATCAAAGGGCACTTTGAGTTGCGAAGATGTTGGGGAGGAGAAAAGAGACGGGGGTTGAAGAAAAGGACTTAAATCGTGGATTTTATCTCCTGAGAAGTAAAGTTCCACCTAAACATCACTGTGTGAGGGCCCATTCTAATTTCGGCTCAGTCACTCGGGAGGTTGGAGGGACTTGGTTTGCCGTGGGTCTGTCACCACCGGTGTCCCCGAAAGCCAGCTGGCGCGCGGAGGACTCTGCGCTCCCGGCGCGGCGGGGAGAGGTGCTACCTGCCAGCTGGCGAGTTGGCTGTGACAAAGCTGGCCAAGGGGGGACCAGAGCGGAGAATGAAGCAGTCTGACCTCCCCTCTCTTCTATAAATATTCAGCTGATCTGGTCTATGCACAAAAGGAGACCCGCTCCAAGCGAGAGGAGGGCTCTGAATTGATTATTTTGGAATATTTTCTGTCCGTGTCCTGTAGGGAATGAGTCCTGCATTATGCTGCCTGCTATATCTGAGGGTCACTTGGCAGGTTTCAGAGCTGGTCTTATTTACAGAACTGTTTTACCTCTGGCTCCCTCACACTGTCCTTCCATTGGGTCTCTGCATGGGTGGAAAATAGAAGTAAAGCCATGGTGGAGCAGGAGCAATCCTATGAAATATGTGCACAGTTTGATCTAACCCTGCACAGGCTCTGCTCCCTGTGTCCTGTTTCCATTAGTGTCTGTGTGAGTTTTCCTGGCATGAGGGCCTGTGGCTGATAGCTTGCAGAAGCTGAGTTTTAAATGTGCCTGTTGATGTATTCCCAGAGGAAAGGCTTGAGCAATACCATCCTTGCTGGGCTGAAGCAGGGCCCTGAAGCACTGATGGCACGTGTTTGAGGGCTGTAGCTGTAATACAGGCTCGTGGCTCCTTGGCTAAAGGTGAATGTCACCCCCTGTGACTTGCCTCAGCCCCAGGGACCATTTCAGCTTTGATTTCACTGTATGTGTTCAGTTTTGATCCAAGTGTGAACCGGGCTATCAGAAAACCCTAAAACTCAAACCCAACCCAAAATGAGCCCAGGTCCAGTCTCCCAAAATATTTAATACTGCAATGCCTAAAATTAATAAAGTGGTTGTCTCAGCTGCAGCAATTGTGCAAATGGGGATGGAGACATAGAAAATACTACATTCATTTGCAACTCTGCTCTGATTTGTCCCCACCAAGCTACGCTGAAGCATCAGCTGCCTCTGTCCTGACCCTGGCAGAAGTGTGAATTTTCCCCTCGCTTCCACAAACGCTAGTCAAGTGCACCGAGGGACGGTGGTTTTATTTATCGTACTCAAGGAGCCACAATTGGATGTTTCACAATAAACTGGGCTCAGCCTGTGATTTACAGTAATGGGGAAGAGCACTCTGCTGGCATGGCCCTGGTGTTGCCAAGTCTTGTGATGGTTGCAATGATTTTTCCTTACTGCCACAGAGCCTGGAGCAAAGTGTTCATAAGTATTTCAATTTTTTTTTCTTGTTTTTTTTTTTTTTTTTCCTTGTTGGTAGTGGCAATGGAAGGCTTTGTTTTCTTGTATTAAGAGCAGCTTTCCATCCCTTAGGGCAGAACAAAAGAGCTTGGAAGCATGTTCTCAGTATCCCCACAGACTCAAAAGGCAGTAGGATTTTTAAAAAATTTTTTTTATAGGAACCCCAATTTGTTTTCCCAGGGTTGGTTTAAGTCACTCTGGCATGAGTTCATAGCCTTTCTTGCCTGATTCATGGAGGCTGGAGATGGGCAGTAGTAGCAGAAGCAGCAGCAACTACCTCCAAAGGGCAGGAGGTGGGGGGATGCTACCAAATCAGGTCTGCAGGAAAGTTTGGGGCTGATAGGGCAGGTATACACCTTTTGTTGCTGCTGCTGCTGTTTTAAAAACTCATTTACTACTTATAGTTTTAGGGTTTAATATCCATTTTTCTCTAACCTGGTAGAACAGCTTTAAAGGAACCTGAAGCATGAATGTAGTTCGAAATATTAATCTCATGGTGGTCTTATTTCAGTTCTCTTCAAAACTCTCACTTGCAGTGACTCCTGGCAGTGGCACAGGCCACCTTCTCATTTGTGGCCTGCCACTTTCTCCCTCCTCTGCTTTTGGTACTAGAAATCACATTCAACTAAACCCTTCGGAGAAACACGGGAGGCAAATTGAAAGTGACTGGGAATAAAATAGACTTTGCCATGCGGGGGTATTTGAGGTGTTATACTGTCGGGGAGGGCTGCGGGTGAAGTGACTGAATCCAGAAACATATGGAGAATGGAAAGGTCTGTGGGTGATCGTAACATCAAAAACATGAAATGAACTCAGCTGCCCATGGTAGAAATGCAAGTTCAGGGACTCCGCCGCAAAGAAATGAAGGGAAATACAAGAGGGAATGAGAAACATTTTTCTGGCTTTCGTGGCTATTCATATGGTGAGAAACCTCTCTTTGGGCTCTGGTTTTAAATTGTTTGTGTTTTTTTTCACTGCTGCTATAGCCTTAAATCGTGGTAATATTCCTGAGCATAGAAAAGATAACTGGGGGGACTCTAGTTTCAGTGACTGAGAGTTAAATGCTGCTTTCAGTGTAGCTGCAGCCAAACTCCTGCCTTTTTTTTTTTTTTTCCTATCCTGAGCATTGATATATTAGGAAAACTCAAAATTAATAGCAGCTTCTTGCCTTGTCAAGTGGGCCAAAGAGTTAAACCAAACCAAAGCTGGC
Source organism: Manacus vitellinus (assembly GCF_001715985.3). Classification (NCBI taxonomy): domain Eukaryota; kingdom Metazoa; phylum Chordata; class Aves; order Passeriformes; family Pipridae; genus Manacus; species Manacus vitellinus. The sequence continues at coordinate 899,041 of NW_021940754.1, read as the reverse complement.
GGTTGACTTTTATCCACTTACATCAAATTAAGAGGAACTTGCAGCTCCTCATATGTTGTTATTCCCTGCAAAGAGAGAAAGTTTGGGACATCTAAAATCCCCGAGTGCCACAAAAATGTTAGGTTTGGGTCTGACCTCCCAACAAATGGCAGCTTCCCTTCAAAGAGATCATTCATCTCATTTCCCACTTAGCCATCAGAAATGAAGCGGACGGATTTCCAGAAGCGCTTGGCAGCCGGCAGTTCCCTTTGAGATTCTTTCTCCTGCGTGCTCAGACCCGGGATCAAGAAGAGCTACTGTCCCTTCTGTGCTTTAGGGGGGACAAAGATTTGGCTCCTTCATTAAGATGCCTAAATTGGGCTTGAAGTAATTTGCAGTCGTGGCTCTGACCACCATGATTGGGGGTCGCTGCTGATCATCCTCTCCAGTCCTTCAGGGGAGGTTTACACGGCAATTCAGCTTCAGCTTGGAGTTGTTACATTACAAATGAAGGGTCCTGTTGTGACGCTGGATTTGCTTTTATGGGGGAAAGCAGAAACCAAGATACTTTGGTGGGAGCAGGGAGGAATAGGTCTTTCCCAAGAAGATCAAAGGAGGCAGAGAAGAGGGGACGGACTTTCAGCAAGAGGAGAACGGGGCTCGTCTCACTGCGCCTCTGTGCTGTAATTCATGGCTTGTTTTCGAGACCCATCATACAATTTCTCCTGTAACGGGTTGGGGGGAAGTGGGGGGAGGACTTGGTTAAATTGTAAATGAGTATTACTTCAAGCGCTCTGAGGAAATATGTTCTTTCCCCATAGAGCCCATACATTATTTTCACGTAGTTACGGGGCCTCACATTTCCTGGAACTATCAACCAGACCTTAATTCTCCTCACACGACATCCCTTTAAAATTGTGAAAGTCCCTTAATCAACCTTTGTATCAGCGGCAAATTTGCAGTATGACCTAATTTGAGAGATGTCTTGAAGTGCTGACTCAAAAGGTTGGTGAATAAAGGCCAGTCACTGCTGCTGTGACACTAATGTGATGCAAAACAAAATCGGGTTGCATCAGCTGAACATTAGTTTGCAAAAAATGTTAGTGATTGAAGCCACTTGCTGGTCATCTTTTATTTATACTTATGATATTTATACTTTTTGGGGATCTGAAACAGCTCTAAAACCAAGTTCTGGAGGAGAGGCACGAAGAGACTCTTTAATGGTGAAAAATCCCAGTCGGATCCATACATCTAAGCTGCATCATTTGCACTTCATAATCTCCTCTCTTTTATAGAACAGGAGGCAGACACATTATTTTAGAACTTTTATTAAAATATTTATACAGCAACAGATGAAAATTCTCATCCTAATATGTCACTTTGCATTTTTCAGTTATGTTCCAAGTCTTTATCTTTTCTTTCCTCCTCTAATTGAAACACAGCTGATACTCCTTCATTCTCTGGATAAGTAACTGTCTTAAAATGACTAGCAATTACTTTGGGACTCAAAGAAATAAAAAGGAAAGAAGGGATTTGGGTCAGAAAGTTTATGGATGGGAAAAAAGTCTCTCAAAAAGCAAGAAAACCTCACCCCCCTGTAGTTTTATTTAACATCTCCAAAAAGAAAAAGTGAGTATAAATTATTGAGTTTCTTTTTGCTAGGATTTTACAGGGGCATTGTTTCAATTCTTCTTTTTTTCCCCTTTAACTTCTCTTTTTCATACTTCCTTAGGGAAACTTATTTGGGCTAAAACAACGTGGCTAGAGAAGAGCAGAGTACGTTTCTTTACTGGTTCATCAAATATTGGCTGCTAATTAGCACTCTGAAGAGTTACTTAAGAATCAGGGGTCTAAGGATGAACCAACTCAGCAGGAACTACTTTTTCCTGTGCTTTTTTAAAAATTTTATTTTTAAATTGAAATGTCAATAATGCAAATCATCTAATACTTACTGATAAAATGTCTATAACTTTGCACTGAAGTGGCTGAAAACCAGATACGGGCACACACACACACACACACACAGAACAAGGGAAGACAGGCCATTAATTTAAAATTTAGAGGACCAATAAGTTTTTGATAGCAATGGGTTACTGTGCTAATGATTATTTAACTTGCTTCATGTAGGGTTAAGTATGTATGGCTATGTGAAGTGTAACACCTTACTATCGTGACCCTGAAATGTTATATTCAAATCAGGGGGGAGGAAAGCAGTGAGATTATAAAAAGCAGTTACTATATAATGGCAAATTTCAAGCAGTTGTGAAGCAGAAGCTGCTGCAGTTAGAGAAGTAAATTTTGCTACTGCAGGGAAAAAACCAAAACAACCATACACAAAACCAAAATACTTTAATGTTTTCCCTCTGCTGCTTCTTAGGAGCTATTTTAGCATGACTGCATTTGTTGATGGGTGCAAGCACAGAACGGGAACACGGCTGGATGTTTTGGATACTTTACCTTGTTGGTTAGTCTCCTAATTATTCTCATTCTTTTTTTTGGTTTGCTTTTTTTTTTAATTTTCTTTTTTATTTTCTCTTGTTTGTTCTCAAGGTGTGTATTTCCACAATAAGATACTGTGGGGTTTGTGTTTTCTTCACATCTTTTTGAGCTTGAAGGGACATATTATATACATATTATTCAATATTGTACATACTATTTATAAAACACTAGTCATTCCTTTTCAAGTAAAAGGTAGCCTCACTCCTCAGTAAGCTCAAAAAAAGGTAAGAGTAGCAATAAATATTTGATAACCTGTAAATGATTTACCCATATTTTTTTTTTCACTCCAGCACTCTTCAAGTACAGTATTGTTTGGGTTTTTTTTTTTCCTGTTGTTTATTTTGTCTTTCTAAAGGGATTGCACTTGCTAAACCCCCAGTTTTGGGTTGTTTGTGCTTTATATGGCAGATTCCTTAGCAGTGCTGCCATTTTTATTTTGTGTCCCTCAGCCTTGCCAGGAAGGTGTAGGTAGGAGAGGATGATCTGGAAGCTAGCTGGAATTCGGAGGCAAATAATAAACATAATATATCTATCTACCTATATATGTATAAAAGAGATTTTTTTTTCCTAAAAAAGAAGAAAAAAAAAAAAAGCAATGAAAATTTATGACCTTAACATTCCTTCAGGGTCAAGCAATTTATCAAATTCTCTCACTTTCTGGTTTCAATTACACAGCTATCGTGGAAGGAACTTATTTTAGCAGGTTCATTTGCCTCAGTAGGGAATACAGGACTTTGGCCTAATGCTTCACCTTTAGTGCAGGCCATTTGAGCCTTAGAACAAATACCAATCATCACTCTTTGGGAAAAAAAAAAAAGTAAAAAAAAAAAATCTGCATCGGTATGGCCTATTGGAATGGGGTTTCTGTCAAGGTAAACGGTTGTCGGCAATGACTGTGGTAGAGTGGCGATAAATCCCATTTTATTGCTGAAAAATTCCAGCTTCTCTCCATGCCTGACAGCTCCCCACATTCTCGTACCCATTTGGGCAATTTCTGCACTATGTCCATCTGGTTCTTATTACCTCTCAACCTGCCAGTGTCTGATCCAGAAAAAGTACAGGTCAAAAACAGGGGAAAGAAACCAAGGTGATGGACAAAACAGAAAGAGAGTGATTGAGAGACCGAGCTGTGCTCCCTGTTCCTCCCTCCCCAGCCAAAAAAAAATATAGCTTTGAGAGGAAAAAACAAATTTAAAGGAGGTTACTTGTTTAATTATGAAGTTGCCAGCAATGTCCTTAAAATAAAAGATTAACTAAGTAATAATCCATATGCTCCAAGCTTTGATATTGCCACCAAACATTTGATATTTGCCGAGGATGTGGACAACAATTGCCTAAATAAAACCTTCCTGGAGAAATGGGAAAAGCCAAGACTTCAAACCCTCAATTGTAGGAGTCCTGGTGTGCCTATTTCATCCGCAGCCTTTTCCACTGCACTCTTGGCATTCAGGAGGACAAGACTTGTCTCCAAAGGTTCATTTTGGGGTTGCAAATTGTTTTAGGAGGTCATCCAAAGTATAACTAAATTGCAATTTGAAAAAAATAAATAAAAGTTCAGCTAGTTTTATGTAATAGAAAAGTAAATATGTGAGTTCTTTTTTGCATGCTGCTGCATCCAGACCTACTTTAGAAAGTTCAATTTCTCTTCATTCTCCTCAGAACCCACTGTAATAAGTAGAGGGAGTGTCTGGCCATTTTTCAAAATTTAAAAATCAAACAAATTAGCTCACAACAACTGAACTGTCAATAAGTCAAAACAAAAAAACCCACTTACTCTTCTCCAGTTAAAACTATATTGCTTGGTATTTGTCAAGGACCCCCTACTGCTGTCAGTACTGCCCTGACCCACCAACCCAATATCCCCCTTCAAGGGAGCCCTATGAGTTTAATTGCAATTTCTGTATTTATTCTATCTGAAACATCTCATCTTCCACCCAAAACGCTCCTTGCTGTACCTTTTTCCCCGATAGATCATCACTGCTCAGGTCCTGTGGTTTCATGGTAGCTTTACATAGCCTCCTCCTGAAATTCCTGAAGATGCAAGGGAAATTAAACCAAACTTTTTGGAGCTGTCTCCTATCCTAAAGGTCTGACTGAATTTGGAACAGCAGGAAATCTGGAGCGTGTCCTACAATCTACTTCACGATCCTTGTTGGGGGAGGGCTCTTGAGCATCCCACGTTGAGTGTCTCATATACTTGCTGGTAGGTTTAATGGTCTGATCTGGCACCAAAAGGCTGGAAATTGTGGGAAAAGTTAGGAATTATGTCCTCTTGGCTTGTACAAACTTGTTGGCTCCCAGAAGCTCAAGATGGGGCTCTGGCAGTGAAACATGACACAGGGGTACAGTTCTCAGTGAAGCTGGAGGAACTTGTTGCCATAAAACAAGGAGAGAGAACAGAGAATGAGTAGGAAGGAAAAAGTGGGCAGAGTTCAAGTTCTTACTCCAGAATGGGTCACCTAAAAACACCTTGTGTAAAATGTGACATCACCTGTCCTTGCAAATTCTCCCTCTGCTGTTGGTGCATCCATTTAAAATAAGAATTCAGAGGGGTTTGCTTTGATGGGAAAAGCCTTCCTCCCTGTTACCTTTTGGTGTCAGTAATGACACTGAGAAATCTGACTGCCTACGGTCAGGATTTGCTTGCATTTGTCATGGATTATAGAATTAGATTTTTATTTAAAAAATATTATTTTCTTCCTGTCTTTTTCTTTATTCGGTTGTGGGGCTGGCACTATGCAGATTTAGGTGCCAAGCTGTAATAGTGTGGTTTGAGACACCTACAGAAACCTTTGCAGGATGAACCACTCTCAACCACCCTATTTGATATGCCTGCAAATCCACTGAATACAAAAGAGGCTGACAACAGGGGAAGCCCCAACCTCAACAATAAAAATATGTCAGCATGAAAATGGTTAATGGTGAGTATTATAGCTTCAAAGGAGCCCATTGGCTACCCCTAAAGGATGCCCTGCAATTGTTAAACTCATCAGATGCAACTACCCCTCCTCAGCTAGCCCTTACATTTGTCTGGCTAACAGTAAAAAAATACTATAATAAATCGGTAACATATGTCGCCAGACAAGAATAAGTGATATAAATAAAGAGTCAAGAGACATAGCCCCTCAAGAACAATGTGTAAAGATTTAAACTTTCAATGTATTAGTTAAGCTAGGAACATTTTAGGAGGAACTTGAAAGTGGTGTACTGTTTGTTTATATCATTCCTTTTCTTCCCCCCCCTCTTTTTTCTTCTCTTCAGATTGCATTTTAAATCAAAATGTTCTCCATGACTGACTGCTTTGCAGCACTAGGGTAAGTCCCTTTTTTCCACATCTTAAACAAAAAATATGCCTAAGAAATCTATGCCAGAAAGGCATTTTGTTGGGTTTTGGTTTAGGAAATAAGCACAATGGTGTTGTGAAGACAGCCTCCTTTTTTCCTTCTTCTTTTTTTTTTTTTTTATTTTATTTTTTTAATCCAAATATAGGAAGTTGTACATTTGCAAACACAGCTATTATAAAGAAAACCAATTCTCCGTAAAGGTGACAAGTCTCCAAACTTCAAATAAATTAGCAGCTTCAGCATTAAAAAAAGAATGTATAAAACCGAATATGCTTTGAGACTTGACTGGATGCTTTATTTATCTTTTTCTTTTATTGAGACATCCTTTGAAAAATGGCATAAAACAAATAGTTTTACAAAGCAACAATATAATCAATCTCTAAACGAGAAGATAAATCAAGGATTTCATTAACTGCTGGTAGCAAGTTTAAATTGTAGTCTTGTCCATAATGTCTATCTATCTATGTATGTCCAAGTTATATTAAAAACCTTTAAATGGCTTTGTAATATCAGCTACATCTAGCTATTATAATAATTAATGATACTGTTTTATAAATCAATATATGTATTCTTGATAAATTCATATCCAGTTAATGGTGTAATTTAAATAAAAAATTAATGTAATAAAGGACATACTGGAATAGGCAGGAAATCTTTAAAGGTTAAGAGGCAAATTTGTCTAAATTCTTTTCTTTGTACCTATTTTTTGAGAAAGCCTCCATTGAAATGCAGCTGATAGCAGGCTGGCTCTCCGGATCGCACTCTCGCCATTAGTTTTGTATTAACAGTGCTCGGTGAGTTTTTGCAGCCAAAGGAAGAGGGAAAGCCCCTTCAGCAACAGGAATACTTTCTTCCCTGGTTTCTCATCCTGCTGCAAAACTGAAAACAGAAAAAAAAGAAAAATAAAAAAAAAGGAAAAAAAAAAAAAGACACTCCAGCGTTTGGCCAGAAGCAGAAATGGTAAAAATGCTCTTTTTTTTACCATTCCCCATTGATTCCATATTTGTATTATTACAAGGATATTTTGCTTGTTCTATACGGTGTCATTAAAAAAAGGTAAAATATGAACATTTTTTTTCCAGGCATGAAGTGCATTCAGAGGAGCCTGGAAACCCTGCAGACTGTTCAGTGTAATAAAAAGCTGTTCTTTATCTCTTGTTTTAAATACAGTTAATCCTGTTTATTCAGCAAACACATCTAAGAGCAACTTTGAGGAGAAAAAAAAAAAAACAAAACAGAAAAAGCTGGAAATTGCCTTTTTCTATTTGCAGTGGTGAGAAACCGTGGCTCTGTTCCTTTGCTTTTATTTATAGTCAGTAACCACAAAATGTATCTCTAACAATAACAGGGGATTTTAATAGGCAATATTAATTGTTCTTCCCTTAACTTTTGATCTGAAATGTTTCAAACAAAAGCCTGCCGCCTGTTTATACACTGAATTTTTTGAAGAATATCTTTTTGAAATGATGCAAAACATGACACTTTGTCATTCGGACTGACATGGGACAGAAACGTCATTTTAATCCATTGAGTGATTTTTTTTTTTGTTTTTCCTCAAGGGGGGCAGGTTTTTTTCTGAACATTGCTCTACCTTATTTAGAGCAGCAGCGATCTGCGCAGTTTCTTTTGACACTGATGGGTATTTCAAACCCCTTACGACGAGGGGAGGGAAAAAAAAAGGAATTTGCTGCCAGTCACAGTGGCGATTCAACTCCATGAGCCATCGCTTATTTGCTAAAAGTTTACATTTCAAATGATCTTGAAATGCAAAGGCTTTTTTTTGATGCTGGGACCGTGTTTAGGAATGGAGAGGGAAAGTAGAAGGAGGATGATTATGCTTGTGTGTTAAAGTCTACGGAGATATTGGTAATACAGCCATTTAAAATGTATTTTGTTTTTCGATGCAGCTAGGAGCAGGAGATACACAGCCATTTCTAGGATGCTTAATTTAGGTTTTATAGGAAAAATATCAAACAGCAGCTTACAGTAACATGCCAAAATACATTACACAATTTAAATATCTCTGTTTGGAAACGCGTGTTGTATTTTTTCCTCTCCCCTCCTGGGATCACTAACATGCCTCTCCCCAGACAAAGCAAGGACAAGTCCCATCCTTAAAAATTATCTGCCTTACAGATCACATTCCCAGGCATGTTCTCCACTTTTTATTACCACGGATAACCTCTTAATGCTATCACAATTTTATACTTGTTAAGTGGACATCTTCCCTATATTTAACTGCAAACAAAGTGACTTCATTTCAGGGGGTGGAAGGCAGGAGAAATGCTTTGGGATGATTAGAAACATAAGTTTCTATCTTCTGTCACACCAGCCTATCAATTATTCAAAACCCTACTAAATTTAGATGTCTGTTCCTAAAACGTTGTTTGCACTCGTTCCCTGGGAAGATGGAGGCAGCTGATAATTTGGCTAAATTATGCGTTTGAGCCCAATGGTTACAAATGAAAGACTTGAATTCGGCAGATTTATTTGCTGCTGATGAAAATTCCTGGTGGCAGGAATTCGGACCGACTCTGTCAGGGAGCAAACCGAGGGGTGAGGTGGTGCCCACAGGTATTTACGTGGACCAGACCTCATTGTTACAGCTAATAACATGATGCACCAGTGACTCAGTGGGAGGTTTTACTGATCAATTAGGGACTGGCTACCAGAGGCGAAGGGCCTAAAGCAGCCCCTGAAGTGCTTTGTGCCCCAGGTAGTCATTACCTGAGTATAAAGATCAATAAAGGGGAAATTATTGCTATTATAAGACGAGCTGTGAAGGATGCGTGGTGGATGAAGCTGGATTGGGCAGGGTGTGTATCGTGCTCACCCCAAACCTGTTCTTTGAGCATCCCTGATGCAGCCCTGGCTGCTGAGGTGGTGTGAAATATCTGCCTTTTTCAGCGGTGTCGGGGTGTGATTGGCAGCAAGTCTCCACTGAGCGTGGGCGTCCTCCCGTGCGCACCAGTCACAGGACGTGAAGGGGGAGTTTTTGTAATTTATTTTGTTTTTTTTTTTTTTTTTTTATAAATAGATGGGCTCTGACAAATAACACCGCCTCTTCACGAGAGCGTCGTTAGCAGCAGCAAACAGACCTCTGCTTGGTTTATCAGTGGCAGAACCTCCTTTCCTGAAGGAAATAATGCTTTTGGTGAAGATAATTCGTCTGATATTGCAATAGCTCAGGGGGGCAAAAAGCTGCAGATGCTGTGGCAGGAGCAGAGACATGTTCCCAGCAGCCCCGGGCAAGGGGCATCACTGACTGCTGCACTGGGGGGCTTTTCACGGGGCTGGGCATGAGAGCAAGAGAAGATTTGAAAGAAATGCTGCCGACTTTGAAAAATAACAAAATAAGTAATCAAGTAAAATCAAATCCACCCAACAGCAACACCACCCTTTCTCTTGCAGTGACAGTCGGTAATTGCCAAAACACAGACAGCCTTAGGTAACAAAAAAAAAAAAAAAAGGAAAGAATTTATTTTATATTTAGGAACCAAAACGTTTCAGGCAAAGAGAAAGCAAATTTCACAAGCCCTTGTTTTGTCCCCCCTACCCTATGCTGTCTTTTAAGTCACACCACTAAGAAACGTACCCCAATTTTTACAACCCTGGCATAAAGGCAAGCGAGTGGGAACGGAGAGGGGAAAAAAAACCCAACAACCCCCCAAAAAACCAAAAACAAAGGACGTGTGAGGGTTTTCATTTATTTTGATAATCCTCCTCCTGCTCCAGAGCGTTTTGCTGTCTTTGTCAAAGTGAATGACAACAATTTGGCCAACTCTCTCTGAGCTGCACTCAACAGTGACAGGCAAATTATC
>NW_021940754.1:721898-886898 GCF_001715985.3 Manacus vitellinus | reverse complement strand
TTTGGTTCCTGAGTTCTGGTTGTTCCCCTCTTTGTGTCCTCCAACCAGGATGGAGAAATGAGTCTTCTTCTGCACACACAGTCCTTGAGCATCACCATACCAGCAGCACAGCACCTACTGGGCCTGCAGTTTCATACCTGTGTAAGTGCACTTTTTTTTCCCCCCATGTCCTTCCCTAAGCTTAAAAAGTTCTAGTGCTGCTTTTAGACAAAGCAGAGATTATATGCTTTGCCTCAACACCCCCTCCTTTTTTATTAGGGGATGCCATTTCCCCCCCACCCCCCCGAAAAATGCTGCCATAAAAACAATAGGCAAGGCCGTAATTTAAAGAAAGAAAAATGTGATTATATAACACATCCTGCAGTAATCAATTTTACCTCCAATATCTGCTTTTGTTTTCAAAATGCTAAATAAACAATACATAATGCATCCCTCATCAGCCAAAACCATGAGGGCTCTGTGCTCAAATAACAGGAAACATATTCAATTTTCCTAACAGAAGACAGTTCATTAAGCTGTGCCACATCAAATAAAACTTTAATTTCTCCAGCATCAGAGTCGCAATGAAAGCAATTGAGGAAGATGAGCCATATGGTACTTCTATCAGCAAACACATATTGCTCATTCCCCCAAAGTTTTCTAATTCTGCTCCCCAGACCTGTGTAATATAGATAATGTGCTCTGAGCGCAGCAACCATGAGCTATCTGGTGTACACTTCTAATACTGTATTTAATGGGAAATAATGAATCATAAAAGCCTGCAGAAGACGGCTTTTGCTAACCTAAATCTCAGCTGTAATTTCATTGTTCTGTGCCTAAGATGCTGTTTGCCCTTTTCAAACAGCAGCAGTTGAACATAATTATGCTGCTACAAACCTGGGCTGCAAAAAGAAAGCCTTCCTAATAGAACCAAGTTTTTATTAACTCTTGAAATCCTGAGCTTGGGGCAACTGCGAGCAGAGAGCTGCCTGTCAGGTTTTAGGGTTCATTAAAGCACACGCACACGTATATCTCGATTTCCAGTGCGCAGCCCCACAAATTAAATTGATGACTCTCACATCGGGCCAAAAATGCAACAGGAGAAGGCTGTGAAAAATTAGGAAATCTTCTTGACATCGGGAAATCCGACACTTGTCTGTTCTAATATCTCTAAGTGCCAAAGCCATATAGCCCAATAAGAGGGGGATATTTTTTTTTTTTTTAAAGGTAAGTCTATTTTTCTTCTTCTTGCCAGATATGAAAATTGTGGTTAGTGCCTGGAGTAAAGGGCCCTCTAAACTTTATAGTGTTTATCCTCCATTTATAAATCCGTGATGATCTATATAATGATATCATAAGGTTAAAAGTTAAACAGCATTGTTATTTTTCCGCTTTTTCTCCTCTGCCTTTTAGAAAGTAACCTGCCTGTCTCCGAGAGAGGATCAGTTGGGGTTGTTTTCTGAAGAAGCCTGTAGGTAAAGAGGCATCCATACATTCACATAGGAGGATTCATAGAGGCAGGGACAAGAAGATAAAGGTATTATTTTGACATGATGAGCCCTGCTTGGAAAATGCCTTCGACTCATCTGAAGTAAGCCTCTTTCTTTCCTTCCTCCGCCCTCCCACTCCACCCCCACCACCCCAAAATACGGGGCTAATTTAAAACATTGTCTAGATATGCTACTTATACATATTGAAAACATATTTTAGTGACTGTGTTTGTTTTGGCAAGATATGAACCAAAAAAACCCCAATTAAATTAAAAAGAGCGACTTTTAAAAGTTAGAGATTGCCTTTTAAAAGCTTATTAAAATCAGCATGTTAGATGTCTGTCTTTGAATTAGCTCCGAGGCTTGATTGCTTTCATTAAAGCTGCCTGTTTGGGTGCTGCTTGGTGAATGTTCAAGTCTGGATTTCCCCCCCTTCTCCCCCCTGCTCTGAGCTGCTTCTTACTACTTGTCAACTTGGATTTTCCCTCCAAATTTGAAAGCAAAACTCCGATTTTGCTTTTTTTTTTTTTTTTGAGAAGCAACAGCCACCCTCACCCCTGCTTTCCCCTTGAAAAACATCACAATTAAAATCACCAGCAACCCGAGCCAGAGAGAGACCAACAGGTAAAAATATATTAAATATATATATATTTAAAAATAGCTAAAAAAAAAAAAAAAGCACCCCCAAAATACCCACCCTGACCAAACCGACACCCCCCCGGAAAAACCCACCCTAAGCCACCAAAAAACCCCAAGCCATCACATTGCTCATAGCCCATGAATGCCTTAAAAACAAATGTTTAAACAGGTTTTCTCTTTTTTTTTGAAGCGGCAGAAAACCTCTGCATGCTCCAATGGGTTACAATAACAATGCTCTATTGCAATGTAAAACAAGCTGGAGGAGAAAAAGGTGCTTTTTGTTACCATTTTATCAAAGCTGTTCATCTTCTAGCTGCAGGCAGCATTTTGCTGGAATTGCAGATATTTCTCTGTCCGGGCTCCTTTGTTTGTGCATCTCATTTGCATATATTTATCTCCAGCTGAGGGTGCTTTCAGCTCATTAAGGCCTCCCCTCGCATTATTTCATAAGCCAGCTGCTAGGAGGGATTTCACCTGTGGTGACTGAGAAAAGAGGGGTGAAAAAACCAAATTCTTCATTTAAAAAAAAAAAAAAAGAAAACAAAAAAACCAACAACCAAGGAAATCTTCTGACTCTCTTCCCCTATAAATGGGCACCATTTGTGTTAAACAGCCTCTTGTCATGATAGATGCCTCCTGGGGTCAGGGGGGAAAGTTGATTTGAAGGTCAGCAGTAAAACAACAGACAAACCAGACGCCAAACTGGTTCCTTAGCTGTCGGTGGGAGCAGTGGTACAACCAGGTCTTGAACCTTTTTCAACCTCTAATAAAACAGGGGAAGAATCTGAAGTGGAGCAACCAGGCCCCAGAGGAAAAAAAAAAACAAACCAACCCACAAATAATATCAATATCGAGCAGCAACGGGAAACAACCGGGCAGCTCTCAGCGTTACGGGCACGCTGCTATTGTTTCAAGAGCTGGGGAATTAATTCCACTTATTTATTTAAGGCGTGTCAACTTGCTGCCTAAACCTGTTTCGGTGTCAAGATGAATAAAACTTTTATGGCTCATAAAATAGAGCCATTCATCTCAACGGTCTTTGTGGTGCCTGGGTTTGTTGGGGTTTTTTTCCCCCCTCTCCTCCTGGCAGGCTGAGCTGGGCCGAAACCTCTGCATCCCACTGCCACCAGCTCACTCATAGGAGCAGAGAAAATTTGGATGGGGCATCTCAAGCTAAACTTCTGGGTTTGATTAGAAATTGTAAATGTTAATTCATCACAATCACGTGCAAAACCCCCACCTCCTCTTTTTTCCCCAGCCTAAAACCTACAATGAATTTACATCATCTATATGGAGCTTTGGTCCAACAGGTAATAAAATATAATAAAGCTTGCTTTTTATCAGGACACACACACAAAAAAAAATCCCATTAATTATAGTTCATGACTACTCTAAACCAAATGTTCAAATAGTAGTTGGAAATGATGCATAAAATCTCAGCATGTTCTGATAGGTTATAGAGTCAGTGGTTTATTGCAATGTAAAACAAGCCACAGGAAGAGAGGGTGGTTTTGTTTACCATTTTCATCAAAGCTGTTCATCATGTTGATATACTTATGCTATATTGTGACCCCTACATACGTTGCATTTCATATATTTATTTTCCAGGTTGTTGCTACTTTTGCTGCCTTTGCCACGGAGAACCCGAGTAATTCTCAAGTCCTTTTGAAATATTTTCTCATTTGCACTGAATTTCTGAGGGCAAACCAACTGATAGACATGGGCCTAAGAAATATTTATCATCGAGTAAGGTTTTCTTTTGACTAAATCTGAGGCAATTAGTACCTGAATAAACACAGACTAAGTAATCTACCTCCTCAAAAGGTAATTAGACTTGAAAAGCGCTGTTTGGCTCTACCCAAGGAAAGCACAGCTTGATTAAAATGCTTTGGAGATTCGCTTTCATTTTTGTTCCCTTTTGCCCTGGAAAACATTTTATAAAATCCATAAGACTTTTAATTTCTCCCCGTGCCAAACCCAAGGCCACTGCTGGTTGTTGCTGCCCTCTTCCCCCACCTTCCCTAAATCTTCAACCCCGCTTCTCATTTTTCTTTGCCTCTAATCTAATCTCTAATTCCTTGGCTTGGCCAAATAGTTAAAAATGTTAAGTGCTGCTCACAATTCCTGCTGCCTCCCCCTCGTATCTGTCTCTGTTTATGGAACAGGCCCTGGTTTCCTCCTGCTCTTGTTCAGCTGTAGGTCTGCAGGTCAGGAGACTGTAAATACACACAGTGCTGCCCCAACCCATAAATCTGAGCAAAGGGCAGCCTTATATATTCAGATAAGGGATGCAATGGGAAAGGGGGAAAAGAAAAAAAAAATAAAAGAAGAGAACCAGCAGAGTCTGTGGTGAAGGAGATGCTTTTGCTAGATCCCAACCCCAAGGTGCACACCCTGCTACCTCGCAGGATGTTCCAGCCAGAGATGAATCAGAAATGTTCTCCCTTCTTCCCACTCCTTCTTGTTTATATATAAATCATTACAAAATGCATTTTATTACCTTTGGGGCAAAGAAATTAAACAAGATATTTTGATGGCTTTCTCTCCTCCAGACCTTTGTTGGTCTATTTTCCCCCCCCCCCCCCGCCCCGTTTTATTTCCTGCACCTCCAAAGCTTTCAAGGGAACAGTCCCCCTGTTATTGCTTCTCAGTTCCAAGGTCTTAGAATAAATAACATTGTTATTACTCACTTCACCAATTTCCAAGAAGAAATATTGCTGCAGCAAATGCGAGCAGCACTAATATTTGCAAAGTGATAAATGGATTGTTACATACCTTCCCGTCTGTGTGGCCTCCAGCCATCCTCCGGCCGGCTACATCACTCCTCAGGGGTGGGAGGGAGGCTGCCTTTGAACTTAGCGGGGTCCAGACACTTAGTGCCTTGCACCAGAGCCTGCCCCCAGCCCCCTCCCTGTCTCTCTGGAGAGATATTTTTTAATGGACCACGCCAGAGACGGTACCGGGACTGGGAGAGAGCAGAAGCCACGTACTGGGACCAAGCAGCCAGGTGAAGGTGCTTTTGGCACACTGGTTTGGTGGGTTTTGTTAGTGTTGGGTGCTGCAGGGAGAGGGGTGTGAGGCTTGGGACATCCCCACAGCACAACACTGCCCCACTGCCTTCCCCAGCTGGCAGGGCTGCCCTGGTCCAGGATACTACATCCCTAGTGTCACAAGAGCCATGTGTCCTTCTCTGGCTGCCAGGGATGTGAAAACTGGACAGAAAAAGTCTTGCAGGGGAGAAAAATTGTTTTGCAGATTCCCCCTACTCTGCCCCCAAAACATGCCCCCGTGACTAAATGGGAATGACAGCAGATACCTGAGGTACCAGAGATACAGATGCTCAGTGGGGTGAAAATAGGAAAAGATGTATTCCCAAACACCACCTTTCTTACTGCTCATCAAATTTCATTAATTCACATGAAATTCTCAGCAAACTTTCGTAGCCAAAGCTGAGGTTAGGGAGGTGCTGAGGCGGGCAACAGTCTGCTGGCTTTCTTGTCCCAAACCTGGTGGCTCATCACATAATTTCTGAGCTTAAAAAAAAGATGGCAATTGGAAAATTCACATGAAATTAAAAATTAATCGATTTAAAAAAACACAATATAATTGTGAAATTTTTTTTAAGCAGCAATTTTTATCTAGCTCTGAGACATGATTTGCCCTCCTCAATTTTATTCAAAACAAAATCTCCAAATCAAATTATTCCTGGGCTGCAAGTCATGCTGAAAAAAAACCCCACTCTTAATGTGTGGTAATTAAAACCAAAACAAAACATTTTCCTTCAGACACAGAAAGAGCAGGCTGCTAATATTTCTTAGTCCGAGCCTGTTGCCTTTCAAAGCCATGGTTCCTGGGATAGGGTCTGGGAGGGTTTGTTTGGTTGGCTTGAATTTCTTGGTGGGGTGGGCACCCCATCTTAGATTATTCAGGCACCAGAGGTGATTGTAAATGCTTGTTCCTCATGGGCAGAGAAAAACTAAGCTGCTCAAGGAGCATCATCTCAACTGCCCCAGTGCTGGTGTGGCATCGCCTGTGCGGCTGAGGTACCACCAGGAAAAGGAATGAGAGTGTCCTTCATCATGCACCCTCCCTGGCTTTTCCTCCCTGTACAGCCCCTTTCCTTCTGAGGAGGCTGTCAGAAGCAGGAGGAAGTGCTTGTTGGTGTGTACAGGTCTCATGTGGAGGTTAAACACAGCACTGTCAGCGTCAGAAGGGAGGAGGCGAAGGATGCGTGCGAAGGTTTCAGCACCCTGAGGTGGAGGTGTTGGCATGGTCTGGCAGGGCTAGTACGTGAATACTTCTGTGCCCAAGGGGGTGGGGAAGGTGTTAGGTTTAAAGACTGGAGCTATATATTAGGTTGCTTTTTCCTAAGGGATACCTTGATGCATATAAGAAAGAACACAATTCAAGGGCCGCAGGAAGAAAAGCGCCCAGAAACTGTGGGCAGAGGTACGAAAGGGTCAATCAGAAGAGAGGGCAAAAATGTATCTGACAGTTTTTCCTCCTGACCAAAGTAAACAACATCTCTTCTCTTTTTACAAGATGAGAAATATTGAAAAGAAGGTCATAAGTTACAGATAAGGATAGAAAGTCCTTTGGGATGGGCTCTCATGAAAATATATACAGTTCACTGTACATATTTATATATATATACATATATATATACACACAGTATTAAAAAAAACTCAATAGTCCATATTGGTTTTTAATACAGGAATTAATAGAATCCTGGAATCATAGAATCATTAAGGTTGGAAAAGATCTCCAAGATTACTGAGTCCAAACTTTATACAAACCATCCATAATACTCAAATGTATGTGTGTGTCTGTTTATGCAGCTGTAAATAGGCATGAGATTACGTGTACATATGTGTGCATACATATATACATATATATATACACGTGTATATCTATACATGGGTGCATATACAGTTGTTGCCCATTTATAGCTGTACAAATCTACACACACAGACACAAATGTACACACACGTTCACCTTATGCACACATGCACCCCTAAAAACTGAGTGTGCAACAAATGAAATATAACATGAGCTGCAAAGTTATTTAAGGAAAAAAGTGCTGAAAGCAGGTGAGAGCTGGGGCAGCAGCATTGTCGGGAGCCATCCTACTGCTTGGAAACATCCAGAAACCTTTTCAAACCTTTACCAGCCTCTTTTCTAACTTTAGGAGCAGGGCTAGGAGTGCCTCAAAACCATGATTCTTTGAGACATTCCTGTCAGGCAGGAAACCTTGTGAGAGCAGCATTGCTTGTGCTCTGCTTTAATTCTAGCCCCAGAAAACACATAGGTAAGAGGAAAAATCAAAATAATTGAATATATACAAGACATCTACATTTGTATAAACAACAAGCTTTGAAAAGGGAAAAAAGAATCAGGTCTTCGTTTTTTATTATTTCTTTTCCTCAAACATTAAAAAAGAAAAAAAAAAGTCAAGCAGTTCTTATTTTATCCAGACCAGTTCATAAATCCCAAGTCATAAATCCACATGATATCCCAGGCTGCTGGATTTTGCATTTGGAGCTCTGAAAGACTGATAGCTGAAAGATTTATAAAATCCCAGGTAGCCAGAGTGCTCCCTATTGGCTCCACATCTGAGGGGTCCCTGCATCCTGCTTAGCCAGGAGAGCTGGATGTATGGGATATATTGTGCTCAAAAAGCAACACACCCCCACCCTCCTATTTTCAGATGTGACGAAGGCTAAAATTTGGTCATTTGGGGTGGATGGGCCCTGTTTAGGGACTTTTTTGTGCAGATAAGGGGACAGCCACAAGCTGGTGTTGCCCAAAGACTGCTGCCACCTCCTGCAAAATCATACCACGGGTTGGTGTCATAGATGTATGATTTACCTTGTGTGGTAGATCTGACCATAAACAGCAGAATTGTTTCAGCTGCCTTGAATATACGTTTAATTTTGTTTCTTGCAGTGTCATTGAATAGGAGTGACTGCTCAGTAAGAAGAGGGGATCATCACTGGGGCCAGAAGATGATGATACTTAGAGGGGAACACAACCAGCCCTTTAGCAAGAAAATGGTAGCTGAGATGCCTCAGACAAAGTACAGGTCAAAAACAATTTAGTTGGCAAAGCAGCACATCCCCCAAGGAGCAGTGGAAGATGTCTCTGTGAGGTTTTTCTCTTTTTCATCAGTTCAGCAGATGTTGCACAAGGGACCAGGTGTATTGGGGTGAAAGTCCCCCCGAAAGAGACCCTCTGAAGACTGAGTTTTACTATTTGTCTGTATACCACAGGATGCTGAAAAGGTGCTTAAATCCTTCCCTTCTGTATTTTCCTCGATCCTTCCTCAATGACCTTATTCGAACCTAATACTTTTCTCCAGACTTGCAATGACAGACATTTTTAATATGCTTCTGTTGCATTAATAAAAAGATTAAATACCCTCCCTGCAGTTACAAGATTTGTTTTATAGCTGTAACTAACATCTTTGTTACCGAGAAATTAAATGATTTTCTTTAAATCTAAGATACTTTTATTCATGGGTCTGAATCTATCAAAGTGCATGCGGAAAATCCTCCTTCACCTTCCTGGGGAAGGATTGTGGAATCAACCTGATGTCAGCTCTGCCTGTTTGGAATTTTATTAGGAACACATTTCCACCTGAATTTAGATAATTTTTTTGTTGTTTTAGTTGTAGTGGAAATTAAAGCATTGCAAGGGTTTGTGCTCCCTGTGTGATGTGAGCATCTATGGCTTTGATCAGCCACCTTAAATGAGCATCATGAGAGGCTTGGCTAGCATGCCACAGAGCTGCCTGCCTCCAGCATGCCTCTTCCCCATCAAAATCCCTGCTTTCATTAGAAACAGTTACACATTTAAGAGGCCAAACTAAACCAGACACAAGCAGACTGAAGCATTTACACGAGGACTATGTCAGACTCATGGCAGGAGAGGTTTTTCTTGGTTATTCTGGAAATCCAAAGCTTTTCCAAGCCTTTTAGTGTCTCTCACGAGGTATCTCCTTCCACTTCCCAAGCAGAACATATTTCTTTTTAAACCTCAAACTCCTGTGGACTATATTTATGCCATATTTCATCGTTTCTTCCTGCTTGCTTACTCTTTATCCCCCTTTCAGCTGGGTTTGAGCCATCCTGAGCTCAGGGCTGTTGAGTGCAAGGCAGCATGGGTGGGGGTGGGGTTCAGGAGAGCTGCCTGCTCAACCCATCCGGGCTGTGGGTGCACCATTATTTAATCCAGCCTGGATCTACAGCCCTGTCCTGCTTCACAAGGGTGAATTTGCTACGTTTTGGGCTCTTAGGCATTTCTAGCACTTTTGACAATGGCATTTGGTGCTCCATAGCCACTGGTTTTGGGAGGCTTGTGCCTGTGAATATGCCCAAGTCCCCTGACTTTATCAGTGCCATTCATCTTTAAATGCTCAGATGGTCTTTGCTGGTTGCTCATCAAGAAGATTGGGCTGAAATGAATCCCCTGGTGCAGAAGAACTACCAGAGCAGGGTGAAGGGCAAATGCTCACTCGTGTCTATTGATCAGCCCCTTCCCCCTGCATTACAACTTGTGATGCCTTTGGAAGCAGGAGATTTCTTTCTCCTTCCAAGCAGAGACTTGGGATGTAGAATCTGATCAAACATTAATTTTTTTCAGTTTTAAATATACAAGTCATCTTAAAGTTTCCTTTTATTAAAAGCATTCACAGAAGCTCTTTTCTTCTAATTTTGTTACCATTTTGCTAATTAAAAATGCTGTACAAGAACTAGTATCGAGCTATAGAAATGAAAGGTCAATACATGAACAACACTTCATTTGTAAATAATACAGCTCTGTAATCAATTATCTCATTTTCACAGAAGACATATTAATCTACAAGCAAAGAATGGAGACATTTAGAGGATGTACAGAGGGGATCTTTAAATGTTAAATGTTCTTTAGCATGTGCTAAATAAAGGGTTTGGCAGAGTGAAAATGTAGCGCAGAGCACTGACACTCCAGGGACAATCTTTAGGTCAAGTGATTTGTACCTTCAAAATAGTTCTCCATAGTACTGTAAAGCCTCTCCTTTTGGTAGCAGGGATGTGGGTTAGTGTTATTTAGGATGATAACTGTAGCACGGAAAATACTGCAAAAAATTAGGAAAAAAAGGTCATCTGCAAAGAAAAAGGTGCGTATTTTAACAGGTGAATCAGCCCTCTTTGCTCTGTTATTTGCTTTCTATCAGTAGTGGGAAGTGAGTCTTCTTACCCCTCCTTTTACATAAAACTAGTCTTTTGGACTGCAGATTGGAGCTGAGACAAGCTTGTGTGAGAAGCTGTGTGGCCAAATGCCCTCAGTACCCTGGGCACCAGGAGGGAAACACGGCTCCAGGTAACACAGCATCCCACCGGCGCCCCAGAGGGATTGTTTCCTCTTCCATGGGCTACACTGGGAATCCGTATATGGGTTTAAAAATGTAGCAGTTTCTGGGTGTTGGAGATCCTTTGCATGACTCATAAACATTATTAGGGAAAACGACAAGAAAATCTATTCCCTGACCTAAAATCAGCCCAAGCTTTCCATCAAATGGAAAGGAAAGACTCTTGCCAGCTCTGTTGGGAGCTGGGTTACCTTGTACGCTTTTTTTACTGAATTTGACAACATAGAGGTGGTAGAAAAGCAGGCGATGAATGTAATTTCAGTTTCATTTTTGCCTGTTTGCATTGGACTGGCAGCACGTCCGTCCCGCGCTCGCTCCAGATTTCCAGCTTTGAAACTTCTATCAAACATATGTTGGGACTTAAGGGGAAAAAACTCCACCCATGAACCCCAACTCTCCCCACCCCCAGTTCTCACCACTCGGTTGATCTCATCCCAACCCTCGTCTTGACCTCCTGTATCCGTGGCTGGGTGGGAGGAGCGAGGAGTGGGGCGGTGGGAAGGGCCCCACCAATGCGAGCCCTTGTGCGAGGGGAGGGTCTCCCTCCTGTTTACCTCTGCCACAGTCCCCTTTTCCCTTCTCCCGTATTTTCTGACAGCCAAATCCATTGCCAAGGCCAGGAGAAAGCTAAAAAAAAAAAAAAAGGAAAAGGCAAAGGAAAAAATAAGGATTTGTTTTCAGCAGACTTCACAAGCCAAAGTGGCTCTAGGGAGGTCAGGGAGAGGGAGGAGATGCCCCTTTTGGCATTGGTGGGGCTTAAGGTTGACTGTTTTTCCTCACTCCCCTCTGTACTCTTTTCACAAACAGAAATACACCCTTGTCACACGATAATTAAGCAAGGCACCAGACCAGCTCCCTCCCAGCTGTCCAGAGGGACCAGAGCAAAGAGCCAAGACCACCAACGCCACTGGTGTGAAGGAGGAGAGGGCAAGCCAGGGATTTAGGAAAGCTTGATCACCCTCTCTCTGCTGGCTGATACCAAGGGTAAATCTCCAGCAACAGCAAAATCCTCACAAAACCCCTTTTTTTTGCTTGCACAGCAGGAAAGCTGGTTATGGAATTGGTGTTGCCAAAGGAATGGCAAGTGGCAAGGTCATAAGGCAGGACCCCTGTCTGCATCACAACAGAAATAAGTTTGAAGGTGTCTCCTTTTTCTTTAAGAACATAGGTTAGGATGAGAAAAAACCAAACAAACTCTTTAGCCTAAATATTTCCAGGTTTGCTCACCCCCGTGGGTTCCATGCACACCGTAGCTGCTCGACCCACAGGGCCCTTCAAAGCTCTCCATGATTCTCTGTGCCAAAATAAACGTTACTTTGCCATCAAATAGGCAGAAGAATGAAAACCGTAAGATGTGTGACAAAAAAAGAGCCCAAACAGGAAAAGCCCTTTCTTCTGTTTTAAAAGCCCTGGATGATCAAGGCTGTTCTGCTCACTCTGATGTAATCAGTTTGCAGATACCCAAATACACGTCCAGCCATGGAAAGGTCTCTCCCTTTGATTCCAGCAAAATCCTTTCTAATTCTCTTTAAATGTTCCAGGGCTTTTTGAAATGATTGCTATCAATGCCAACCAAATGCTTCAGATCTCTCTTTTTTTTTTTTTTTTTTTTTTTTGCCTGTCTTTAAATACTTGCCTTATTTCTATGCAGCCTGGTTGCAGCTGTACATGGAAATAGTATCTAGCAAACAGATCTGGTTTGCTTTAGCCCTTATGTCACATAGAGTTAGACTCTTTAACCTTCTTTACATTTACTTAGTTACTTTAATATAATTTCTATAACCCCTATAATTTCCCCCCCCCCGTATAACTTATTAAATATCTATAATATGGTAGCCCATACACATCACATAGGTTGGACTTTTATTACATTAGGCTCACCATAGCTATCTAGTAAATCATAAGTCATGTTTCTCCTAAAAGTTAAAACCCAGGATTGTTTGACTGAGCTTGGACCAAGTTTGTGAGGGACCAGCTCAAAGAAAGCTAAGCTAGTTAAAACAACAGATAGACTTGTTTAACCAGAAAATAATAGATCCCCTAAGGCACTAGATCTGCAGTGTTTACCATGGGTAGGAACACTGCTGGATGGTCTGTTATTCTCTCCATGCTCTTCAGTTGCTCTGAGGTGGGTCCGTGACCATCCTTCATGGCATGTTTCCATTGCTGTGACACCTCTTCCAGCCCAGCTTTAAACAGGTTGAAAGCTGGGACCTACAAGAATCACAAAGCTCTTTCCAGATCCACGAGATTAAAGGAAAACAAGATTTCGGGCACCCTTGGGTATGTTATTCTTTGTTTTTTCAGTTTTTAGGACTTTTTTTTTTTAAACAGTAAGTTAGAGATTATTTTACATTTTCCCAGAAATTGTTTTTCTCCTTTAATTACAAGGTGCTCCGAGGACAATATAAAGAAAACCACCAGCAGACAGGTGAGTAATAAGAAAGCCCTGATGTCTGCCACATAGTGGGACATTTCACCTTGCATTTAGCCATAAAATATTACAGGTAAGTAAAACACAGACTTATTTTTTTCCCCATCCATTCCTTTTGGACTTACCAACTTTTGTTGCAAGGCAATGTTTCTTCTTCACACTATACAGTGTTTTACTAAATGGTGTCCCCAACATGATGAAGACTCCTCCATACCATGCCCCATCACCACCAGGACATGAGCAATATGCCTGGGAGCCCATTGCAGCAGCCAAGGACTGTAGGTACTGGTGACCCTGCTCCTGTCAAGGCACAGTCAACAGCTTCTGCAGGCCACAATGCTGCTGCTGCTGCTTCTTCCATCGCTGTTCTCCATTCACTCCATCACCTTGCTGAGCCATGGCCATGTGTGATTTCTCCCCAGCACGAGCCTGCATCCCTTGCTGCTGCTCTGATGCTGCATGCACCCTATCCCAGAATGATGTGGGGTGCCCAGCTCTGAAAAAACACCCCTCCAGAATTATGTTTTTGTAAGAACTTCTCTATTTTTTAAACTCCTACTCCTCTCCTTCCCCAATCTCCTTCCTTTCTCTAGCTCCCTTAATTTTACTCTGCCTTTCCCACTCTGGAAAAAAACATATATGAAATTATATGAAGCAGTATAATTGCCTCTCTGTGTGGTTTCAAATAGAACACCAAGACTAATTGAAAAAGATGATGAAACACTTTTTTGGGGGGGGAGGAAGGCAGGAGGAATTCTTTTTCTCATCTTGCAAATTGTCTCTGGGTTATAGGGTTGAGTTCTTTTGCTTCCCTAGTTAATTTTCAGCATTAACACTGGTATATAAAGAAATTGAGTTGTCTGTCTGAGGTGTGCCTGCTCTGGTTTAATGATTCAGGCTGTAAAGCATCAGAGCTCCATGGCACTGATGTTCTCCATGTCCATGCCTGGCACAAAAGCCTTCGAAAAAAGAGTATCCTTTTGTGTTTTTTTTTTTCCTTTACACACAGGACTTGCAGACCATGATCCAGCACCCCACATTTTTGCTGTGGGCTGCCCAAACACTGCACACAAGCAGCCCACAAGAGTATAAGACATTTATACCCAAGGGATTGAACACAATATTGATCCAAGAGAAACCTGTGCTTTGCAAGTGGAATTGTTCAGGTAAGCAACATATGCATATGCCAAAAAGAGGAGGTAGCCAGACTGTGGGGAAAAAATAATATAAGCTTTATCAACAACAACCACCACCACAACCAAGAATACTCATCAGTAGGACATCAAGGTGAAATAACACCAGACAAGTCTAGTCTACAGAAAGATTGTCTTTCAGGCAAGATTTCTATTGAAGTTAAGGCTGAAATCTGCCTGCTTTGTACAAGCCATATGACATTTTTATATAGGAAGATGCCTCTGACTCTGCCTCAGGTGGCCCTGAGTAAGATACTGTGGGTATCAGTAAGATGCCAGCAGTGTTCATGGAACAGGCTCTGAGGCTGGGATGTACCATGGAGGAGGTAGGTGGGTATCAGGAAGGATGGGCATTAAGACCTTGGGCAGCCTCCTTCAGTATGGTGCTCCAGCCATGGAGCTGTGCTACTTCAGGTAATAATCAGTGAGAAAAAGCAACAGAAGTAAATATTTTTGTTGAAAGGCAAGCAGGACATTATGATTTCTCCCACTTTCCCCTTACTTGGCATGGAAAACTGCTACCCAGGCACCTGATTCCCAGACTTCTCCTTCTCCATTCAGAACAAATACAATTTTTTTTGCACTCATGTAAAACCAGTATTCAGTAGACAAATTACTAGCTGAAGATAAAACTAATAAGAAGACATTGAAAAAAAATGCCCTTCCCAGTCTGAAAGGTTAAGAAGGACTTGTTGATACACCCATGTCCCACACATAAACCTTGTTGCTCTTGTTTTGCACAAGCATCCAAATGCCATATGTGAAGCTCTCCTGCCTTTTTTCCTCCTCCCATTTTTATCCTTCCCCTGCCTTTTTTTTTTTTTTTTTTTTTTTTTTAATAATTTTGTTTGGTTTGGGGAAGAGGGAAGGTGGGCAATCTTCCACTGAAATCCCCATTGACCATCTTGACAGTAGAGCTTCCTGTCAGAGGCTCATGGCTCATCAGATCCCATGGGATTGAGACCAATGGGAACTTCTGGACCACATTTGTCTCCAGTTTTTTGCTTCTACAGGTCATCAATGTGTTACCCTACTCATGGGTAATATACAGCATGTGCTTGAATCTGACTGGAGGACAGATTTCCATGGCATAATACACAAAGAATAAACAGACACCCTCTGTTTTCCAAGCCTTCAGGAGAGGCAGCTCCTATTGGGCTGAATGTCTCTTTATTTCCACATACCAATCTCCAATTGCTTTCATGCTGCCAAAGTACTTTCCTCTT
This sequence comes from Manacus vitellinus, assembly GCF_001715985.3. NCBI lineage: Eukaryota > Metazoa > Chordata > Aves > Passeriformes > Pipridae > Manacus > Manacus vitellinus. Next base: position 871,530 of record NW_021940754.1, on the reverse strand, counting down.
CTATCTTATGCACCCACACCTATTAAAAAAAAAAAAAGATAATGAGAGAGGGTTAAAAAAATAAAAAAGCCTTTTTCCCCCCTAGTAAAAGGGGATTTTTATATCCAAAGACACAAAGGTAATTCTCACTGCATTGTAGTTTCAATATTTTTCTTTTTTTTTCACCCGACAATGGTGAAAAGATGTGATTTTTACATGCAAATAGGAAGAAAAAGCCTGAACACACCATGGGAACATGTTTAAGAAGTTGATTTATGTTTCATGCTGAGCCTTACACCTGCAGTTCAAGCAAAACTCAACTTTGCCGCCCCACAGAGTCTAGTTTATTAGGTATCAAGGAGTCACAAGAAGCCATGTAATTAAAACTGTAATTAACTGGAAAAGGAAAGTGCCACCTGAGTTTTGAGAGGCTGTCAATTTTATTTCCATTACAGCTTTCCTTCTGCTTCTTTTGTCTATAGGGTGCTTTTCCCCCCCCTCATCTTGATAAGGAAAAACAAAGTTGTTTTTTTTTTCTCTTTATTAACTAGAGAAGCCACCAAATTCTCTTATGTTTTTACTACCAGGAAAAAATCGAGCCACTCAGTTTTGAGCTCTGCTGCAGGTTTCTCTCAGCGGCATTTGCAGCTGTGTTTGCCAACAGGTGTCAAGTGTGGTCCAGGCAGGAAAAAAAGCCCTGAAATGTCCTACCGGCGCAGGGTCAGCTGAGTTCAAAGCCCATTTTAACAAAACATAATCAATGCCCTTTAAAAAGGGGATCGGTGGTGCCTTGTTAAAATGCATGACCTCGCTGCAGCGGGCAAGCCAAGCGCCGGGCGTCCCTGGATCCGGCACGTCCCTCCCAAGGCTGCTGGATCCTGACGGAGACCACCGCGGTATTCCTGCGGGCAGGACGAGGCCACACGCAGCAAGACAAAAAAACACGACTGGGAGAAATATGAGGCGACGTGACGAACTTTGTCAACCAGAGGAATTAAAAGTGAAAAGGGGGCCCAATCCCCCTGGCCAAAAAAAAAAATAAATAAATCAAGTGTCTGGGTGAGATGTGCAGTCAGTCCTGTCCTCCCTCTGCCTCGTGCGTCCACCAGGAGCAGAGTCCTGGGGGATCAGGAAGAGGTGCTGGAATAAGGAGATAATTATTTAGTAAGTTTTAAAGAAGAAAAGACTTAGGTAAACTTGAAAGAAAGTCATTGTAAAACATAGCTGAAGAGTAATTACCTGAAAGGGTAAAATGATGAGCACAAAGATGGGCTCTATCCTAAGTGTTGTTACAAGGGAGATTTATGAATATATGTAAATTTTTGCAGAGGAGATGTTTGTCTTAGACTGGTGTATGAAAGCGGGGATCGACATTTTTCGTTCTCCATTTAACAGGTGACAAAAACCCATCAGGTGAAGTACTAGCCTTGAGAAGGGAAGTTATTATTGTAAAAAGCAATTTTCCTTTGATGTCATTCTGACAGGCTTGGGGTATTTTTTCCCCAGCGTTAATCATTTGTATCCTCTCCCCTCCTGAAATAGCCCCAGCTTGCAACACAAAGGTCTCAGGACCCTCTGGGTTTGAAGGCAGATCTCCATCAGCACTAATTTGGGGAAGTGAGCCGGAGGTACCTGCAGCAGATGACACACAGGGCTCAGCTTCTTATTCAGCTACAAGTCAGCAGGGGCACCCCTTGACCATCTGTGGTCTATAAATTACAGTAACACCGGCACACACTGCTTGTAAATCACCAATGAACAGGCTTTACCTTATGACACATTACATGAGCCCTGTTGGATATTCCAATAAACTTCCATAAACTATCTGATATAAACTCTGGATTATGTTTCTTTGGGGGACAGGGAGAAAAACCTGGGCTTTTCTGCACTTGCACAAACTTCTTATGGGTGAAATGAAGGTGTGGCCTGAACTGTGTTGTGTGTTTATGTACCATGTTTTCTTACAAAAGAGATTACCTCCCCTCTGCCATCACTATTACCACATATATTTCACTTTCCAAGAGTGCATCAGCCTTGAGGTAAACAGAGTTGTCACTCTCCTGCAAAAAAGAAGAGACCACTAATTTGAGTGCAATTTTATGTAATGCAAAATGCAATTTTATGTAAGCCTACGTGACTTGTCCTCTATCCTTGCTGCACCAAGCACAGACTGATGAATGGGAGACGGTCACCCACGTCCTTTTGTTTTAGAGGAGCAGGAAGACCCAACCCATGACCTCTAGCCTTTGGATAACTCTCACCTGACATGATGGAGCCCATGCCCGCAAGGAGATAGTATGAGCAGATGTTTTGGCACATGGTTGTTGCTGGCTGGGGCCACAGACACTGCTCCACTGAGAAACCTGGCACTTGACTTCAAACTTTCTTCGAAGACTTGACAAAGAACTGCTTTTAATAATTATATTAGCAAGCCCTGCATTTAGGCTGTCATCTCGGAAAAAAACAAACAATCTGTAAAACAAGTTATTCAGAATGTGGGGGATATGCCAAGGAAACAATCTGATAAATGTTATTTGACCAGCTTTTTTTTGCTGACCACGAACAACCGTGGGCTGCAGTGTAGACACCCAGCAAGGGCTGTGTCACAACTCACTGGCAAGTTCCTTGGTCGAAATTGAAACCCCAAACCCTCTTAGGAGGCAGTGGGAGCCTTGCAGTTGCCTTACTCACACATAGCATAAGTCTCCTAAGGCGACATTATTTTTAACCGGGTTTCTTAAGGCCGTGTGGGCTGGCTGCTCATCACGCTCTGCGTGGGTGTGCGGGTGTGTGGGCACACGCCTGCACCAACATGTGCTTCAAACCCACTGGGTGACTGCGATCAAACTGGACAGATATTCCGACCCCCCTGGAGACAGGGAACCAAGGCAACCATACGTGCCTCCCCTGATGGCAATGGGATGAACTCAACTGTCTGTAGACATCAGAGAATCCACATCTGCAAGAGCAATCCAAAGTAAATTGCCCTCCCCTGCTCCCTCCAGTTGTGAGCATAATTAGTCCCTTCCAACTCAGTATGTTCTGTGATTCTGTAATACTTATACCAGGAACACCAGCATTGCACGATCCCAGCACTACCCAGCAAGGCTACACCTTGAACACTTTGAACAGTCTTGGGAGCAAGTTTTAACTCACCAGAAATGCACATTTGTGGCATTTATTGCATCTAAGCAAAGCCTGTCTAGTTAGTTCAGTTTCAGGAAAAATTAGTGAATGCAATAAAGTTGATTTTTAAATCTATTTTACTCAGAAAAAAACACAACTCTATTTGGATGTTACTTTAAATTCTCCTGGGAAGAAAAAGAAAGATAGTTTAATAGAGAAATATAATTAATCTTTGTCAGAACAGAAAAAATACCCTGTGATTTTTGGGCAGGGAATTTTTACTTTGCAAACTTTTAAATTTAACACTGAGATTATCTCAGTTGGTTGGAGAATGATGGTAATAATGCCAAGGTTGTTGTACGGGCCATTCGCTTCAGAGCTGAACTCGATGATCCTTGTGGGTCCCTTCCAACTTAGACTATTATGTGATTCTGATTCTGTAATGTGTAAGGAGCATCTTTGCAGCACTTTTCTATCCAGCAAGTGAACCAAAATCCCCACTTTTCACATCAAGGCAGTGGGCAGTCCCAAAATCAAGTCTGGGCATCATGGCACCAAGGCTCTCCTGGACTCACCCAAGAAGACCCCCCTCACCTCTCAGCTATTCAGCCTCTTCCTTTACCTTTCCACTGCCCTCTCCATCCATCCCTTTCTGTGTACTCCCACAAGAAGAAGTGATAGCATTATTTCTGGTTTTTAACAAGATTTGGAAAGCGTTCAAGTGCCTGACTAAGTGGTTGGAAACAAGGAAGCAGAAGGATGTTTTGGCATCCTGCGATGTGTGCATGAAGAGCACAGACACAAACACATTGAATGCACATACTGTAAAACAAGATTACAAGGAAAGTACGAACTAATAAAAGCCTATTAAAACATCATGGAGGCTATTGCTGCTTGCCTGCATGCCTATGTATAAAAACCCCAAATATTTCACATGAACGTGCAGTTCAAACATGTCTGCTCTCAGGTATAACTTTCAGCAACCTTTAAATGCATAATGCCATCCTGTAATTAATGTAGCCTCTCCTAAAATTTGAGGGATTTATTGATACTGGAAGAAACATTTGCAAATAACTTGGGGAAGTTCGTGACATACCTTCTGTCTCAAGGGGTTTCATTCATTTTTTTCCCATTTTTTTCCCCCCCCAGCTACCATCAATAAATTCATTCAGAGCCCTTACCATAAGACAACAAATGCTGTTGGAAATCCTCAGTAGAAAGTTTGAAGAAAGTACCAGCGTGGAGAAAGAGCCTCGTTGTGTTTTTATTTGTTTTGTTCTCTTTCACTTACAGTGAAATATATATAACCATGTCCGAGGGGATTGCTTTTGAGGTCTGCAGTGAAATAAAGAAAAAAAAGCAAAAGCAGAGCACAGGCATAGCAAGCTGCAAAAGGATTTTATCTAAATTCTCCAGGAAAATCTAGTTGTAGATCCTTTACAACTAATACAGCTGGGGGAAAAAATGGCTTCAACACATTATTTCTTTCCTGGAATAATGAAGGTGCCAATGCTCTCATCTTGGGAAAGATGCTGGTTTGTTGGGTTGCCAAGGAATAAGAGACAGATCCCAATATTGTGGTGCACGTTCCTTACGTTCTGCAATCATTACAACTGCAAAACTTGGCTGTGACCCTACGGACACATATTTAAAATTAATGCAACAAAAAGGATAAGAAGTATCCCATCACTTTTCTGGGAGAGGGTTTCAATACCTGAGATACCTGAGGTCTGCATGGTGCCAGCACACAGTCACAGCATCAGATGACTGGTTGTTCTGTTGTTACCAAGCTGCATCTAAGTAGGTTAGTGGAGCGAGCTGGCACATGTTTCCCCTTGACTGATCTTCACATTTCTCCATGGCTTCTCTAAATATTGTAAAAAATTTCTTGTGTGGGACTATCTTATCGTCATGAGGTGTTTTTGCCTGTAAATACATATACTTGTACATGTTTACATACATGGGATTAAACACGGTAAGACAAATTAATAACATGTATTTCAGGAAAATGTTCGGGTTTTGGTTTGTTTTGCTTTCCTTTGCTTTTTTTTCTTTTTTTTTTTTTTCCTGTTTTTTCCTATATTTCTTTCTAGGACTTAAATTTGAGGTACTCCTCTCACATGACAAGAAAATCGGTCATTTGCACAAAAAAAGGCAAACGATCCCTGAAAAAGTACCCCAAAATGTGCTTCTGAGTTACTTTTTTCAATGACTTGAATGCACTGGGTACGTTTCAAACAGCAGAGACACACTGAGGTATGAATGGCTCCACTTCAAATACTGGGGTGCCTCAGCCCTCTCCATGGCTTCTCCAGTGCTCCCATCCCCTTCCCACTGTACTGCATCGAGCGACCCAATGTTCCCTCACACTTTACTCTGCCCCAACACCAAACATTTCCAATAAAGCAGTATCTCCAGCTCAGTGTCCACAAGCTCCTGCTTCAGCAAACAGCAGCTTAATTTTTGTGGGGAAAAAAAAGTCATTTTAGGTTCTACCATGCTGTGATTCCTGCCACCTGTAGGGAGACAAGGTGGGGGCTGGTGAAATGAAAAATGGACTTTTTCCTTTCAAGACTGAGGAAGAGGAAATCATGCATCAGGAACACAAGAGCTCCTCACTGACTCCTGTCTGGCTGTGGTGGAGATGGGGTGACCAACCAAAACCAGCATCCCTCTTACTGCAAGTGGCGGGAGGGTTCCTGGCTGTCCTGGGAAATTGGAGAGCTGTGCTGACACAGAGACGCTGGCAAGAGTTTATCCCACCAGTGAGGAGTTCCCCCTAAAAATGAGCACACAAAGCTGACAGGGGAACCATCTCAGTTTGAGATTTTTCACCTCTCAAAGGAAAATCAGAAATGGAATTAAAAATGGGATTTAGTTTCTCAACTTCTCCCACTGTTTTTATCTACTTTTATATGTTTCAGTGCCTTCACAGATAATGGTAGAAAAACAATAAGCTACCTTTCAAGCTTGTTTAGGTGCCAAACTTCAGGATGCTGCCTTCAAGGCGAAGCAGGGTACCAGGGGTGTGAACTGAAGTTGCCATCCAAGGTGCCTGCAGAAGAACGACAGCAAGTGGGATCCATCAAATCAGTGCCCTCCCTTCCTATTCAACCTGGGTTTTGGCTTTTGGTGGGTTTTTTGTTTTGTTTTGGCAGGGGCATAGATAAAACTGATGCTGCTGCAGGAAAGAGAAAAAAAATCCACCAAACAAACCCAGGAATGGGCATTTCTGTTCCAGGGAAGCCCAATGTCTTGCCCATTGAGAGTGGAGCTCTGTACTCCAGTCCAGCTTTCTCCCACCCTTGGTCCCCACAGTACCCAGGAGAGCCCTGCTGGGGCCCTGAAGCCCCCCAGGAGCAGCATGAGGAGCCTGATATGCCACCATCAGAGGGCTGAAGTTGTCAGCTGCAAGGATGAAGAATTTGAGGTTGGCTGTCGGAGCACTCCGAGCTCAGGAGGGGTTTGGAGGAATGCAAGCTGGGGTTACATAAAACACTGACTCATGCTGAGAAATCACGAGTTTTGAAAGTTTCAGCTGAGGAACGGGAAAAACCTCAAGCTGCATGTTGCTTACAAATCAACAGGAACCGGAGGATGCTGGGGGACCTCTGAAAATCTGGCCTTGGCATGGGGTTTGTTTGAAGTTCTGCCACTACTCGCAGGAGGAATCGAGAGCCATGTACATCTGTCAGGGGGAAAATATGGCCCTTCGTTATTCCAAGGGAAGTCAGTGTGGGCATTTCAGCTTCACCCATTGGAAAGAACTTCCTACGATAAACAGAAGTTTTTTTTTTCCCCTCTATTTTTTTTTTTATTTTTTCCACACCACCAGGTATGATATCGAAAAGTACGTCATCCAGAGTATTTACTTTTTGTCAGGATATCTAAGCATGCAGATTTTTGTGGTTTCATTTACCGGGCAAAAACAGTTGTGGATTTTGGCAGTCTGAGTTGGTCTATGGTTTCTGTGAATGCCTGGATGTGGTTCTTCCTGGGGTATTACGGGTTACTCAAATCATGTCCCATTATACAGGTAATTTGTGTGCCACAAAGATGGTGTGTACATATGAAAAAGAAGTACAAGACTGAGATTTCCTGCCATGTGTTCGAAACACTGGCCAAAATCATTTGCACTGTGATATTTAAATCAGACTTCTAAAATCCATGTTTGGAGACATATGCAAGTAGTTGATATTTGGATCCTTTACAATTTTCTCTCTCCTCTTATTTACAGTAGATACTCAGCATCTCTCTCTCTCTCTCTCACACACACACACACACATACACACACACATACAATCAGTTAAATTATTCAAGGGCTTAAATAAAGCACTGGTTGCCTCCCTGTGTTTGTCCAAATTTGAAAAATTGTTTTCTTTCAAGTTTTATTTCTCTTTTCTCTCAGTCACAGTCTCTCTCTCTCCCCTCAAACACACTGACAGAAAAAAATGAAGATGTACAGATGGGCTGTTCATTTTCAGTCAGGTTGCTGTTTAAATATGGCATCAGGAAGAGTGTTAGAAATACAGTTGTACGTGAGGCATTCCAACCATCATGTTTGGGCTGCCTCTGCACCACTGCAGTATGCACCATCCAGCCCAAGCAGAGCTGTATGAGGCCAGAGGGAAGTGTAGCCAACGGAGAAAAAAACTATTCGTAAATTGCATGCCTTTCAACCTTGCACAACGGGATAAAATAAATATGGATTAGTGCTGGGGTCAAAGTTTTTATTGTGTGGAGTACTAGAGTGGAAGGGCCTGAGTTTCTGATATCAAAAACAAAAGTACTAAGCGTATAAATGCACATATACAGATGTGTGTATATATATGCATACAAAACATTTATATATATTTATTTGAGCCTTTTTTTTGTTTTGCAAAGCTCCCTTCGACATGCTCCCAGCTAATTTCTCAGCCTCTGCATTGCAATTGCTAACAATTTAATCACCTTGTAAACTTCTGCAGTGACTAACACCACGTCTGTGCTTTTGGCACACCATGGGTCAGAAGTTGTTTTAGCAACAGCAGTATGTAAAGCAGACACAGTGTTTGTGAGGCTCAGAGCCCTTAAGAATCATTCCTTTCTCTCTGGGCTATCGACATTCCTGAGCACTCACGATGCAGCTGCTGGGCCGCTGGACAGCCCACATATGGCCGTGTGCTGAACAATAGCAACTCGCTGTTGTTCTTGTTATAGGCATCACCATATGTGTTTATTAGAAACAGCAATAAAACGATGACGGGTTTCTCCAGCTATCCCCGCTGCTTGGGGAAGGGTAAAGCGAGGCAGGGATAAAATCAGAGGGTTCTCCCCAGCTTTGGGGGGAGCTGGGCGATGAGGTGGTGCAGTCCCACTCTTTAGGGAAGTGTGGATGTTTATTTATTGGTAACATTGCCAAATTACTACTGGTCCTATAAATGGACACTGAGCCTGAGTCCTCTCTCATTCTGTTTTATTAGAGAATTGCTGGAAACTTGAAAAAATTGAATCCTGAAAGTGTTGGCATCCAAAATCCTGTTCCACCAGGGCCTGTGAATAACCTACCCTGAGTCATGGGGGTGAAACATCCCAGCACTTTCAGGGGCTTTATCAGGACCACATTTGGCATGTCCTTCCATCACAAATACAACCAGACAGCGTGGGATCACCTTCATCGTTGGGCTGCTGCCTTGAAACCACTTTCAAATTACAGAAATTTGAGCTGAACACTCGGCATGTTTCAGATGAAGGGGTTGAGGTGGTCATCAGAAGCCCAAAAGAAACATAGAAGTGGTATAAGGTTGTTTTGACATCAGTGTAAAGACAAGGGAGTCCTAGGGAAGAGGTGTTCAAAGTTGAAAGTGAAGATGAATTAAGACAGTCAAATTGAATATCTGAATCCTCACATGCTTCATATTCTGTATTATTTATCTATGGTTTCACTATTTGCTATGCTTAAAAGCAAGAAGAAAGGAAAAAGAAACTTTGTGAGCAAAACCAGCAGAGTTAATAATATGATGTATCTAAATACGTAACATAAGCATAATTTTGATATTCTTTATTGTTATAAGCTGTCTTCAGACATGTGGAAATCAATGGGATTGAGTACTTACACCTAAAGGGATATGTGAGCCTCTGCATACGTAATCCATATTTTTTCATGTTCGAATCTTGATTTTTTTTCTTGATAATTAGTAGTTTCCTACTTCCTGTCTTTTTGACATCAAAATAACAAACCTTAGTCACTATAAAAGAAAAAGCACTAAAACATAATCAGTTTCAAAAATGAGTTTGCAATGCTGAGTTGTATTGGTTTTACTACAACCTTCCAACCGTGGTAAGAATACCATTTCCACTCTTACTTGACTTCTTTTTTACTTCCTATCCATAAAAGTAAACAATTCTAGATTATGTTTTACATCCTTGAAAAGTTCCCAAAACAGGATTTTCCACTGAAGCTGCAACTCCCTTGGCTTGCATTCTCTTTTCTTTCCTTTCTGTTTTTTGTAGCACAAATCAATTTTGTGACTATACCAAAACTGCACTGCTAAATCCTGTTATCTTTAATTATACTGCTAACAGAATAAATGGTGTAGTTACTTAAACCTCACTAAAGTCCCTGCTTCATTCCCCCATTTGCACGTAAGCTACTTTTTACGGGCTATTGTTTTCTTTCCACAAAAATTCAGACTACTTTTTCTTTTGAATGAGCCCGTCCACTACTTCTCCACTTATCAGCTTGGCAATGTTGCTGTATTGGTTTCACACAGTTTGATAACTTTGTCTTGAATGGATCTTTGTCTTGGTTTATTTTGCTAGAAGAAGTTGTTTTTCAGCAAGCACCTTTAATTCCGCTTCCTTTCAGTCATTGTCTCCTGAAATATCAGCATGTGGGTTAAAAATAATCTGTTTATAGCTTTTGAAGGGCAACAGTGGATCAGACAACTTTTTGCATTTCTTATGCATTGTCAGTAATTCCCATCCTGCACCTACAAAAGGCAATCAGGGCTTTGCCATTGAGTGAAATAAAAGCAGGATGAGACCATATGGTTCTTGTTAAACAAGCCTCATCTTCCTATTGTTGATACTTATCTCCAAAATAAAGTATTTCTGCAGAAAGCATATTCCCATAGCATGTTCTCTTTCCAATGACCAGCTGGTTGCCAGTTTGTTATTTGCACTGCAGTAGACCACTTTCATCTATTTCTATTCCAGTCCAAGAACACCATTTGTACATTGTCCAACTTGGAAATGTTAATCTGACACCATTGGTCACGGGCCTTTTAACTTCAAGTGGCAAACTTCCAGCTAGCTGCCAGTTGAGTATTTACACTGGAATCTTTCTTAGCCCAGAAATAAACTATTTGTTCACCATAAACATCAGCAACAAGCCAATAATTTCTACAACACCCTTGTAGGAAGGTACAGCCCACTGCACTTTGCTGTTGGCTCCTCCACAACCTCCTAAGTAGCTCCTTGGGGAGATGCTGCTTGTCTTGAGCCAAGATAAATATGTCTATTTTCCTCTCCATGCATGTACATATTTATAGTCATGGATGTTACACACTTATATTGAACAGCAAGAAGCGGGACCAAACTTAGGATGGTTGGGCAGCTTCTCCCGAGACCCAGGGCTGCCTGTAATGGCCAAAACACCTGGAAACCCCCAATGCCAAAATATCCAATTGCTTTGGCATCATCCAAAGCCCCCTGTGCACAACCACGAGAGCAGTGTTCGGGAACGAGGCAACACTGGATGTACTTGAATGCAGCTTTTCAGAAAGCAGAGTGGCATAAGCCCTGTGGGATTTTGCTTAGATCGCTATTACTTCCAGCAATACAATTTATGCTTCCTGAAAGAATATTATACTTTGGGCTCTTTTCAATGAAATAAAAGACCGAGGGGGAGGGGGGGGAGGGAATGTTCTGCTTGGTTCTGCGATTTAACTTAAGGAATGCTATGCAGTGGCAAGGGTGTGTTCCATGTACTTTGTTTGACTCTGTTAAAATAAAACATTTCCTTTTTACATATTCCTGTGGCGACCTGCGGATGGGAGAGGCCAAAGAAAGACTTCAGTGAGTTCGAAATGTAAACTTCATGAATGGAAACCCCCTCCTTTAAAGGAAAAAGAATAGCAACAATAATATCCTGTTCTCCCCTTTGCTTTTCCTATTTAGTCAGATAATATACCCATCGCCTGTTGTATTACCTTGATTGTTTCAAGTACAAAAAATAAAATATTAGGTTAGAGGAGAACTGACCAACCGACGCTTCAGAAATACTTACACAAAACCTCTGAGGACTATCTGGGATGCAGAACTGACATCATTTCCGGACACCTTAGCACCTACCTGTGCATTTAGCTCAGCATCCCATCCACCTGCACCTCACAACCACCAGGAAAATGAAGGTAAAAATGCAAATACTGGCTGGCATGAAAAGAAGGATCCTGAAAATGCTCGTTATATGAGCTTAAGAGGATGTGTGCACCCCCCATCAGGCTGGAATCTGGGACTAGATGAATGCCCCAAGAAAGTACAATTCTGTGGGGAACAGCAGCTGTGGGGAACCCTGCTCCCTGATGAACAGCAATTCTTTAGCAATGAACGGCAACTTAATTTTCAGATTTAAACCCTCTGCACTGGCTTTGTGCTGGAAGGAAGTGGCATTTGCATTGCCAGTGAGCCTACACCTGAGTTTAGGTGGCCCTACCTGACCTGTCTAGGCAACGAAGTGCCCATAGAGTGGCTGCACACATTCCCTCCAAGGCTCCCAGACATCCCCCCAGAATCCAAAATGCTTCTGGGACCATTTTCAGTGTTAGGGACTTGACTTACAATATTATTTTGGATCTTTAGGGCTCAGATGCTTAAAAAAACCTTCTCTTTGTTGTAGAAATCATGTAAAAAAGGTTCACGTCCTACCCACCTACAGTGCCTGACAGAAAGACGTTGAGACACTCACTGTTGTGAGAAACTCCAGTACCTTGTGTAAAAAGCAGCTGTAGCATGAAACCAAGGACTTCTCTTTCCAGTGCTGCAGCTCACTTGCTCCTGTAGTCAATGAGATTTCACCAGGATTTCAAGACATATCAATTTTAATTCTGACCTTTGCTAACTTCCTACTGCTTGATTTTTTTTTGCACCCTCAGCATTCCTTCAATTTGGGTGTATGAAACATATACAACCCTATAACCATCTACTGCACACCAACATTTTGATAAACATACATTTTTCTTACCTCACCTAAGGCTCCTCTTGCAATCAAATGAAGGCAAACAAAATATTTTGACGTCTCGAAATACATTCTCTTTTCCGGGAGGGCAAATAAATAGACCTGACAAAAAATAATGTCATAACAATCAGCAACTACAACTTGATTCTTGCTGCTGTAACTTGAAACTCGTAAGAGAAGGTTAAAGTAACTCAAGTCTGAATTCTTGGCCACTAAAATAACACCTACTTCTTTTGTGCTAGGTTTTTCTGTACAGCTAATCCTACTTGGAGCAATCCCTGAGCTAGGTAAAACAGCTTCCCCAAAATGCTTAAGGAAATTTGACCATTGGAAATTGGTCTTGTTGACTCCAGCAAAGCAATAAGAAACTGGAGCAGGCAGAACTGTAGACTGGGGAAGGGTGCTTGGACTCCAAGGAAAGAAGAAAATCAAGCCCCTTTTGGAAGAAATCCCATCAGGGGAAAAACAGGAGCCTGCAAAAAGATAACAGGCCTGAGAAGAGTGATGAGAAGACTGTGAAAGAACCCCAGGACACCAGAAAAAAAAGGTTGAGCAGTTGAAGAAAGACTCAGAGAACTTAAAAAGAGAGGCCTGGGGCTAATCTTTCTGCTGGTTTATTTTTTTTCCCCTGTTTGTTTATTTCCTACAATTCAGATTTTGGAGCAATTAGTAAAATATCATGCAAATATTCCCTGTGTGACTGCACATGAATAACTTTAATTTCGCTAAACATTTGTTTCGTTGTTCCAAAATACATCTGCTGTTTGCATTAAGATAATCTGCTGAAATATTGGGAAGTAAATTACAGTTTTTATAAGATATTTATGAAACAACTTCTTATTTGTATACTAAATATCTCTGACTACCGTGGCCTGGTTTTTTGGCTGACGTTTGCCTTCCCCAGGAGCATCCATGCCCTGTTTCAATTACAGACTGGGCTGAGTACCATCCTGTGGAAAAGCTCCAACTGGCTGTATGAGTGTACACTCATACCAGGCTGAGGGAATAGTACCCTATCTGCCAGCAGCCTACGACAGAAAATAAAAAATCCAACCCCAAAACAAAGTACAAGGTTACACTCTTGCATTAACTGCATGGTTTTGCAGAAATTCTGACATGACACCACAGGAGCATGTGTCCCTCCACTCAGATGGGGTGCCCTTTTAGAGGAACAATGATTAGGCTTGGAGGCTGACCCAGTCCCTGCTTGGTGACCACACACCATACAGGGAAGTAAATTAAAACCATTTTTGGCTGTTTCGTTCTCTCAGGGTTGTCCCAGTCTCTTTTCATGCAGAGAAGTCCTAAGGGGTTGGTTAGCATTTCTGCAGCCCAATTGAGCCTGTGTGTAGCCCTGTTTCCAAGTCTTCAAAGGAGATGTGGAAAATCAGGTCACTTGTTATGTTCCAGCGCTAAATTTTGGGGCAGGACTGGTAATGATAACCCTAAGGGCTGCCCCCATGAGAAGGAGACAGGGTGGCTGAGGACGGTGCAGGATGACAAATGTCGAGATCTATGGGCTGCAGGACTGTACAGTTCTTGCTGTACAGTCAGGAACATATCTGTGGTAGCTTCAAGCCTGGTAGATAGAGCTGTGGGAGCTCAGGGTGGGCAGTGAAAGCTGTTTGAGACACGGGTAAATCCTGGATCTCTGCCATAGCTTGCTCTAGACAGGATCTGCATTGCTGGCAGCATCACTTCATTACAATTAGCTCATGTGTAGCTGCATGAGCTGTAGCCATGTGAGCATGGACACATCTGTAATACTAAAGAGGATGCCTATGTTCCCCTTAAACCCCAGCCTAGACTGCTCAGGAGCTGCCATGACCCCACAGCCAATGTGGATCTGGGCTGTGTGGGGTCTGTGAAGCCACAAAGGAGTTTATTGACCTTCCAACCTTCTCTGACTACCTAGGACCCCATGTCCTTTTGCAGATAATAACCAGCTGCAGATTCCTTGTCCAGACACAGTGTTTCTGGTTCAGAGGGTTGTGAGGGTTCAGTTCAGAGGTGCTGGCAGTGGAGTTTGGGTGTGCAAATCAGATAAGGTACTGCTGAGCTACCTTGCCTGGAGCACTGTGTTCATCATTAGTATTGTCTCGCTTTCATTGCCTGCAAAGCTGCTCCATCCGTAGTCCACAGGTTAAAATTGAATGTCCATTTTACAAGTGAATGGGGTGAAAGGAGGAGAAGAAGAAGAAGCCCAAGGCATCAGGGTTTGCATTTAGGCGATCTAAATTCTGGAGTCTGGGAAAGAGATGGGGAGACTGAAACACTTGAACACCACTTATCATCTTAACTCACAAATCCCTCTCTGGTTTGGTATTAACATTACCTACATGGTAATGTTTAAAAATAATTGAAGGGTGGTGTGTGCAAAGTCATCCTTCTCTGCTTGCATCCCATGCAGCGCCCGTAACAATGCTTGTATGGTCACGTATTGAATTGACCCAAGGACCCCCAAATTGATGCAAGAGAGTGGGGAAACAAGTAGGCAAGGGAAAAACAGCATGGATCAGTCTGATGCACACACCAAAATAATAACAGCCTGTGGCTGCATGGCCAGGTTCAGGCTGCCTCGCCAAGGTAGATCAGTACCCACGTGCCATGCTGAGCCCTGCCTGCTGCCCCAGCTTCATGGATCCAAGGGCTCTGGCAGGGACCACACCGGCAATTGTGCAACCCTGCTCAGCCGCAGATTTCCTCTGGCACCAGCAGCACAATAGTGGGCCTGTTGGTAAACAGGAATTGTTTCCCTGCCACAATAGGGCTCTGGATGAAATCATTCCCCGATATACCAGGCAGCCTCGACGTGCCTCCTCTGCTCCCCACCCTGGTTTAGTTGGTAGCGCCTTCCTGCTCCCTGTGGGCCTCAAGTCCCTCATAAAATGACAACACAATAAAACAAAATAATAATGGAATCCATAAAGGCTCGATGTCTTCATTGCTCCCAAGAAAAAGTGCCAAGGGAGCTTCACCTGAACACAGGCAGCAGGCTGCCAGCACTGGCAAGGATTTTTCGAGAGATGGAAAGAACATTTTTCAAGCTCTGGATGCCAGTATCCATCTCACCCATCCTCAGCTGAAGACCTCCATCAGAAAGAAACAGGTAGTTACGGGAGATGAATCCCTGGATCTGGCAGAGGCATATGGAGTTAAACTCACCTTAACATCTAGGGGTTGCCTGAGGAGGGAGATGTTCTCTGCTGACAGTCCCACTGTGGAGGCTTCGGTTGGGCTGGCCTGCTCCCAGCATCTCCCTTCCTGGTGGCATCGGGGACCATCGGGCTCTTGCAGAACATTTTGTGGTCGGGGTAATTGCATTGTGTTGTCTTAAAACTGCCGAGGCGTGGCCCTAAATAAAACCAGAGCCCCGGTCTCACTCCAGGCACAGCAGCCCCCAGCTCCCTGAGCATGCAGTCCGATGCATGGCTCAGTCCAGCCTCCCTGCCCTGCTTTTATTTCAGTCATATGGTTATTAATGAATTTTTAATTGCAGAGGGGGAAAAAAGATAAACATATGATTCAGGACAAATACATGCATGTCACTCTCTCTTATATTTCTCTATATTTTTTGGTCAATGGTGTCCTAGAACCCAAATGCACCATTTAATTATTTGTGCTGGGAGTGCCAAAGGAACCTATCATTTATTTATACGGTTAAATCAGCTACAGATGTGTGTGTGCTTTTTCCCCTCTTTCTTTCTTTCTTTCAGTGTTGGCATTTCTGACATCTCCAGGTTTTTTTTTTCCCCTCTGTCATTTAGTGAGGGCATCTGAAAAGCTTTGGGAAACGGCTTGCTACTCCCTCTCTGGCCCTGTCCTCAGGGGTGGCCATCCCACATCGCTCTCACAGGACTGTGCTTTTTTCCCCGCTCCAAGGCAAGGGCTTGACAAATTAGGACCTCAAACACCAGGAACTGAGGGGAAAAGGAAAATTTCCTGTGCCCAGGAGAGCTCGTCTGGTGAAGGTAGTCTCATAGCTGAGACCCCACAGTTCATTGCACCTGTGGGCACGTGCTGGAAGAACCAAGTACCAGAGGGAAGGAGAATCATGCTGTTTACTGAGAAGCCCAGAATAATTTTCGTCCCTAACAATCTTCCCCTCTTCATTTTTTTGAGCCTGTAAGACTTTAAAGTGACCTCTGATTTTTTGGGGCAGGAAGAGCACGGAGCATCTGTCTGAGCTGGACTTTGGCAAAACCTACTGCCTTGGAGGGTTGTCACTGTAACTTGCTTGCATCAGCCATGTGTGGTGGTTTGGGTTTATCCCTGTGAAAAACAGGCTCAGCATTAGCTTTCAGCATTAGCCAGATGACACAGTGAAGTCAGAGATGCTCACTTGACTTTCAGAAATGCTATCAATTTTCTTATTATTTTTTTTCCCCCCAGTATCATGTTTCTTTTCTTGAATGGAATTTACATGAGCAGTGTACCAGCCGCTTGAAGAAGCATGCCAAGAATTGCCAGCAAAAATCAGGACAGCCCTACCCCTTTTGGCAGGAGAAGACAATCTCTTTCTGCTTTACCTGGAACACAGTCATCAAGACTAAGTAGTCCTAGGAAGAAACTTAATGCTGCAGCCAGAAAACGTACTTCAGATTCTTTTGGCAGGAGACTGATGTTTCCTAGTACCATTCTGGATGCTTAAATGATGTGATAATAAGCGTATTAGAAGCATTTAGGAGATAGGACCATTAGCAAATGATGATTCATTTTTAAACTTTCAAACATATCTGAACCTGATGTTCATGTTGAAACCCCACTAGCTGTCAGAGAGCTGGAGTGTGAGTGGTGCTGTGGGTGTCAGGTGCTGGCTGCACCCTTGGGGTTGCCCCTGACAGCCCCTTTACTGCACCAAGGCAGCCCAGACACTTTTTAAAGCCAAAGACTCTCACTCTTAAGGACATTTCCAAGCACCATTTGTGTAAGTCCTCTTTGGGAAGCTGGTTCCAGTGTCACTGAGGCCGTCACTTTAAGTTGACCCATATATGAGGAGGATACTCTGACTTCCTTTGTAGCAATTATCCACTATGAACACTATACAATCTGGCTCATCCTATATTATCTGAAAAGGTACAATACCCATAAAACTGTCTCACATATACATTTGTATACATGCAATACCTCAAGATGTACTTAAATATATATATTTATTATATTTTGTTAGCTATCTACATTATTTAGATTTTTCTTTCTTTTTTTGTGCTTTGTTTATCTCATGAAAATGCACAGAAGCTTAAGCACGTATACATATGTATGCATGCATACAAAGGTATAGCATGTATATTCAATAATATGCAGTGTGTCTATAAATATATATGTACACATATATGCATATATGTATATACAGATTTATAAACACAAAAATATATTTAAATGTACATGCATCTCTCTACCTATCCATATGTATGGGCACATGCTGGGTACATAAAAACAACTGCCTACTAGAACACTGTTCCAAGGCACACTGAGTCCCATGATACAGACTATGAGGCTTCACAACAGCTCCCAGGCTAGACATGTAAGCAAGTCCACTGCGACATAACAGCATTCTCCCTCTTACACATTATGAGCTACTTTCATTAAAATTCAACACATTTTTAAACAGGTTTTTCTTGCAGCCACTACTCTCAAGCCTCATTCCTCTCCTGCTCTCAGAAAAAGTAATCCTCTTCTCTGCCTGGCTGCCAACTCCTCCTGGGGCAAGGGCAGCATAACCAAACCAGATTTGGTTATTTGGTATAAGGCACCGATTTCTGGCCTTATTGCCATTGATCTGGCATACCCAGAGGACCTGAAATATTTTAAAATTATCTCTAAAATGACTTTTTAAGTCTTATTCCGTAGCAGGCACATTGCAAACAGCGTGCAGGTTCCTCAGCAGCTCACTGAGCCAACTGAAACATATTTTTTTTTTTTGTGAGTTTTGAATGTATAAAACAGCCTGTCTGACAGTTAACAATGGCCTTGCTCTGCAGTGTTTTGGCACCTCCCCGGTGTGGCTGTGCTTGCTGAAGGGCTGTGAGCCTCATGGCTGGGAAAGGTGCCGGGGGCTGCCGGGGAAAGGGTCCCGGACCACGGCGCTGCAGGGCACCGCAGTGCCATCTTGAATTAAAATATTTATTCCTGACATTTTGCGAGAGGGGAAGGGAAAAAAAAATAAATAAAAGCAAAGCTGGCCATAATTCAAAGTCTCTGCAAAGTCACTGGGAATCTTCCAAAAGGCTTCAGTAAGAGCAGGATTAGCTCTCCTCATATATACATAAAATTTGTTGTCTTTTGCATATCAAAGTGGTGAAACCTCTGTTTTCTTCAACTATTGCTTTTAAGTGTGCTATAAACAGAGTCTTATCTGTCCAAAAAAAAAAAAAAAAAGCCATTGACAAGGAGGACTAACTCAAATGCTGAGACAAACTTGGCCACGTTCCTGCAGGGAGAGCAACACCAATAATGATGTGGGCTGGACTCTAGATGCCATCAATAATGCAATTTGGATGGTTGTTCAAAAAGTCTTGCTACGTCCCTGTTGTTGTTTATACTGATAAACCCTTCATCATCCCCTCCTGTCCACCCTTGCCCTCTTTCCCCCATGTGCAAGGATGCCATATCACAGCCAGGCTCTGAGATGGGCTGAGATGACTCTAGACTTCTCCCAGCCACAGCAGCAGACACTAAAGAATCTACAAAAGCAAGAAAAAAATAAGATGATGAAAGGAAATCTTCCCAAGCTGTTGGTGCTTGTTGAACTGAGAAGCCTCACACAACTCCACTTCTCAAATTCCAGCTTCATCTCCCTTCTATTCTCCTTAAACTCAATAAAGTGTCTGTAGACCAGATGTAACTTTACCTATTATGTAATTTCTGTGTATTTGTCTGCATCCCTCTTTTCTTCTAGAGGCTTGCTCACTGATGCCTATGTATTCCATTGATACATTCAATCTGCTGTAAATCTGGTCAATAATTAGGCTGATGAGACAAGCTACTTAAAGGACCTGAGTGCAGCCAGATCACCCACTGCACCATGAGCTTCTGGTGACCAGAAGGAGCAAAAGTGATAAAAATCAAATACCCCCATAACCCAAATCCGCTTTTCTCAGCAATTTGACTCTATGTTGCTCCAAACACATGCAAGGAACACTTATACTGTGTCAGAAAAAGGCACATTTACGAAGTAGAGGTTTAGGACAGGACTGCACCAAAGAGTCAGCGCTAGAGGGGGGTGAGGCTGCAGAGGTTTCACTGGTCTGGCCACGTCCAGGCTGTGTGGTGATATCCAAGAGTGGTGAAATCAGAGCAGAAGATACACTCATATATACATGAACACACACATGCACATAAAATCCCACTGCGGATCTATGAAAACCCTGCGGATGCGCTCGGGCTGGTCTTCATTAGCATTTGGACAGAAAAAAACCCGCTTCCTCGTCTTGTTTCCGGACACTGAAAAACATCAGCACTTTTTTTGCAACTTCTTGAAATATTTTCAGCATGTGCTGGCCCAGCTTTTCTGTGCACCCAGGGAATTATGGAAATACTGAAGACTGATGGAGCTGCCGGGGAGAACGGTGGCATGGTTATGCCCAGGTCGGGAAACAGAAGAGCATTTCCAGCGTATGCTGAAAATTCAGATTCTGTCCAAGTCTTTGGAGAGCAGATGTCAATTATGAATCACATGATTACTCTGCCATATTTTTCCTGGTTATGCTCATTGACTTAGATAAGGTATCATTTTTCACCTACAAAATATGCTGCATATACAATAAATAATATGCACAGTACCATAATAAATATTCAGTATATATGGTGTGTGCATTACAGTGGTCCTGGTAGAGTTATAGCAGAACAGTCAAGGCTGAATTGGCATTTTCATTATAAAGGCTGATAATTCAAGATCAGTAGCAAAAGACAATGAAATACCATCTGCTCACACGCAAACAGCTTTTACAGAGGGGTTTTAAGGTCTTGATGCAGGCAGTTCTGCAGAGAGGGCAAAAACTAGAGAGCTCCTGAGACACTGTCTCTCACTGTCAAAGCCCTTCACCTGATTTTGTTCCTCCTTAGATGGCAGCTGATGCTCTCCCTAAATCTCCAGCTTCTGGAGTCAGAAGATATTGTGAACATCACTGTTCCCATAGGAGATATAAAGTATTTCCTAGACTTTCTGCCATAATAGGAAAGCTTGCAAATGTAAAATCTGCAAGTGAACGACCAACATATAGATGAGGTTAAAATGTCTTCTCTGCCACACTTGGACTTCTTGACACTGAGGAGTAGCAACACACATTCAGGACTTGCTGAAGGCCAGGATGGTTTGGGCTGGGGCTGAGGCTGGTGTCGACCTCTCCCAGTGGTACCAAGTTCAGCATCTGCTGCCTTACAGCAGCTATAAGGGTGAGTACAGGGGTGGCAGGTTACATAATTCCAAAGATCTGGCCTCTTCTAACTGGAAAGTATTGTCTCTCATGCCATTTCTGCCGTAGCTCATGTGTGATGGCAGAATTCAATGAAGTACTGCTGAGTCAATCATATTGCTGGCTTAAACCAAGTCTTCACAGCATTTTTAATAGCCTTGGGCCAAGCTTTATATCCCTGCTCAGCTTCTTTGTGATTGCTGCAGCCCATCAGGGAAAGGTTGCACAGGAATGGCCTCATCTAACCAGAAGTTTTTCAGAGTATAATCTGGAGATGTTCAAAATGGGGCTGGATGGATCCAGGTGAGCACTTTGCTGGCAGGGAGGGACAGGAGGTGTTTTCCAGCAGAGGGGATTAAAGAATAAGTGGGAGGCCTGGTGGTAGGTGACAACCTCTTCTTTCAGCATGGCTGCTTACACCTTGAACTAATCACAGTGACAACCAGCAGTGAAAACCTGGATCTGGGGAAATCCATGGGAATTTTGCCCAGACTTTTCCCTTGAGCTGTTACACTCATGGTTCAAATGTATTTCTTCCAGTATATGGTACTTTCCCCTCTAATAAAAAAAACTATGCAGATTTTTTTAGCTCAAACCCAGCAGGCACCTAAGCATCTGCCTGGTCCTAGTACAATAAAAGGACAGCGGTGCTGCAGGGTTCAAATGCAGGTAAGTGGAAGGACCCACCTCTGACCATGTGACAGTTCACTGCCCATCCTGACATGTCTAACAGGTGAGTTTGCCTGTTTTGTAATTCCCCCCTTTGCTGGCTGGCTCTGTATTGATGATAAGTATTATTCACACATCATCGCAGCCTCAGTTCGGCAGCTCTTGAGCCTGTTTCCAAAAGAAGCTGTCACAGACAATAAACACCAAAGTAACCCCACTTCCAATTTAATTGTTTTCTCAAAATATCACTAGCAATTAGACTATATTAGCAACAGATTGCTTGCAGTAGCTCATTCTCTCAGTCAAAACTGGTTTCTTTCTCTTTTACAATCACACAAAACATCTGAAACTAGAAAGTACCTAGGGTGGTTGTTTTTTGTTGGGTTTTTTTTTTTTTTTTTTGGTGTCAGAATCAAGTAAACAACTGACATAACTTTTACAAAAACCAAAGTATCTGGAAAATGCAGGAGAAAAATATGGGGTGGCTGGAATTTTTTTTATGTTTACAAATTTATTGTGAAAGTTTTAAGAAAATACAGTGACAGCACTGCCTGCAGTACAGTAGGGAATGACAGTCAATAAATAAAACTAAAGGACTGTGCAATAAATAAATACAAGACTAATATAATATGTTTGTAGCAGGCTGATCAGTTTTAAATCCTTTGCCTAAGGCTGACTTTTACAATAAACAAACCACGCCTGTATGCTTTTCTCTATCGGTGCTGGGTGAGCCCAGTTATTTATGGTTGGGCTCACCTTCTTCCCATGAGATTTTTGCCCATCTCAATTCTTTTACCCTTAAAAAAAAAAAAAAGAAAATAAAACCCCAAGCAGAGTGTAATCCTGCTCAGAGGTAAGGTACACCTATTCACTTACTGACACTGCGTTTAGGCTTTACTGAGATGTGCTGGGTCCGTAGAGCCATAGCACGTGTACCCCTGCGCTGAGGGCAGCCAGACCCTTCACTATATCTTATACACGCCCTTTGCTGTGCTGTGTGTGTCAAAATGTGTCCTGTGGTGTCTCTGGAGATTTTTTTCTGAGGCTAGCTTAGCCAAGTGACCGCAATCTTTTTATTACCTTTGGTGAAAAACATTAGCCCTTTCTTTTAAGCAGCGCTGCACGGTTGAGGGGGCTTGGAGGGCTCCAGACAAGCGTCTGCAAAACCATCTCTGGCTCAGTGGCTGTGATCACGGGCTAGGTAATTTGTTTGATTAGAGCATCCATCTAAGACAAAGAAAGTGTAGTGGAGTGAGTCAGGCTCTGGTCTCATTTACAGGTCTGGAGATGCATGGAGAAGCTATTACAAGTGACCTGTGACCTGGCCCACCCTCAGGTGAAACGGCTTTGCCCAGTCACCTCCTGTTAGCCTCAGCCAAATGATAGGCTTCGGGGAGCCCAGGACGCGGCGACGGTTCATCAGACAGACAATATCAGACCCACTGGCCCAGCCCCGAGCTATGCAGATGCAAAAGCAGATGAATTTTTTTAAAAAAAAATAATGGGTTTTCAAACTTATTATGGTGATAGTGTTACTTACAACAAATCTGTCTGCAGTTTTGGGGCTGCAGAGATAAAAGCCCTCAGGAAAAATGTCAGTGGCTTGAGTTTATTTATATGTAAGGTAACCATGAAAAATGTCGGCATACCACTAATTGTAGGGCATATTTATTCTGCACAAGTTGTTTTCCACATTAGCACAGTTGTTAAAATGCAGTTTTGCCTCAGGAATATTATAACTTTATCTTCTGTAATTATAAATGTGGATGTTGCTGGGGTACTATATACATTGAAGAAGAAACGTAAGAAATGGGCACTGCAAAGAGGAAAACAAACATAATTAAAAATGTAATGTAGTAATTATATGAAACATACTCGGGAAGTGGGGACCCACGGACAAGCTAACAAAGCAGTTATATTGTGTTAGATACTGGCTTTAGATCTGTATGTCTTCTCACTTCAAATTTCTCCCATGGTTTTCCGCTCAAACCGACTAACAAGGACCAGTTGGCAAGGCAAGCATTTATGTGCGGCAGCACATTAATCTGCCCTGTGCAGTCATATTAGAGTAAGAGCAATTTTACTGTGAGCAACTAACCACAGAAATCTGGAATGCAATGGCACAATGGAGTTATCATACAGCAAATGTCTAATGAACATATATATTAGCATCTTTCGACAGAGCGGGGAATATTGCCTTGAGAAATACCTGGCAGATAAAATTGAGAGTTTTCCTTGTGGTGATAAGAGCAAAAATTCAGACATGATTTGCTCACCTGGAGTAAGTGCCCAGCTTGCCTGGGAGTCAAAGTTTTCTGGAGAGTGGAACTCTGGTGGTGACCACAGCTGCCAGAGCAGCCAGCACGTGTGGGCATTATATTGTTTCCACCTCTCCCTTTGGGTCAGGTGCACCCCAGGTATGGTGCTTGCACAACACAAAACCATGGGTGCACACATACACATATTTATATATTGGGACCAGGAATCTCTTTCTTTCCTCAGGGAGGGACCATTTAATGGTGCAGGAAAGCAACTGGTAGCATTTCAGTGTTTTTTGATTTCATTTGGTTTACTGATTCCTTACTTTTATACCAAACTGTGGATCACACCATCCTGAGTTTAAAAGACAGATGACACCAAATTTCCACTAATATCTTGGCAGGGGCCAAGTAGGAGCATATTTATCATACCACTACTATTCACCTGAGCTTATCAGCAAATCTCTGTACTGGGGCATTATTAGAAGCCAGTCAGGTATAAATGAGCCTGAGAAGTTCGGTATGGTCTGGAGGTTTGTCAACCAAAATCCTGAAGCATTTCCTTCCGGCTCCCTTTGAACACCCTATCCCATCTCTCATCTACTACAGTTTCCTTTTTTCCCCCCTTTTGTTCCCCTCCAAGGATACTTACTGCCCTCTAAAGGCTCCTGATACTTCAGTGTCCTTTCTCCCTACACTGCATTTTCCCCCATGCCTATCCCTTTTTCTCTCTGCTCTAGGTTTTGGCAGTCTCCTGTTCTGCTGAACAGTGCAAATTAAACACTCTAATCTCTCCTACTTTTTCACTCAGGGATATGGCCAGCAAGAAATCTGGACAGTGATGTACCCTGCGAGCTCATGGGAAAAACAAGGAGAGGGTCCATTGTAAGACCTGGTCTTTGTGCTACCTAATTTTCCTAATTTTTTTTTCCTGAAACTAGGCATGCTAGTTCTTATTTGTGCTCCTTGTCATTTCCTCCAAACTCATTTATCAACCTTCAGAGCTCCAGTCCCAGTGCTGCTGCTCCCCAGACCTAACAGTGTGGAGCCCCTATCACGATGACAACCTCCAACAGGCACAACAATTCTCCGTGAGCTTCACATCACAGACCTCCCCAAAGTGCATAACCCCCAAGAGTCATCACCTCAAAGGGCTGGAGGGGATTTCCAGAGGTCACCAGTCCCTTTCCTGGCCCATGGCACCTGTGTCATTCCTGACAGATGCTTATCTCTGGGGTTTTAAGGCCTTCAGTGCTGGAGACGCTGCCACCTCCTCAGGCAGTGCCTCGCAGTGCATCGCTGTCTTTATCACAAGAGGGTTTTAACCTGAATCTTTCTTACTGCAATTTAAGCTCATTACTTCTTGTCCTATCTTCAACAGGCGTGGGGAACTGATTATTCCTTTCCTCTTTGCAGCGGTCCTTTACATTTTTTAGGATTGTTTTGTTGACACAGACGCTTCTCTTCATCAAAAGCACTGTCTGAGGAGAGGTTTATCTCTCCATCGCTGAAACCAGCATACTTCGAGCTATAATGTCCACTGGTGGCATTTCTATTGTAAACTCACTTTACAAAATGAACTGAAAACTGAAATGAAACCTCATTGAAAAGCTCACATTATGGGAATTTATACTCCCTTTTTACCGTGCCTTAAAATACAAACAAGACTATTTTTGACTTATGTGTAATTGAAATAAAAATAAGTAGACTCAGCTTTGCCAAATGCCAGTGCTGAATACTCATCATTCAGTATGCCAGGAATTATCATCTGGGCTTAAAAATAATAAAATTTCAGAGATACATATGAAGTTCTTCTTAATTGCCATCTGGGCTAGGTTCTCTGAGCGCTTGAGCTGGGCTTCTACTCACTTCAGTCAACTATTCATGCACCAGAAAATTAGATGTCTTGTCCATGTGCTGTGGGCTAATGGGTATGAAAAAGTCAACACATCTATTTAAGATGGCACAAATTACTCCCTGGAAATGTCTTCTTTTTTTCTCCTAAGAGGGTGCCTAGGCATTAAAGGTTTTCAGAACAAAAACCACAGTGGAGCAAGTTATATTTTCATAGACTTTCTCCCTAGTGAAGCAGCGACTTCCCTGTTGGTACACTTTCTTGGTTTGGACAAAAGCTGAGATTCTCACATTGTCTCACATCTCCAAGGTCTTTAATAAAGATGACAAACATCGAAATACCCACAACAATTTCACCAGCAGGTTAATAGCTTCTACAGGAAGCTGTGTTTCTTATTGCTTTAGAGTATTTCAGACTAAAAAAAGCCACATTCACTTCAATGGTGCTGTACCACTTCGCAGATGTCATTGACTCAGGTATGTGTTCAAGTTGAGGAGCAGCCTGATGGGTATTTTTTGGTTTCTACAGGCACATTCTTCTTTCTTCAGAGTTTTAGGAGCTACAACTTTTCTAACCCAAAGCTGCCTACACTTCAGAAGAGAACTGGCTGTACATCTGCTTTATTGATGCCCAACCTTTTGGTTGACTTCTGGGAGAGAGCCTTTCTTCATCAAGGACTGAGTTAGCATATGCTGCCTGCTCTCGAGTGTTCAACACACATTTAAAGGTGTCTTTTCAGAGGGCTTCTGAGACCAGATAATTTTGAGGCCACGGATTTGATCCAAGGTCCTTGTCTTGCAACAAAGGTAAAAAGTTGCATGGAAAAAAAAGGAGATAAGGTTCCCACATACCTCCTCTGGTGGGAGTGAGGAAATAATGAACCAATAAGCTCAATAATTGGGACTTTGACAATGGTTAAGTATTGGAAACAGTCCACATTGTACAGAAAAAAATTTCCCCTGCTATTCTGTTTTGGAAAACAGCAACCAACTGCTTCTGAGGTTGTAGTCAGGTCGCTGTATTTACTAATCACTAATGAACATATCTGCATGAACTTGTCTGCTTGCTTTTTGAGACAATTTATATCATCTTTTCTGATGTGCACAGGCCCCTGATGGAGCCCCATAAGTCTAACCCAAAGTGCCAAAGTGCCAAATTTTGACCAAAACCACATTAAATGACCTTTAAATCTCTCCTTACTTTCATCGACTCAAGCAGTAGGTTGTTCTTGTCCTCTTAATGAAGTTAAAATGACAACAAGAGACTCTTACAGTGAAGTGACAGAGCTCTGGCACTTGCTGTTAGTGAAAGGTTCTTAAAATATGTCCAGACATTTAAAACTAAAACCACGTTTCAGCTTAGCAATCTGCTCTTGGGCTTTCAACAATGGTAAAATTAGTCAGATAAACTTTCTTCTCAACAGACTTCCTTGCTCCAAAAACAAGCTGAAAACTCTTCTTGTGCCAAAGACAGATAGGTAGATAGATAGATAGATAGACAGATAGATAGATAGAAAGAAAATATTTTTACTTTTTGTCATATTTCTTTATACTGTGCTATCAGGGTGCAAAATGAAAAAGCGAACATGAAATGGTTCCAAAGGTACTACTTGGATTCAAGATCTTCCTATTTTATCAGGAAAAATCCACTGGGGGAGGTACTGAAACAAGAGGATGAGGGGGTAACAACAACTGTGTTAAGCTGTGGGTGTATGAGCCAGGCCAAAATATCTCCTTGGCTATGGGGTTATTGAGGGAGGGCTGATAGTTTGCTGGATCAAGTAGGAATAAAACAATCAGTTCTGATTTTCTTGCCACACGCATGCACCACACCCTTTGAAACCCAACACAATCAGATGAAAAGCTTTGGATATATTGGCATTTAATAATTGCCTCCTACTCAGTGAGGAGCAAAGCTTTTTCTTCCCTTTCTTCCCTCTCCTCCACAACAAATTCTCACTAGGATTTTTTTTCCACTACAGACAGCAAACATAATTACACAACAGATCAGAACAGCTTACATAATGCCCTTTATAGAAACCTGACTTACCTCAGAGGCATATTAGCATTTCTTATGGGTTTAAGGGGTGAGGGATTAATTACAGATTTTCAAAATATGCCTAATTACATATTTACTGGTGGAATAAATAATTCACGTTTCATAACTCACCATGAAATGACTACTTTCTTTTGAAGATTAAAAATTCGAGGCTTGAGGAATGTTAAAGTTCAAACTCTAAATAAAGGTTCCTAATCCTTTATAGATCAGCATTTTACTCACATGAAAAATACAGCAGAAAGTCACTCTTTCACCTGAGTGACTTGTAGACCCCTTGAAATTTCTCTCTTGGCAATCTATCAAACGAAACGAGCAAAACATTAAAAATGTGATTTGTTCATTTACTTTGGCACTTGGGTGGATCATGCAGGATTTCAGGAAGCAGATAAACGACTGGAAAGCATGAGTTTCCCTGCTTCTTGGCTTTTGCATTGGGCAGAGGTGGGACCAGCGGCATCCCTCTGTACAGCGTGGTGTGGGCAGTGGGTGGTACCCTCTTCCCAGGGCTGGTGTGGGGGCTGCTGCTGTGCTGTGCCTGGCAGTGGCAGCCAGGGACTCCTCACATCCTTGCAAGCCAGAGTGCCTTTAAACGCTTCATGGCATCGGGTCATTTGGAAGCATAAATCAACTTGCCCCTTTCCTGACCTGCCCTAACGTACAGCCGGTGGTTTCCTCTGTTATATTTTATTTTAGCCAGAGTTAGCAAGAAGAATATCCCTACAGCATTTAGGGAATATACAAATTATTACAGAAGGGCAAATAACTGCCTGCAGAAAGGAAATAACTGTTTCTGAGCATTTCAGATATTAAAAAAAATAAAAAAAATAAAAGGTGCCTTCAACAACAATAAGTGCCATGTTAAGTAACAACAGATACCACAGGAAAGAAAGGAAGGCAGACCCCAGTGACAAGCACGACTGGTCTTGGGGTTTGAGGTTTAATAGACTTACAAAGGAGGAGTAGCTTGGAGGATCTGGCCCAATATTGCTCCTATGTATATATATATGTGACAGTCAAAATCTATGCCCACCAGTCCTGGCACATTATGGAAAGTGTTAAAAAGAAGCCCTTAGATGAAAAAAGCAGTAGGATACGGAGAGCAAGTGACAAGGTTAAGTCATCCCCTGGTCACCCCACCACAGGGCAGCTCCCTAAGGGACAAATAGAGAACAGTTCTGCTGGCCAGCTCATGCTTTCTCCTGCTTAGTTCTCCAGGTTTGTGAAGACACTTACAATAAAGCCAGTATACCTTTTAAAAAGAAAGATATACAGGGAATATTCATAGTGTATAGCAATGGATCTTACCTATTCAACTGTAAACATTCCAGAAAACAAAGAAAGAAACAATGGTTTATAACATAGACATACTTGTAATTAATTTGTAGACAAAAGTCCATGTGTTTTGGACAGGTACATGAAAACAGAAACCTGCTATTCAGCATTTTAATTCTTCAAAAGAGAACTAGGTATATAGAGTCACATAAACCAAAACAATCTGATTCTTGGTAAGACTCCAGTCCTAGTTCAGCCTTTCTTTTTGTGCCACCTTGTGCAACCTTAACCTTTCTATGGTGCCCTTCTCTTAAAATGCTTTCTACCTTATAAACTAAAATGATTGTGTATAGACTAGTTATTGATTTAATTGAAGCAAGTGGAAAAGTGGAAACCCACACTCATAACCAGTTTGGGAACAGGAATGCTATTTTCATTTTGGAGCAAAGGGTCTACTTTTTCATGCATTTTGCACATTTTTAGTAGTTTAAAATTAGAAGCCTATGGAAAAAGTGTTCTTTTTTTTTCTTCTTCAATAATGCCTTACTTTCAGTCCTGTTTTCAACAATAATTTCTGTATCAATGTATACTTAAAAATAGGAGAAAATATTCTGGGGAAAGTACTGATAAGATTGGTTAATCCAACAGAGATGACTCCACTGTAAAATTTTGTCTCTCAAAATGCTCAGCTTTCCCAGAGAAAAACTCACACATTTGATCAACATGCAGCTGTTTCCTTCATTAATAATTGCGTATCATCCATATTTAAGTGTAAATACTTAATTTAGGCTCTAAATTATTTAAGGTAAAATACTCAACATCGTGAAGTGGGAGAAGGCAGTCAGTGGTATGAGGTGGTAGATGAGGGGCAGCTGAGCATCCTTAGCCATAACTACAAGCAGTGAACACCTTAGGACAGATTTATAAATGTACTGCAAGCCATTTAGAAAGTCTTCTCCCTCTCTCGCCCACACAATATTAATTACCTGTGCCAGCTTTTGCTAATTCATTTTCCTTTCACCTCAGTAAAGGAAGCTGCTGCTCAAAGTAAGTAGTGTCAAGATACAGCATGAAGTAGCTGTGGATACTTAAAAACTGGGGTTTTTTTTGGGGGGGGGGCAGGGAGAGAGAAAGAATAACACCTATAAGTTATGCTTCCAACTAAGTTTCATTCACTGAGTCGTGTAAATAAATATCCAGCCAGTTTGGTCCCCATCCCACAGCCTCGGCACAGCAGCTCTAATTACTCATCTGTAAACAATGCAGACAAGCCATCGCTCACTGCCGCGCTACGGCTCGTGGCCACACGTTTTGCATCCTACCTGGGCAAATATTAAAATGGATATAATCGACTATATTTTAAGGGTAAAGTTATCTGCAAAGCCCAGTGATTCATGAGCTCCTCCGAATGTACATAAAGTGCTCTAGTGAAAGCATTTCCTAAGGGCCTGATCCAGTCGTGCTTCTCAAACCCTCCGCAGCTGCCTAGGCTGGAACAGAAAGGTCATTCAGCCACTGAAGGCCAATCCATCACTCCCATTAAAAAAGAAAATACCTAAACTGCTCCACAGGTTCAATTTGTGGATCTGATGGGAAGATACTGAAAGAACAGCCAAGGTCCCCTTCCCCAGGGAGATGAGGACCAACACAAAGCCTGTACCTTTCCTGGGGCTAATTTTGAGGATACAAGCAGGAAGCCAGAGGATCCCAGGAAAATTCCTGCCTTGGAGCACATCTCTTGTCATCCTCTTGTTTTTAACATGCCAGTGCTGCAAGGCAAGGAGCTGCTGTGCTCTTCCACACCAGGACCTTTCTCCCTACTTGCCCCCCCTCAGTATCAGGGGGCTCCTGAATGCAAAATACACTGTTTTGTTAAGTCTCATGATAGGAAAAGTAAATATTCATTCCAAAACACTCTCCCCCAACCTGTAACTTAAGAATGGAGGATCCCACTTTCTCCAGGCTGTGTGTGGCCCCTCCACTGTTCTAACCATGCTGACACATCTGCCTCAGGAGAGCCCATGGTGATACTGGGGATGGGTGCTGCTGTCTCCTCCATGGGGCTGCAGGGAGATGTTCACCAGCCAGGGAAAGCGTATATCCCTCCGTCATCCCTTTAGCAGTGGTACACCAAACTGCAAAACATCCCTATTCCTTGGGGATTCCCTGCGTCCTGCAGGCTCAGTGGGCAACTTCAGCCTCATTAAGTTTGGGCAACCAAGGCTGAGGGAACTTCTGCAGGGGACAGGTGTGAAAACCCAACGGGACATTGCACAGCTGATGGGAAGAGGGTATTTTTCCACCTTGAGCACTGGCAGCTCACTGAACTGCTATGGGTCAGCAGCGAAAGGGGCTGGACATCATCACCCCAGAGAGCTCCCTCCCTCCCCAAAGCAGGGGAGAGAACAAAGAAGCCAGAGCAGGGACTGACAATGCTGCTTGAAAAATGTATTCCAGCTGCTCTCCTTAAACTGCAAGCTACGTCCCAGTTGTTTGTGATCAAAAACGTTTCTAAAGAGGCATTTCTGGGGTTTGATAGGACCTGCCTCCTCCAGACATGGATGTTTTGGAAAAAAAAAAAAAGGGAGGCAAGGAGAAAAGAAAAAGCAATCTCCTCCTGGATCTCATCTTTTCCATTCAGATTTCGAGCACCAGAACCATTACCAAATAAAATGTCAACTTTTTTCCCCTCGTTCATTAACCTTTGATGCTTACTGTACAGCCCATTTCAGTGCTCACGGGGGACTTGGGAGGCTCAAGTCACAGCATTCATTTTACTCAGGGCTTAGGCACAACTTGAACCATAGTCCAGAAAGGAGGGAGGGGAAGGGAGGGGAAAGGCTGTTAGCCCAATCCTGCCTCTTCAGCGCTTTACATGTTTAATAAAGATTGAATTCAGAGAGAGGGGGAACCCCCAACTTAGTAATAATTCTCTTCACAAGTTCTACCATAATTAAAAAATAGAGGCAAGGTCATGACGAGTGCTATTGAAAATAACAGACAGACCTGTAATTATAGCAGGGCCAGCTAAACCAAGGGTTAAAGGTCTCTTAATACTCTGTCAGCATTTCCACTATAACCCCTCAGTTTCAGGGGTTTACAGCTCACACATAAATATTTGCTGCAGGCCAAAAATGGCCCTTCAAGGGGTCAGCAAAAGGAGGTAAATTTTATTTACATATTTATAAAAAATGGCCTGGCTCCATAGAAGTGGCACGTCCCTCACCAACACCACCAGTGCAATTCATGGGGATGAGGAGGGAGAGCCAACAATCACGACCATGAGAGCATATGGGGTGGGTGGAGGAGCTGGAAATACATTTTAACCAGAGCAAGTGGCTCCAAATCCACAGAAGCCCTGTACAGAGGCAACGATCTACAAATATAGTATGTATTATAAAGCTGAATCCTTAAATAATAAGGCTGTATTCCTACCATGAATTATACAGATAATCACTCCCACTGTTCAGCCAAGCATGCACATAAGTCTTTGGAAGATGAAAACCTAAGGCCTTGCTAGCATATTGGTTTAACTTAAATCAGTACTTTAATTGATTTATTTAAGCCAATGCCAAACCCAGTGTGACTCCCTGATTTCTGATGAAGAGTAGCTTATTTCAGTTTAGTTTAAAAAAGCATATCTCGACTTTTTTCCCCCCAAAGCATTCCTTCCTCCCTTTTTCCTATCTGTATTTACGTGACCCTGAGTTGACATTAGTTCAGTGCTTAAGGATTAGAAGAGGTAAACTGGCTGTGACCTTTTCCAGGGCTCCTTTCCTTGAGGGACTGACCTGCTGCCAGTGGTCCATGGCCAGAGCAACCACTTGCACCCCATAAATACAGCCATTTATTGGTTGGGGAACCTAAGCTGTTACTGCTATCCTTGCAAATCCTATTTTCTCTTCTTAAAAGTCTTTTAAAAAGTTTCTGGTGCTCAGGAAAAAAAAAAAAGAGAGCTTCACAAACCCAAACTAACATCATCCAGAAAGCTCAGAAAACCATGGTGACAAATAAAAAGGGTCCTGAATTATGGAATAAAACACAGCACAGACCCTTGTTTGTTATTGGCATGATATATAAGCCAGGTTGTGTTTTTTGGGAGGTTATCTTACCATTTTCCAATGCCTGCCATTAGCAATCAAAATTAAGGCAGTTTGGTTTGCAGAGGGGGTTTCTCCATTGCCAGCTGGTTCAACTGGACTGTTCTCATGTGGCCACACATAACACAGGATTTTTAGACATGCCTTCAGGTTCAGTTAAGGGGAATGGTGGTAGAAAAGCAAGAGCATTAAATTATCTTGGATCTACTGAAATTCATTTATAAGAAATTTCTGATGGTCCAGAAGTGAAGAGAGGAAAACACTCAACTAAAATGATTAACCAGGCAAACCCTTCCAGTAAGTATTATTTTCATCTCCACCTAAAAATGTCACAAAATAATACATTACTTTTCCTCACTAACTTCAGCATATTTTTCAATGTGATTCTAGAGAGACTTGGGTTTTGGGTTTTTTTTAAGTGAAATTATATTGAGGGTGTATAACTTTTTTTTTTAAAGTTTCTAACAAAATATTTATTGTGCAAGACCCAGAAGATAAAAAGATGCAACTGTTTTTCTTGGTTTGTTTTGAGGTTATTTACTTAGAACTAAGCACCTCATTTTTCTTGTGTAGAAAAAGTAATTATGCAGTCAAAAGAATTATGACCCACATACTTCAAAACATATGAAAAATGTAAAACTTTATTACATACATTAATTTCTAACAAAGGATGTCTCCAGCATCAGTGTAACTGCTATAAGGCGGATAACTGATGTATGGTATATTTGTTGATGTTCCTCCCAAATGGGTTTTATAAAGGCAAACAAACAAATAAACAATTTCTTTCGTTATGTCTCTCTCTCTTGTATAAATTTCATCAGCCTCATACAAGGGACTGTAGGCTTAGAGGAGTGGGTTGCCCGTGGATTTATTATTGTTTTTTCTTTTTTATTAAGCTAAAATATTCTGCTCAAGCAAATCTGTTCACCATGCTTCCCTTTAATTATCTTTCCATCTTCTGCATTTCTCAAAGCAGGCAACCCCAGCTCCTGCCCCTATCACTGCCCAGGCTGAACCCAGACTCCCTACCGTGGGCAGGTCCCCCAGGTCCCTGATTTAGGGTGGGCTGCAGAGCCAGGATTGCTCCTGACATCCCAGTCAAGCAGTTTTCTACGTGCATTTGGAGCAGAGGTCTGTGGAGTACTGCTATTTTTCTCCCCCTGCTTTCTAACCCCCGGCTGAATTTCTGTGAGCTGGGCAAGCTCATTCCTCCTAAATCAGCTGGGCTGGGAGGCCGTGGCAGGAGTTGTAAAACCAAAGTTCACAGCATCCTTATCTTTAGCTGAGCCACTTTAACTTTCTAACTATACATCTGGGTACCATATCCAAGAGGAAAAGGATGGCCATTTAAAATGTCAAGAATAACTGCAATCAGTTCTCCTCAGTGCCTCTCTTGAAGAAACAAAACAAAATTGAAGTGTGAAAGACAGATTCAAGGTAGTCTTATCATTTAAAATGAATGAAAAAATGAAACCTGTTTTTTTTTTAAATTAAAACAATGACTTAATCAAGAAGAGACCTAATCTACTTCCAACACGTTTATTTATCCTTGCTATTTTCAGTGCAATATCTATATATAAATATGTAAACTTAGTATGATTAGGCA
Source organism: Manacus vitellinus (assembly GCF_001715985.3). Classification (NCBI taxonomy): domain Eukaryota; kingdom Metazoa; phylum Chordata; class Aves; order Passeriformes; family Pipridae; genus Manacus; species Manacus vitellinus. The sequence goes on along the minus strand of NW_021940754.1, from coordinate 836,976 downwards.
AATATTCTGCTCCATTGATAGATGTGACATAATACTAGAAGTCCAAAGAAAAAGGATTCATGGCATCCAACAAATAATACACACAAGTAAATACTGGAAGTTTCTATTTCAGCCATGCTGAGTTATCACATGGATTCAACCAAATACAACGTCCTGCATTCTGATTTAAGCACAGTCCTCTTTCAGCACAGATCATTTCAGTATTTCACAGCATCTTGTCAGGGTTTAAGGACTTTAGGGAGAAGCTTGGCAGCTTCTCTTGGAGAAGAGGGCTCTGCTTATATCTCCTTGTAGTCTGCTCTTGGCATGTCTGGACACCAAATGGGAAAGCTGCCTGAATGGCATAACTAAGACTTATAATCTTCCATTAATAATTATGTTGCAGTTCATTTGTGTCCTGGTCCTCCTTTATATGGCCTGGGCTCATCCAGGTGTACGGAAGTCTTCAAAAAGCATGGAAATCCCCAAATATATTTCTGTGTCTGACCTCTCTAAAATCAGCGGAAATTTGAACTTGGTGTAACCTTGAGGCCCATCTTTAATTGAAGTATAGTATTTTGGGAACTCAGGACAAAGGGGAGGGAAAGACCTATTTCAAGTTATACCTAACCCAGGAGAATCAAAGCAACCCTGATGGCTCACAGCTTTAGCCTCAGGAAGCCTCCCCCAGTCCCTGAGCATTCCTAGGCTACTTGCTACCTTTAAAATCCGAAGCCACAAGTCTTTCTACTCTTTTGCACCTTCTTGAGTCCTCTCTCCCTTCTCCTACTACCCATGAAAAAAAGCTTTCAGTGTTTCCAATGTGCTCATCACAGGTATCAAGGGAAAAGTGGACCAGTGCCAGCTCTCAATGGCTTGTTTGTTTGGGGGGTTGAAATCTATCCACTTCCATTTCAGGCGTCCATCGGCTGAGCCACCAGTTGACATGCCCGGCCCCAACAATCACAGGGGCTTGGCGGGTTAAAAATGCTAGGATTTCATTTTATTGCAGGGATATTATTCATTCTTGGGAAGGTTCAAAAGTACATGCGTCAACTTATGTCATCAGGGTCAAACAAAGTGGCATGCAGAATCCTAGCCAGATTGCATCGGTGGAGGGGTCTGGAGGCAGAGCCAAAGAGCAAGGAGAAAGAAAAATGTTTTTTAGGATGTGCTCTGGATCACTTCATCCGCTGGAAAGGGAAGAAGGGCAGGAGGTAAAGGATCCCCTCTGAGCACATTGCCCTGAGCAGCGTGAATCGAAATCGAGTTGAGCAGATTTCACTCCTATTTCCACTGCTGCTCGCCTGGTGACACGCCTATAGGTAAGACCGTCAAACAACCATGCCTCCTCAGTCGCCAAAACGTGCCTCCAACGTACACCAGCAAGCCCACAAGTACACACAGACTCCCACAATAATAGCATTAGATGCCATTAACAGGCTTTAGCCTTGTTTCTTTTCAGTGGAAAAACTATTTGACATCCCTCAAGCCCAGGCTCAGCACTGCTTGACCCTTTCCCTTCCCTGCCTACATTAAAAGAACAACTAAATAGCTGCGCACAGCCGAGCCAGCCCCTCCTCGCTCCAGGTGTCTGTATTTTACTTAGGGCCCCAAGCTTGATTCAGCTCATACAGTTTCTGACAAGCTTCAGCTGGCCCTCGTCACCAGACAGGCAGATCAATTAACAGAGGGATTTTTCTTCCCTAGCTCTCTTCCTGGACCTTTAACCCCTTGTGTGTCCTAGCGCTCTATGAAAGGAGGGCAGAAAGCAAGCGCTAGGAAAAAAAAGAGTTGTCATTTAGAGATTTTCTTTTTCCTCCAAAATTCCCTCTCAGAACTTCAGCTTTCTGCAAAGATGCTTCTGGTCATTCAAAACTTCAATTTTTTTTTTTTCCATCAGAACAGAAAGTTTTAAAATTCCCTTTCCCTCTTTCTCCTTCCTCCCCCCGCCCCCATCTCTTTATATTTTAGCAAACAAAAGGGATGAGGTTTAATGTTTTATTTGGGGGTGGAAAATTCTTTTCCACTTGTTCATTTTACATTCCCTTTTTCCACTGCACCCATTTTTCCAAATTGCCGCATGGAAAGGACAAATTTCGGTTAAAGAGTCTAAGGCCAAGTCTGGAGCTGATGCTCTGTAAGCTTTCTTGAAAAGTTATCAGAATACAAGTGACAATTTGTGGATGGAAAGGAATTGAAAAAAAAAAGGGGGATAGAAATGATCAAGATGTTTAGAAATTACAAAATAGAAAACAAATTAAATAATTTCAAACTGAAAAAAAGCAGAGATGGTTACAAATTGCCCTATGAAAAAGAAACAATGTCAACATTGACAATTTTATTTTGGAATTTTATTATACCTCCATTCATCTTTGGTGAGAGCATACAAGAGAGCATGTCAAAGGCATGAGAAGCTCCTTCAGCAACAGCAAAACACAATAAATAAGTTTAATTACTAGTGATAATAATTAGACATTTCTGTGAAAAACAGTTCCCAGAACTACTGAATACTATCGAGAAAAATAAATGTTATGGCTACTGCAGGGAAATCCATTTAAATGCACTGATAGTGATAAATAATTTAAAACTTGTGAGGGGTTGTTATTATTTTTACTTTTTGAAAAAGCCTTCCTGCAATTCCTTAGGATAAGCCTGTATTTTACTAATTAAAATGGGTTTTGCCCATCACTTTAGTACCCAAGTAGTACCACAGCAATAATGACATAATAATTAACAATAAATAATAAACACCAAAGCAACCTGTCAATCTCAGAATGCTGCAGCAACTCTGCACAAAACAGCAAATCTGAGTGTGAAGAAACAAGCATTGCTCTTCCTATACATAGCCTTCACCTGGTGAAATGCATCTTGGCATTAGCACCCCTCATTTTATCAGGCAGACGAGTTTTAACTCTTCCTTGGTAGAGGTGATAATTTCCCAGTCTCTTGTCTGTGAACCTGGGTATATGTACTTTTTCAGGACAGTATAAAAAGAAAAACGAGATTGCAAAAATCCCACACCAAAGTTGGCATGACAGATGAGAGGTGCCAGGCAGAGTTGAGGGTATTGTCTCTTCTCTGTGGTTTATAGTGCACAATTTTCTTAGCAGGGAAGGAGTGGGAGGGTAGCTGGTAATCTTTCACTCTGTATGGGGAATCCTTATCAAGGATTTGGGAATGGAGCATTATTTCTTGGATGGATGGGTACCATTTAATGTTATCAACATTTAGAAAACATGAAGTCATTGCTGACACAGACTGGGAAGGTGGTAAATAGTGACAACAGGCCACTGATGCACAAAGGAAACAATGAACCAGGAGAAGTGTAAAATGATAACTTTGGGTAAACAGGGTCCAGGGAATAGTTACAGAAGGGGAGGACTCTCAGGGAATGAAATGGCTCCAGAAGGAACATGGCAGGATTGTGAATGCTCCGTTATGTGTTAGCTCTGTAGCTGGAAGAGTAACTTCAGTCCTTAGGGTATTTAAGCAGGGGGATATAGCCTAGAAGCCCAGGGTAATATTATCTTTTTCTGTGGCACTGTTGTGACCACTAATGGAATAGTGAATCCAGTTCTGGTGCCTATGTTTAAAGAGGTTGTTGATAAATTAGAGAGAAGAGCCAAGGGAATGGCTAAAGGACTAGAAAACATTGTGAGGATTAGGAAACAATTGTGAGAGGCTCAAGAAGCTCAGACTGTTTAGCTTAATAGAGAAAGGTTAAGGAGTGACTTGACCACAGTATACAAGAACCTTCAGAGGAAACAGAATTTGATGGAGAGCTCTTCAGTTTAACAAAGATGTACGTAAAACAAGATCTAACATCTAGAGGTCAAAGCTAGATGAATTCATGCCAGAAATTAAGGGGAATTCTTTAACATGAGAGTGCTTAACAATTTGCTAAAGACTGTGGTGGCTTTGCCGTCATGATATTTTAACGTCATCTTTGGAAGGTCTGCTGAAAGGTATAGCATCATAAAAAACCTTCACTGAGTCCTGTGGCCTTTACCAGACAGAGAAGCAAACTTGATAATGGCCTTGCTTCTTTCTGCCCTTAGCATCCAAAAATTAAAAATCTATGCACTATGCCTAAGTATTCTTTATTATTTTTAATGATGTGTGACAATGGGCCTGTTATTAAAAAAAACCAAAATATTTTTAGTCTGGTCATGCTATTAAACTCTTACCAGGGAATACAGAACACGACTCTCACACAACACACATAATGCTGAAAATGTTCTAAAAAACTTATTGATCCTTTCAGATCATTGACAATGCTAAACACAATGACTTTAATGTTTTAGCACTTTACAGTGTAAGCGCAGAAGGCCAGTGACTCCTTCCACTTCTCCCTTTTAGTCAGATGATGCATGCCAAAGTTTCATTTTTTTAATCTGATCATAGAGCTTGCCAACAATTAATAATACTGTCCTCAGATAGTCCCAGAGAGAAGCTCAGTGGGTATAAAATAACAGGGTGTTTTGAAAGGAGTTTTTAAATGCACCACCACAAACTTGAAAAGTGAACTCTCCAAAATGAAGAATTGCATTATCAGTGCTGACTGACTCTTAATCCTGCCCATCACAGAATTCATTAAAATATGAGTTTAATGAGCAAAATGAATGCATTCTTCTACCAGGGCTTTGATAACAGTCCTAAGAGTATGCCTGTCATTTTTACTTCTTCATCCATCCCTTCCACCCTTTGCATGTACAGTCAGTTTCTGTGGATTGGTTTCTTGTTGAATCAACACGGTTTGAAAGTTAAAGCTGGGATGAGCAGTGCAATGGGCAGATCAATCCTATGGTCCCAAACATTTGTCAAATGGGATTTAATGAAAGAGGAGTGTCCTTGCTAACATGCTAAATCCAGCCTGTAATCCCCAGTATAACAAGAAAACAAAGACGTTTCCATCCCCTCTTATATCAGGAATACAGATAGGGTGATGGAATGATGTGAACATAAAATAATTGTACACACAGAAGCTTATGCAAAAAGGCTTTGTTTGGAAGTGCTGGAAAGCCACTCACCCCGAAACAATGGGGCAAATTAGCATGCATCCAGCCCAAGGGTGCAAGCAGCACACACACGCACTCCCGGTGACGGATGCTTAGCTCTTGCTGGGAGGTCACCACTACGAATCTTTCTTGAGAAGGCAGCATGTCAGATTTCAGACACTTTCCCTACAAATGGGCTCTTGCAGCTCAAAGAAGGAGAGTGGGGGAGCTTTTCGATCCAGATAATAAAGTCCATTTACATGAAAAGATGCCGCTTTCAATGACATGATTAATTTCGGAAATACCTGGCATCTGAATGAAGCAAAGACTTCAAGAGATGACTGATGATGAGAAAAGATAATTAGGCAAATGTCAAGAGTCAGTGTTTTGATTGGTGACTGAGAGGCTGGTCTGACTAGGTTATCGTATACTCATTCCAGATGGAAATGAAAGGTCTTTGTAGGGAGAGCAGGGTGATCCCTTCATAATTAAACATAAACTCTGTTTAAGTCTAGATGTCTCCTAGGTTTTCATCCTGGGAAGCCCTTCTACCAGAGCAAGTGCTCTACCTGCATGGTACTGGACCAAGCTTGTCCTGTCTGAATCTTAAGATATTTTAAACATGAGCAATTTATCTTGCATTTTATTACTGCAAGGCTAGAGTTGTCTTAGTCTTTTCAAAACATCCTGAACTGGCTTCTCCCAAGCTCTCCAAAGACAGAAGGTAATATAGCCATTTTGCAGGGAGGGCAAAATATAGTCCCTTTCCCAAATGGGCCCAAATATCCCTCCTCAATTCCTCATCAAATGCCCAGGATAGCCACTGCCATTGAATACTGGTGCCCTCCACAGGTCAGATAAAAGAACAAAGAGGGTGGTAGGGACTCTGGTGTGGCTTATTCTGACAGGATTGCCCTGTTGAGATTGACGGATTATCTCCCCTTCAGAAAAGGGATCATTCACAAGGCCCTCTCCCTAATCCATCACACTGCTCCGGACCACACTTCCCAGCGCTTGTCCCTTCTCCACACACGCTGCTTTTGATTGGTGGGATGTGCCGACTTAGTACAGGCGCATTTAATCCTCAGCAGGAAAACTGATGACACCCAGAGACCTCACTAGCTTTCCAAATCAGTTTGCAGAGGAGCTCAAAGCACCGTTTGCTTCATCTCCCTATTGTTGTGGTGCAGACCAAACACGAGGCCTGGTTCATCATCTATCGAAAGGCCTCCTCTGCAAAGGCAGGCCCCAGAGACCAGCTGACGAAGCACTAGTCTGACAAGTCATACTTAATTTGGCCAGCCATCCAACGCTGAGGCTGCTATTAGTTAATCTTCATATAATTTGTTGAAGTAGGCTTTATGAAGTACAGGAAATAATTGTCTCCCTCCCCCCCCTTCCCAATCCCGTGGCCGCGCACGGTTCGGGGTTTAATAACAGACCGTATCGCGCAGTCAGAACCAGTGAAGGTTTTATAGCAGTGCATTAGCCAGAGGTGGATAACCTATCTCTAGAGGCTTGATTGACTGGAAACATATTCTTAGCCTGCTTAAAACTGCTTAGAGTGTGTCACGGAGGTCCCCCAAAATAAAACGTTCAGTGTATTTAGTGAAACCCTACACCCTAAGTATATGTAAGGGCACTGTAAGATACTAATTAGGTTGTAACATAAAACACCGTAAAAAGCAAAGCTTGACATACCAAAAAAAAAAATGTTTAAGCTCTGGCCAGCTCTTTCATGTTAAGAGAAATACATTAAAAATATATTCACAGCAAATATACTGGGGCTTTGAATAAATCTGTTTCTCATAGTGGCCCATAGCTGGAAAGGATAGACATTGTTCATTATGGAGAACTTTCTACTTAAAATTGTCCTCAGATATTAGAAACTATTCTTATTTACTTTTCCTTTAAAAAATATAAAATCCTCTAGCGCTAAGATCAGCAAATGATCACTTTGATGACACTGGTTAAAATATGCATGCCCAAATTTTTCCCCCCAATCTTTTTCCTAGGAAAGGTGAGAAGAAGAATGATACCAGATGAAAACATTGATACTGCATGATGGCATATAAAACTGCTATAATAATAATGTCAGAAGAGTAACATGCCTCAGAATTCTTCCCTTGAAATTTAAAATTAAAAGTCCTATTCAAACACCTTTCAGTGAAGCTGTAGCACAAAGTTAGTTTTTTAAGGTGAAAGTCTTCAGATCTATCTTAAGAATTCACCCACAAACTATAAAAGCAATGTGCTATGTCTTTTTTTAGCATCTGCAAATTCTGACATTCTTAGTATTTTATGTTTAAAGTATTAGTTGTCAGTCAAAAGATTTTCTCCGTACTTATGGGTGTTTCTTCTGTTATCTGGTGCCACTTAGCTCCACTGCACTGTATAAATTAGAAACATTACCTCCTTAAAAATGGTGGAATTAGTGTAATTTTTAATCATTTAAGAATATTATTATTTATTTTCATCATAAATATTAACTATTAATATAAAATATGTGTGATGTATTGAAAAAAGTAGAACTCTGCATTGTCAAGCATAATTTTAATTGTATCAAACAAAATTAATATAGTTAGCTAGAAAGAAAAACTGGGTGAGATTGATTCCAATGCCTTTAAAAATATCTCTAATGGTGTATATATATATATATATATGTGTATATAATTTGCATTGTGCAAAAATAACTATAGATTTAAATATTACCCTACCACTTCCAAAAGGTACCTTTTGCAAAAGCCTTGCCATTGTTGCACATTATTGAAAGGAATGAAGTGCTAATTTAATAAATATGTAACTAGCTGTGTTCAAACTAAACACCATTAATGTATGTTTGTTGTTGTATGTGCATAAGGTTACAGATTGCAAATCCCCTTACTAGGAAACAAGCTGCATTTTATCAATGAATATATTCTTTTTGGGGTTTTATGGCTTTGCTTTAATGTGGACGGTCACTTTTCTTCCTTTGTTCAGAAAGGTACAGTTTATATTTCTTCCCAGATTTAGCATTTCCCTTGAAGGTTTTTGTGATTAACAATATAATATTTTTATTGAGTTATTTCACACACAAATGACTGGGCCCGAAGGGTATTCTAGGTTTACAAGATTTTACTAATAACTACACTCCCCTTTGTATTAAAGCTGCTAATTAGTGCTTTTAAACAGCTCAACATCTAATTCTTTGAAGGCACCATATAAAGGGCTGATATAAAACTGTTTATGTAGAAGGATATATAAAATAAGAAGGTGTTAAACCCAACACAAATTGAGTGGCAGGGGGTTCCCTAAAGTGCTAATTTTATGTTTGTTTTCGTCTCATTTAAAGTTAAGATGTCTGCATTGTAACAGTGATGTGTAACATGCTTTACATACAGATTAAGCAAAATGTGTCAATTTATGAGCCTTATTTGCCTGGAGAAGTATCCACCAGTAGTTTTATCAGTGATTTTATGCATATGTACATTTACATATGTGTCTGTGTGTGTGTTTTCACGTGAAGGAATCCTGAAGTGTGTGTTGTATATAAAAAGATGTGTGAGTGCCCACACACACATATTTTTATGTCCATAATAACTAGCCCAGAATTTCAGTTATTATGGAAAACTTCGAATGAATTAATTATGAGAGATTGCTCATTTAAAAAATTTAACTATTTAATTTCATTTAAATATATTGTGAGGTGTTAAATCCACATTTTCTTTAATTGGTATTGCTAAACTGAACTGATTTATACACACAGATGGTAATGTAAGCTACATTTTATCCTTCCTTTCTCCAGCTTAATCTTCAAAATGTTTCAGAAATCCATTAAAAACGTGGGAATTTTCACTAAAAAATGCTGAATGAAAATCGGAAAACTGCTTCCTAAGAAGCTAAACATCAACATTTCCATTTTTTCATCAAAGCAATTGTTCGTACAAGTGCAGCTTTGAACAAGGTTTTAAAAATAATCTCGTGAAGTGAGTTTCTGAGTCTCATAAGGAGCCGTGAATCGAGTCAAAGTCTCAAGTGTCCATCTTCAGGTGACCTCCCTTCACTTCCTGAGAGCACCACCACTGAGCTCCAATGTCTGCGACCACCTTTGGAGGGGTGGTAATTGTTTTCTGACATATCCCCATATACACCTGTAAGACAACAGGAGAGACCAGACTCTGAAAGTGGGAGAGCTCAGTGCAGAATCCCATCTGAGCTAAGCGCTCCTGGTGCAACTAATCAGTTTGTAGGTCTCGAGCTAGTACAGGTGTACTCATTTCAGAGTTCACATGCAAAACTGATGAAAATTTATTTATACAACCTGGTGGCTGTGCATAATTATGTACTAAGTGTAATTTGCATACTACCAAAAATGTCTGATGCAAACGTTAAGATAGAGAATGTCAGTAAGGCAAAGCTGCAAGAGGGGGTGAAAAAAAAATAGAAAACTATCAGGTAGGATAACAAATACATCACTGTCATCTCTCTAATGCTATAACTTATTGCAAAGAAACGGAGGTTAAGAACTAATTATTCATGCTTCACATAGTACAGTAAACTTTTTTGAGAGTTCCCTTCTTAAACTACATTCAGTTCTGTCTTTTCGCTTTCGATAGGCAAGTAAAAAGACATCAGCATCTGGCTACGCTGGCCAATGTACAAACACATGCTAAAAATAGGCTTTCCCCATAGATAGCAGTCTAAGTAAACTGTCTGTTCATGGAAAGATGATAATGTAAGAAGAATAATATAAGCAATAGCATCTTTGTGGGTTGTTACTTCAAGAACAGTGTTTCACCACTATGTTATGTTTATTTGGGCAAGGGTTTTTCACTTTTGTAGGATGAATCATTTATTTTGCAACCAATACTACAAATGTTTTGGTCTGTTTATTTTATATGTATGCACAAAGGCAGTGGACGGAAATGAACAGGCTAAACTCAAGATTTTCTTAGCATGATCTTGAGGAAAATTCTGTGTACCTTTTAAAAATCTATTCCAAAAGGCCTCTTAAAGCTTTACCTCATTCCCAAAGTATATGATCAGCCGGTATTGTCAAAGCAGAAGTAGTAAGGCTGTCACTAGCATTTGCATCTTATTTATGCCCCTCACTACACACTGAAGTGTCTAGAAAGACATCTTTATTATTTTGTGTTCAAAATTTAAGGTGAAATTACATATATGATGCTTTATAGTTGCCTCAGCATTAGATCCTAAAATACACCAATCTCTCATTTTCATGGTCTTTGTTTCTCTATTCCTAAACTTAGCTTCCCCTGAAGAGCCTCTGGGAGCAAGAAAAATTGGAAAGTTGCCCTGACTCTCATTCTGCCCTGACATATGTGTTGGTATGCTTCAGAGCAGCCTAGAGGCAGCTTCGACAAATAACATCTGGCAGTTTGCCTCTAAGACTTGCATTTATCCTGTTGAACTTCAGGCACACACGCTGAGGCATCTTTGGTGGGAGCCCATCACTTTGTTTCCTCTCTAGGCAAGTAAGAAAGGCAGCCGCATCCAAAATGGGCATCCTTGAGGCATGTGGGATTTGGTTTTCTTTATAAATAAATCTCATGAGAGAAAAGAGAAACACAGTTATGATGTGTACTCTGGATCAAGTAGAAATGGGAGAGCAGCTCTGCCATTTCTCCTTTTTGTAACTTAGAAAACCTAGCCATTAACCCACTGGCATGGGCATTTTTGCAATAGATTGGTGTGTCACTGGATTTTACTGTACAATGTCAAAGAACTGTTCATAGATGAAAAGTAAAAAATAGTTTATCTCTGTTTTATTTTTCTCCTTTGCTTCTCTGTGAAGTTACTGTACTGAAGAGTTGCCTCATACTACTGCATGACAGCACAATTCCTAATAAATCCCACCTGACTGAAATGAATGAGGTCTGGGAATATGTGTTCCAGATTATTAACCAGCACCTTTGCAAGTAACTTACCATCCACATTTATTAAAGATATTGGGTGATAATTTGTGCAGTGTTCTGGATCTCTCTCTGGTCTAAGAATTATGGTAATTAGTGCTCTGAGAGAAGATGTCACTCGTATGTTTCTCAGGGTGCAGAGAATAGCATATCATTACACTCCTTTTAGATTTGAGACGGATAACTCCCAGGCTATTCCTATTTTTTAACCTTGGCTATCTGTGTATGGATGGAGGCTCTGAGCAGGTCAGGAGACCTGTGCTCCATCTCCAGCTCTGCCAGCACAGGACAGTGCACTGTTGTCTTTGACCTGGTCCCTCATTTTCAGCTGTAAATGAGAATAAAGATCTGTCAAGGCTGGGTTTCAGTTTCAGCAGGCACTTGCACTAAGAGCAAACACTAGATTCGATGAACACCATGGAATAAAAGGTACCTGCATCTTCGGTGCACAGCGCCAGGTGAGGATGTGATGATGGTTCAGAGGGCTGTAAAGTGTGAGGCCACTCCAGAAGGAAGGATCAGTAGGAGCTCTTCCTGAGATTGATACATGTAACAATGCTGGTGCTGTAAAGTAACCACTCCAAAAAGTCTTTTAAGACCTTCTTAAAAGAAGAAAGGGCAGAAGATAATGAACTACTATCTGTATTTGGAGTCATCAGAGAGCAGGTCTTCAAATTCTAGGAAATAATTTAAGAAAGAAGAAAATTATTAACTCCTCCATGAATTTAAATATTAAATTAAATTCTGTAAATGGACTTTCGCTTTCCAGAATCCTCAGAATTCTGCCTGCACTAGTCCCAAGTAATCAGTCTGCCAGAATTGCCCAAACTGAAGTGCCTAATAGTAACACTCAAATCTCCAAGTTTCAAGAGACTTTAGCCATGTCCTTCACCTAAGTCACACTGTTTCTGCAAGGTTATCTGAAAATCTCGGGCTGTTAGATTCCTCTGCTGGAACATGTCTTCATACCACTTTCCTGGAAGAGAAAGTAATCTACATTGCCACATCTTTATTTCTATGTGCACTCATGCAGACACACAAAGGGCTGTGATAACAGTACTGTCAACTGTTTTCTTCACCCCTCTGTAAAACTCCTCCTTGGCTTATTTCATAGCTCGTCATTAGACAGTGCAATAATTTCCATGGTGCTATTTTGGGGGATAAAAAAAAAAATCAACTTTTCCCTTCAACTACATATTCCTGTTTGACTTTCATCAAAGAGTTAAACAGCCAAGGGCTTTTAGCATCTCATTTCACTTACACACACAGGCCATTATAACCTGCATAAACAAGGATGACAAGTTGAGATTAATGAAGGTCCCAAAGTGACAGAACAATTTAATTGTCAGAAATCATAGGAGGTGAACTTTGCCAGTGTATTTATATAAGACTGCCATAGTCTAAAAACTTCCCTAATTGATTATGACCAATAAGTAATAACACTGGAAGCAGTTTTCTGGTGTACAAATAAGAAATGACCCAAAACAGTTAATAGTCATATTAAGATTCATAATATAAGAATATTAGATTGATAAAATAAATGACCAATAACGCTCTGCAAATAATTGTAGTGTTTACACTTAAAAGTACAGCAGAGAAAACTGCAGCTCTGACAAAAGTCAAATGAAATGGGCTGCCTTTAAAAAAATGAATTGCAACAGTTTGGCAGGGAGGCTTACAGTGATAAGAGTACAGCAGAGGCAAGCAGGATCCCTGCAGATCTGAAGTGCAATGCTGTTTGTTCTCTCACTCCTTTAAGAAACTTTAAAACTTATTTTTGCAAAGAATCCTAAAATGATTGTGCCTTTTTGTTCAGGAGGAATAAAAGCAGCACTGTGTAAAAAAACAAACACACACACACACAGATCTCTGATACTAACTAAGGGGGGGGAAGCCTTTCACTTCTAACCTTTGAAAGAGTCACCAGGTAATTCAAAGCTCAAAGATACAACCCACAGTTCTTTGTATTTTTGAATTCCACATGCTTACTCAGTTGTTGCTTAAATATTGCCCTTGGAGCTCACCGCCTCAACTGGGAGCCTGTTTAACCTGTTCCTTTGCCTTTCTATGATCATATATCCTTATTTTTCACTTCCACACATCCTGTCTTACGTTCCACTTATCTCTTCTAGTCAGGCTTTTCCAATGATCCCAAGCAAATCATCAAGCTAATTAGAATGATAACTCAGAGAGAGCACCAATAACCTCTCTTTTATGTTTTTTTCTTCCTCTTTTTTTTTTTTTTTTCAGAAGGTAAGAAACTAACTGTGCCAGCAGTATTCCCCCTTCTAAATATAAAGAATATCTCTTCATTCCAGTAATATTTTACTTAAATGGTTGCCAGGGATGGCTGTATAATTGATCTTGCCTTTGAGCAGGAGAAAAGAATATATGGCCTATGGAGTTTCCTTCCAGTCTTACATTTCAGTGATTCTCTGATGATAGAGGCAAAAGGCAGCACTTAATGCATTTCACTCATATCACCTCGTAACTGTCCCTCCACATGACTAAATCAGGATCATTGCACCATCTTGCCCTCTCAGTTAACAACAGCATGTGTCAGCCTAGCTATTCCAAACTTCTTTCCATGCCCAAAAACCAAACAGGATACTGTAGACCAAGCTCTGCCTCAGTATCCATGCACTGTTCCCATTAGATCAAAGGGAAAGGTAAATATAGCTGAGGCAGAAATTGTCTCCATATGTCATACGCAGCCTAACTGGTGTTTTATACAATGATACTTACTGTCACCAGCAATCTGTGAAAGCAATCCCAATTTCCACAGGATCTTCCCCTTGTCACACTTTTCAAAAGCTTGGGAAAAGGTTGGATGCTTTTTTACCCCAGGAATTTTTGTAAGCATCAAGTCTACACTTACTTTTCAACAAGAGCTTGAAACCTTCAGTCCCAAATGCATTATGTGCATTTGGAGCTCAGAAAGAAAGTACCCACATTTCAATTCAGATTAGTTAGACACCTCTTGATAAAAGCTGAGGTCTGACTAACTTTCCTTACATCTGCTTTGAGCAGGGCATACACAGCACTGAGGGCAAACTCCTTCCTCACAAGTTTAGCTTCTCCTTGACGAATACATTATCTGCAAGACTTCTAGCAGAGACTCTTGTTTTTGAATATGGCCAGACAAATACTTCGTGTAGACCTCTTGCAGACAGTAGATAACTTCTAGTTGCTGCTTGGCTGATGGATTCTGAGAAATGAATATTCAAAATTCATGATGACTTGGCCTCTCCCTGGTATATCTAATTCTTTGATCAGATAAATGTAATTACTTCAAAAAAGAAGTATGTATCTTAAATGACTGGGAAAATGAATTCAAAATGTGCTTTCACAACCAGTTAAGGCTACTAACAGACATGCTGGGTTTCTGCAACCTTTCCCCCCAAAATTCACTGTATTTTTATTTACATGGTGGGAAGGAAAAGGAGCACAAATCTAGTGCCAAAGGGTTAACAAAATGTAGGTTTTGGGGAAGGCTCATATCAAACCACTCTTGAGCCATGTATGTTTTCAAGACTTTTATCATAGTTAAAATCCTCTCTGATAACAAAAGCAGAGCTCCTTAACCTTCTTACGTCACCTCCCTTTGGAAGGTTGGAAGCCCAGCTCGCAACGGGGTTAGGAAGGACAAGCTACAAACATCATGGTTTGGCTGTGTCACTTTTACTTGATAAGTCCAAAACAGTCCACTTTGACAGGCCCTTTATATGCAAGCTTGAAAAATAACCTATTTAGCATTCCCCAGCCCCAGCACATGATTTCACTGGGAAACTATGCAAAAGATACTTTGGAAATAAATATGCACAAGAAATTACAACTCTGTCTGAATGACCCCCTACCTTGGAATGTCTAGAACTGTGAGAATTATAAGGTCAGGAAATATGTACAGGCCTAGTGCCTCGAAAAATTACTATTCCTTATTAGGAATCTGCACAGACATGGAAGCAGGAGTTGTATAAACTAAAAGGAAGATTTTTTTCCTGTCGCTTACATGCCTAGTCCTTGACCTATCCCATTTATAGTTTCCTTTAAGATACTATGCATTGCAAGTTCATTTGTTTCCTAGTAGTCTCCAGAAGTGAGATTCAGCTGCAGCCAGTACTGCAGACAGAGCAGGGCTATGTAAGCAGAAGCTTGAGATTTATATGCCTGTAAAATCACAGGTATTCATTTATCACTGCTAACAATTTTGAGCTCTGACTCTACAATTTCCAGGTAAAAGGTATCCTTACTCTCTGTCTGAAAACCTTAAATGCAGACATATAGAACTGTTTAGTCTGCTTTACTATAAATAGGAGGTAATATGTTATTTCAAACAAAAAGCATACCATAAACTACACACTTAATTTTGACAGATTGCGCTTTCCTATATAAGGTACGGTCCCGCTGTGCTTTCATGGATCAAGCTCCCATTGACTTCAGCTGTCTCTCCTAACAGTGCAATTCCAAATATTGCCTTATGTTATATTTCACACCTTTGGGGTTTTTCCTAATCCTTTTCTCTGCATAAAAGCACTGTATTCTGCAATATCCAATTGTAGGCTTGCACAGGCAGCACAAAAGCCTCTTAAGAACTGAAAAGTGCTCGCAAGAAGAAATTATCTCAATTTCTTTTCCTCTCCCTCCACCATCAAACAGTTAGACAAACCATTCTCAAAATTCAGAATACCACTGCTGCAGATCACCCCCAAAATCTGCAAAAGGAAAGAACTGCTTTCACATTGAAGATAACCTTTCAGCAAACATTCCTCTCTCTATCCCCCCAGTTTGCAGTTAAATTGCACTGTGTGTTTATTCTTGTAGTGAACAGGCTCATTATATGGCTTAAAAGTGTTAGTGTACACAGCACTGACACATCCATTACATCCATACACACTGATATGCAGATTCCAGAAAAGTTCAGGTTACCCCATTAAGAATTTGAGCCACATTTTGGAAACTGAGAAGCGGGAGGGAGATTTGGTTGGAGTAGTTCAGTTTACACGCCAACAAAACCACTTTCTGTTTGCAGAATATTGGCCACCGGGTCCAAACAGCGGCAACCAGAAGGAGAGTGGGACTGAAGGGAAAGATTCAAGACCAAATATGAATAAAAAATGCTGGCTCCCAGTTTAGCCACTGAGAATTGAAAAAGTTAGTCTGAAAAGAGAAGATGTGGCTTGTCCTCCTACCAGTGTGGAAATGCAGGATGGGTGCAGCCTTCCCTGTCCCTGCATTTCACGGCCGCTTTACGTCCTAGAACCCTGTTTGCAATGGGACTCATGCTTTAGGCCAAACAGGCCATTGACGAAAAAATGAAGTTAAAATTATAAAAGACCTCAACCAACAAACAAACCCTGCTACACAAGGCATAGCAGCCAGCACCTACTTTCTCAACACTGTGGAGTTAGGGCACACCAACCTTTCCGGTTTGAGCCCACCATTGTTTATCAGAGATTGTCGGCTTTAATTAAAATAAACTAAAAATAGTATAAGAGGTTTTCTGAGCCTTTAGTTAAGCTGAAAACCTAAGTGTTATAACTGCCAAAGATGTCTAGTGACTTTGAACTCAAAGACTGGAAAAAAAAATCTTCTGAGGGGGGATTAAGGCTTTTGTCTTTGACGTGGTTCTTGCAAGGGGCTCAAGCCACAGTTGGGAATGCTGTGGGCTGGCAATATCGCTCAGCGTAGGTATAAATAACTCACGTGCTGTGGGACAGCAGTTCACCTTTCTTGGTGCTTTGAGACTTCTTTTTTCCCTGGCAACGTCCATGCCATGAATCATTTCAGGTTACCAGGAGATTCTTCGCTGACTTCAGTGGGAACAGAACTGAACCCTAAGCAGTTGTCAGAGGAGGACACTGATAAAGGCAGCTTTAGCTGCTTCCATTTTATTTAAAGATGTTGTTACGTGCTTTGACAGTTCAGCCCTGCACATTTAAACATTTGGTTACTGTAGCTTTAGTGTAAGTGATTCTCTCTAGCAATACAAATCTCTGGTTACCAAACATTTACTTTATGCTCTCAAAAAGATAATCTAACAACATCCAGAGTTTTCTGTTTCCAAATAAAACGAATTCACAATATTCCCTCATGTTATTGTTACAGGCTGTACAGCTAAATTTAACTCCTTTATCTCATGCTGATCTTTCAAATAAAGTTCATTATTATATCAGGTATGTTCACGGTTAGCAATGATTGTTTAATATTAAACACCCTTTGCCAATAAAGCTCCATGTATAATTGACTGTTACAATCTTGGTTACAGCTGCTCCAATAATAAAAGCTATAATTAAAATCACATTCAGATTTCCAAGATAACCACTTTGGCCTCATTGGCAGAGAAAGTAGGACCTTGTAACTGTCCTAAAGACCAGAACAAGACCATTTCTGCGGTGAAAGACTGCAGAAGCCGTTCATCTGTATTAATTGCTGTCTCCTTTGGGAAGAAGGGACTGGAATTTCAGTGCTTTCAGGCAATATTTCTAGCTGGTCAAATTCTTCATAAATCCCAATGAACTTCTGAATAGTGAGACTCAGTTGAAAAGCTTACGCCACTTCCTTGAATGCCCTGCAGTGTTTTATAACAATAATTTCCCTAATATTTTTCCTGATATTGATAGTTACACTTCTTATATTTGAATTAAACTCATATATATATAATATATTAATATATATATATATATCTCCAGGTTGGATAAGGCCTTGAGCAACCTGGTCAAGTGCAAGGTGTCCCTGTCTGTAGCAGGTGGGGTTGGGACTAGGTGATCTTTAAGGTCCATTCCAACCCCTTAACATTTTATGATTATATGATTATATAAATTGTGAAACTTGCTCTATTCCTTCTGATGTTCTCTCCTCTTCTTCTTTCCCATCTATTCTCAACTTGAAAAAGCTTTAGGGAAAATCTACTCATACATATTTGAGTTTGGAGAAGATGATAGTATTCTTTCCCTAAGATAAAAGTAATAGAATCTTCTTTGCTTATGACTCTATCAAAATGCCGAGCAAAAAGGTCACCTTGCTTGGACATAATGTGCCACAGTGAAGACAATATTAGTCATTACTAAGAATGTTAAGATTAAATGTTAAAAGTTGCAGTGGTTTAAAAAAGCAAATCTGTGAGTTTAGAAGTTAACTTTGTGGCATGCTTTTATTGTTTTTTTTCCACCACATAAGAAGCAAATGATAACCTAAACTGCAGATCGGCTACAGGCTAATAGGTTAATGCAGAAAGACATGTCTTCTTACCCACCAAAGCACAGGCAAAGCTGTGCATAGCATAGCTGTGCCCAGAGGCAGGAAAGCATGGCAAATTCAACTTAACCATAAACAGCATAAAGAAATCTCACATAGTGTTATCCTCTGTTCCTCCATTTACCTTCCCCCTCCAAATATTCATCTTAAAGATACCAACAGAAACAGGTAACAATCACAGAACAAACTAAGCAGTTTTCTCTGGTAATATAACTTTACAATAAACTGTTCCAAGCAAACTTTGGCAGAAGGAGATGTATGGAGTAGACTCTTGTCTTGACTCAGTCATTGTCCTGAAGCATCATCTGATTTGCTTAGGAATAGCAGTTCTTTGTCTCTTTAAATAAAGCAAGCACATAGTGAAACTAAAAACACTAAATGCTGAAAAAGATAGAAATAAACATAATAAACATAATAAACAAGTGAGAAAAGGAAATTAATAAAATTCCTACCAGAAGATCGGTTCACTGTCACCTGGACTTCAGCTACAGGCCAATATTTCAGCTAGTGTGGAAAAGTATTATTCCAGGCATTTCTACTACAGTACTCGAGTTCACAGCTTCCAAAGAACTCAACCTTGCACATGAGCCTGCAATTATGACTTGACCACTGGAGGGTTTCTTCATCAGAAAGACAACTGGGTCATCCTGAAATACTCCAGGAAAATATCTGTGGCATCCAAGATGTCCTCCTTTTGCCTCCTAATCCAATATTGGTCCTCCTGTGGCTGACTGAAGCTTTCTTCTTTGCTCTTCATTCACCTGTTGAGCCTCTGCCTTGTGGGGACAGCTGGGGAGTCTGTGCTGCTGGTACTCAGCAGAAAACACACACTGCCAGTTTTTGAGCAGACTCCTAACTCATCTGAATTGCTCCACACTGGGTGCAGTGATTTAGGAAAGCCCTGCTGATATGCAGAGCTGTTTTGCAATCATGCCCTTATGTTCATCTGCTCTGTTCAAGTGAGTGAACACCACTGTGGAAAACTTTGTTTCCGAGCTTCCTCGCATTTTAAATTTATATCCAAAGTCTTCATTAAGAAAGAGGTTTGGTGTTTCCATACAGAAATAAAACCAATTAGGTTTTATGAGGGCTAAATAAAAATAACTTTATGTGGCACTTTAGAGTGAAAATGACCTTGGGGAAATACAAAACAGTAACCTACAGAGTGCTGACCTCCAGAGACCATAAACCTGCCCTTCCCTTCCCCCGTCCCTTGGTGCACAAGTTAGGTAGGACAGTATTGGGTTTGGTAGCACCCATTTCATTGCATCATTACAAAGCACTTTACAAAGCAGCTCTGCTGTCCTGTCAGGTTCAGCATTTTTTCATACATTCTTTTCTCAATATGCACAAGGAAAGGTGTGCATCCTTGTGCACCCCGGGACACCAAAAGAGAAACAAATTTCACACCCAGCCACTCAGGTTTCCCTCATATGTCTTCAGTGAGACTTTAACTTCATCTGGTGAGCTCTCAGAGCCTGACAAAGCATCTTTATTCAGTGGCAGGTCTGAGCCTCTCACTTACCATAATAACTGACCTGCTTCCCCCCTCCCCATCTAAGAAGTGAACTCACATGATGCATGTTTTAATGTAATACAGGGCTCCCCTCATTGCATCTACTTCATTCGGCAGCTTCTCCTATCTGGCACCAAAGCCTGATTAAATATTAACATGGGGTGGGTCCTATTATTTCCTGACTTCCAAGAATCCATTGGTAAATTGAGATCTAGCTGCTAAAAATTTCTGACACAACATAATTTGTATTGAACCCCCTTTCCATGCCAGAGTGCCAGTGTTAATAAATCAGGCTGTTCACATTGAATAAATCTATTTAAATACTTATAAAATATTAAAGATGCATTTGGGAAAAGCCTCTAAGGTGATTGTTGCACCCATGCACCTCACAGTAACTAATTTATTAAAGAGTTTGCAAACCTGGGAAGGAAGGGAAAAGAAAAATGGTTTCATAAACCAAGAGCAGAAGCCAATTTTTCAGCTCAGATGATGAAAGGAAGCATGCATTTCTAATCAAAAAGACAGATACGCCTTTTCTCTCCCACCATTCCCTCAACAGCAAAGTGCCTTTTCATCATCAACAACACTCCATTCCTAATGTCTGCTGAGGCCTTTCTGCACCTTCTCCATACACTAGTAATGTATACACAGCATCCCTTTGAAACAAGAGCCCATTAGCCGTGGCAGACTACCTTTTCACATGAAGTCCTTCCGTTGGTAGTCATCAGCAGAGTGCTAAATCATCCCAACTGGGCATGCTCACATCATGGCAGTGGGATAAACAGATATTTAGAACCGCAGAATGAAAATTGCTTTTCTACTTTTCTTGAAGGCTGTTTCTTTTTTTTTTTTTTTCGTTTTTTTTTTTTAGGAGAGGTCATAAACTGCACAGGGAACATCTAGCTCTCCTCTCTTACCCCCTTCCCTCCTCCCTTAAATACAGATTTTTTTAACAAATCCACTTTTGCTTACACGCAGGTCATCTGTAATTTTAGACCTTCAACCACCAGCCAGTCCCCTTTAAAGATTACATAGTAAATGCGACCATAAATTTGCCCCACAATAAGAAACGAGTTGGAGCATGCCCTGCAAGAGGGATTTATGTGATTGTTTTCCTTCCAGTGGGCGTGGTGAAGGGATATAGAAACTGTCAGCGAGAGCAGCAAGCAGGGTGATACTTCACAATAGCTACCTGAGTAATGCAAGAGAGATTAAGCCTAAATTGAGGACTGCCATTTCAGAGGACAATTAATTTTCAGGCTGTTGTAAAAGCTCTGTTGACATTTCTCAGCCAAGATTCTGCTTCTCAGTAAGGGTTTAAAGAGCTTTATTCAGTAGAGGCAGTGATGCTGATGCCATTCTTTGGGATAGGTCTAGGGGGTTTCCCCCTGGAAAAGCTTATTTCTCTGACATTCGAGGAACGTTCTCTGTATTTTTTTCAGTGCTGTCTTCTAGATCTTCACCTGAGAGCCCATCTCAGACTGATGCTTTTCCATAAGTGCCTGATTTGGTATCCTGATGCAGTTGGACAGACCAAAAATAAAGCAACCAAACTGTTAGCAGCTGCCTCTGACCACATTTGGGCAAGGATCTATCTGTGCAACCCTTTTTCCAGTCCCTTGCTTTTTAACCCCAGCAAACACCTAGGAGCACAATGGACTGTACCTAGGAATGGGAACTCTATTGATCTCCAACTATGCCATATGCAGGCAAAATGCTTTTCTGCATGCTCAAGCCATCCTCCAAGTCCATAATGAATTTTACCACAAACCACGACAGATGACAGTTCCAGGTCCATAAAGAGAAACCCTCTGCCTGTCAATAACACCAGAATTCCCTTTTGCTTTAGCGACAACAGTATCCCATTCAAGCTCTTAACAACAACAGACTAGCATCCCCTAAAATTATTTGGCCAGCATGGCCTGGGGCATGTTCTTCCAAGAAGGTGCCTAAAAGAAGCTGCCTAAGTGAGCTGCTGGGAATCTTAGAGACTCCAGAGATAAGAAATGAGGGAGCTAAACTTTGGAAGAAATCTTCTGCTGCAGTGAGGCCACAAGAAGACTCCAGATCACAGTACCTGGCTGTACTGTTGGAAGTGGTTGGCCTTGCCAACTGGGTCGAATTTATCACCAGTGACAAATTGCCTGTCAAGAGGCAGCTGCTTTGTAGGAATATACAATTGTTTGTGTACAGAGACCGAAGGACGAAAGGGTTAATTATCCAACAAACTCAGGCAGAAGGAGAAAAAAGTTTAAAGCCCAGGGAGGTTATCGTTGCCTTTTGCACAGGCTGGTTTTAATCACTTTCTTGTACCTCTCCCTGACTTCATTTATCAAACCTTCACATAAAAGTTGCAAAGTGAGGTTATTCAGCGGATACCTCCATTCATCTCGGATGATTGACCAGGGTGGTTTGCAGTACAGGCCAACCTGGGTGATGGCATTCCTCTTGTTTTCATTGCACAGCCTGCTTTCATTTTATGCTGTAATTGTGTTTCACAAAACCATAACCAAGCAGGCTGCAGATTCCAGGTTCCAGGTTATTTACAAACACCCCTGACCAGCCCCCTCTGCCTTCTCCTGTTATCTGCTTTATGCTGCTTTGTATCTTACTGCCAGGAGTCTGGGGTGGATTAGCACGAGATAGGAACTAGATCCAATCTATCCAAGGGACCTAATCAGCTCATGCTTCCATCCCTCTTCTCCTCATCCGCATAAATCCAATTCCTGCTTCCACACAAACATTTCATGGGAAATGCTGTTTGATACTTTGTGACTTTGCAGGAGGTGGTGTCGACCTCAGGCAGGTAACAGAAGTGCTGGTCTTACTTGACAGAAGTAGGTGAACTGCTCCAACTGGTAATTCAGGAGATGTAAGTGAAGAGGCCGTGTCTCTTTTGAGGCTGTTCAGAGACCTGGGGATCACCATCTCTGCACCTGATGGGTCATTAAGGTGAACGAGGCAAATTCTAGATACTCATACCAATCAAGGTGAGTATATATAGGTGAAGAGCAAGAAGAGAACAACTGCTCTAACCTTCTCTGTATTAATACAATTAAGACTTGAGTTGGAATTTCGCTCACTGGAAAGGCTTCAGAGCTCATCACAAGGCAAAATGTGATAAAAATATTTTTCCTAACTTTTAAAACCACCAGAATCTGAGTCCTGCTGATTACTAAACAGCTGATTCACACATAATATAAGGGGATTTTTTTTTTTTTTGTGCAGCTTAGGAACTTCAGCTGGTGTAAATCAGCATATTGATGGCACTGAGTCAGTTCACACCGCTCCGTTTGAAAACTTGAAACAAATTTTTCAGTGTATTTCCTTTGGGAAATGTACATTGAGGCAGAAAAGCCCAGCCAGTGATTATGAAGAGTTCCTGTCCACACCATTCATCTGCAGTCACTTTCTTGGTGAAAAGCCTTTTAGATAAAAGTAGCATTTCCATCCAAACAACCTGGACCATTTTGGATGGAAAAGAGTAAGGGCAACGGTGCAGAATAGCCGACCAAGCCTTTGTTCTATTTAAAACATTCCAATAAGTTCTCAACCACAGAATATGGCAACAGAACTGATCACAGGGGAAAATGCAATTAAAATACCTTCCTGCATTTTGCAGCCACAAAATCGTTGGCAAATCACTGTAATCTGGCTTTGCTGAAGTGGAGGGCATGAGTCAATGCACCAGGAAAGAGTTTCAGCTAAGTGTTTTTCAAGTTAATAACCTTGCTCGGGGACAGTTCAGAGCCTTTTCTACCTTCCCTCGTAGAAATTGGGATCCACAAGTGACTTTTCTTTGTGTTCTTTGCTTCCACTGCAGTGCTGAAACCTTGAAGAGACTCAGTTCAGTGACTGTGCAAGCCAGCTCAGGTGCAGCAAACAGAAAAATTTAAGTTTCAGGTTGATAGAGATTCTGTTGCCCTTTTTTTACCTTTAGGTTTTGTTTCTTTTCTTAATATGAGACTGGACTTGTAGATTACAAGTTGACTTTGAGCAAGAACATCAAGTAAATCCATCCAGCCTGAAGCAAGCAGAGCCTTCAGGCATGTGTTTGTGGGCTCTCTTTAGAAGGGCTCCCTAGACACATAAAGGGAGTTCCTTAGTGGTGGTTTGTATATCACTGCTGCTGTCTTGTTGATAGTGTGCTTGTCTTCTATCTTCTTTGTCTGAGTCCAATTCGAACTGGAATTCAGAAAGAAGTAATAACCAGAGAGGGATTCTCATTCATTTTTTCATCTCTTTCCAAATTCCTTGCTTGCAAAGGTAGTTCCCATATTGCACCTTTGACAAAAAAAAAAGTCTTCCACTATTGCTTGTGCCTGGACTGAGATCAGTCTTCCTTAGAATATTTATTCTTTCGTGTGTCTGTGTGTGTGTCTGTGTGTGTGCATTGAAGTCGAATATTAAGATTAAAAGGAGCTTTTGGTTCTTTCTCATCAAAGAGCTGAACACTCCTTGACCCCTCAGTGACCTTTTAGGTGATGCTTTGGGGGGGGTCTAAAAACTTCGAACAAGCAAAGGCTCAAGACCACGAATGTTATTACCATTAGATGCTGAGTAAGCCTTTAATTGGGTGGAGTGGAACCATTTGATAATAGTTTTAATACAGTGGTGAAATGGAATAACTTTTGCAGGTAGATTTCTTTTTCTATGGGACCCATAGCAGATGTCAGGATTAACAAAGACAAGTGCAAAGATTTGTTCTTTTCTGGAAATATTTATACCACATACATATTTTATCATAAAGCTAATGAACAGGATTTTAGCAGGAAGATTACTAAGGTTGCCATCCTGCTGACATGACCATACCTTGCTGCTACAAATGTAAATTGAACCGTTACCTTCAGAAAGGTAACAAAAAAGGTTTTGTTGCATAGTGTTTGAGACAATAAACTTTGAGAGAGAACTGTAATAGAGAAACGGATGCATCGAATTAAAACTTGGAAAGAAAGAAGAAAAACTCCATTGGGGTTTTTCCCCCCTAAATTTTTGAAAGACACACTCTCCAGATGTAACAAAATGAATCACTAGAGACAAAAATTGGCATTATCCCTGTATTGAATCTGAGGAATGAAACAGGATTAATTTAGGGCTGCTTTTTCTTTGAGAATTGCAAAGTTTAGCTGATTTATGTGAGAAATTTTAAGAGATATTTTCCCCCCTAAGATTTCACAGATTCCCTTGTTTCAGAATAAAAATCAAGCTTTGTGGTCTTTTTGTTGGCTTTCCTTTTCTTTTTTCCATGAAGTGTTATAAATCAAAACTTCTAGAAGATATTTCAAAAATTCAGAAGTTCTTCTGTCAGTTCATCATTATAATCAGTGTAACCTTTTTGCTTCTCATTTCAGTGTGTTAGCCCATTTTATATCTCCTGAAACCAAAAAGGAAAAAACCCCTCATTTAAACTTTACCCTGTGATGTAATATCTCTTTGTTTGTACTCCAAAATTTTATAGACCTCCCTTGCTATTGTGCCTTATTGAAAACTCATGCCTTATTTGCTGTTCATTATTATCTTTTCAATATTTCTGCTTCTTAAGATTCCTCATCCTCTTCAACATTTGTTTCAAATGATTTGTTTTCTGCAAAGGTATGCACTTGCATTTTTGAAGGCAAATGGCATAGTGCTATCATCCATCAATTTTTGTAGTTCTCTTGGTCTCTCTCATGAGCTGTGTTGTCCAAGAGAGATGTTTGCAAAGTATATTAGTTAAGAGTCTGCAGATCTCAAATGTCTGGCATGCGTGGATGATGCAAATAGGATTAAAGACAGGGAAAGGTAGGCTTGAGCTTTTGTTTACTTGTGAGATGGTAAAAGTTAATAAGCAGATGAGGGAGACAGTTCTTTCTAAACACATATGATACTCTGCTGAAGTCAATCCTAAAACACAGTGCTGCTGTATTTTTAATGCACTTGCAAAGTTTCATCTGCAAATTTCATTAATATACTCCTGTAGATCCAGGATGGCTTCTCCTCAGGAGTCTCTACTTTCTGGATCATAAAGTTGTCTTCACTATAATTTAGGAACCTCTGCGATGATGCATGTTCAGCTGTATTTGTTACTCAACAGATGTCTGGGTAGTTAAATTCCTCCATGAGCCTTTATCAGTACTTCTATTCTGGGATTCCCAACTGGTTCAAGATGTACCTCTCATAGCCAGCAGCAGCACCACTGCTGGAGGATCAATATGTACAGCTCTGGTCAGGCTGGTCCAGCACGGAGCTGGAGTGGCTGATTGTCCTGACCACACCCAGTCTTGCTGCTCAACTTGACTCTGTAGACTCTGTAGTCAACATCTTGTTGGTTCCTGCTCAAGAAGGACCGAGTTATAGGGGCAGCTGGGGATAGGTCCCACATTCATAATTCTTGAGACCATCTGCTGCAGTAGCTGTCACTGCTCTTCCTGTGGGGCTGCTGCCTGGGCTTGCTGCTCACCCATAAATTTTGACAACACCTGCTGCTCTCGCTATTCCTTCATATATTACTTCTGCAACAGAAGCTCAGAACCAGGAGCTGCTCACACTTCATTCCAACAGCCACCTCCCTGACACAACACACCGATTCCAAGGCTGCCCCTTTGAGCAGTTTGGTTTCAATAAAACAGGTGTGATAATGAGCTAACCACACTGAGGGTGAACATCTCTTCAGACCCACCCCAGGTTCTTCAGCTGTCTCAGCTACTCTTCCCACTCCCTGAGTCACCCCTTCTCTTGGAGAATCACTTGTGCCTGCCTTGGCCACTGGTTTCAAGGACTCAGTAGGATGCATTTAACCAGAAGGATCAACACCCAATAGCAGTGTGGGAAAGTTTTAGGCAAATGATGCCAGCCTGCTCTCTTCCCTTAGGCTACTTCTTTGCATTACATGCTAAGGAGCTTTCCCTAGAGCTGGTCAAAGAATCAGATGATCTGATTTGCAACTGGAAGTGCTGAATCTGGATCACTATGATTCACAGAGGCATAATATTAGTTATTAATGAATATTCAGCCTACTGCTGGGTACTTGTGAAAATGCTCCCAAACCCTCAGAGTTTAAGGAATTTTAGCCAGAATGATATTCACCCAGGAGTAGGAATTTTAGCCAGAATGATATTCACCCAGGAGTTTATGTGTTGCCATTCTGCCATCTAGAAGTATGTGCCATTCAGAGACCAGAAAAAAATCCCAGCCACTTTTTGGTTTTCTGGGCAATCAGAAATGAATAAACACAGTCAAAATAAATGGTTTATCTTGAGTAAGCTGAAAAGCAATTGTTCTCCTTCTACACTGGCCATGTAAGTATTAAATTTACAGGTGTCAGAATTGGTTTGCAAAATGTTACTTATTAAAATGAGGATTATATTTCCACCTCCCACCAAAGGCATAGCTAATCTCTGCTATAATATCAACTAGTCCCGTTCTGCACTGCAGCAACTGGCAAAGTTGCTCCTCTGGCATGGGAAGCTTTGACTCCATTGTAGGCACCTTTTACTTTGTCTGAAACCAAAGTGATCCCGTCTCCTGCTGAAAATGGGCAAGTAAGGATGGAGATGAGACAGTGTCATTTGGATGTAAGTTTTGGGATTTTTGCTCCTCTGATAATTTTTTCCCCCAGTCACTTAGATTAGGATGGGTTTCAGGACATTACTCACTATATAAGAAGAAAATAAAGTGCAACCAAAAAGCATTGCTTTTTCCTTTTCAACAACTAAATTGATCTCCTTTGCCTACACCCCTCACCAAGAATCTGGCTTCTTCTGGCTAGCTAGCGAATATAAAGTAAAACACCTGTTTACCAGACACAGAGCTATGTGTCTGCCATTGCTGATCCATCTGTGGAACATAAACATAACTTTCACCAGCTGCTTCTTTTAGCATGGGCTGGTAATGGAAGCCATTATAGAGCATATCAACAACATACTTTCCTAATAATCATGGGCCAGAGCATCACAGGGTGTAAATTGGCAGAGCCTCACAGAAGGTGATACTGATTTACACCATCAGAGGACCTCACCCCACTGTGTTTGTTTTCCTCACACTCTTCTCCTTTTAGCAGCCTTATTTTCCTAGTTTCTAGTTTCTTTCTGTTTTTTTTCCATTATGTTATACTAATGAGGCAAGATGTCATGAAACAATTCCTGGTCCAGGCTCAAGCGGTAATGGATAATTACCTTGGGTACATAGAGCCTCAATATTAATGACTCTAAGAAAACCTCTGAAGATTCAGAGGCGTTATACTGCAAAGACTCCAACTGGATTTGGGCCAAATGCCCCATTCGTATAAACACGCTCAACTCTATCGACTTCAGGAGAATTATGCCTGCTTTTGTTTGTGCAAATGTGCTCTAGGTGATTCACAAAATCATGCCCAACCACGTCCACAGTCTTTAGATTTAAATGGAGCTTGAAATCTCACGGTGCAAACAGCAGATTCTTTTTTGTCTTGCATGAAAGTGAGTGTGTTACGACTATGATTAAACTGCTGATAGATCCCCTTATCTCTCAGGCTACTCCAGGACGCAGTAATGAGGCTCTGCTCTTGACAAACATCAACATACCTCTTTCCTTGTGTCACATCAGCTAGGCAGGTCAGGATCTTGATGGTGACCCAAGACAACATTCGTCCTATGACCAGGCGGTTTGTCTTCCTTGCAGTGTAATGGGCAGAAAGGCCACAGGACTTTTTGACTCTTTGTTTTCCAGTCAGAAGACAACCTGAAACTAAGAAGTGAAATTCTATTAGTACCTGAAGCTCTCAAATGGGAGAAATTTGTACAGTTTTAGAGATGTCAAATTTGGGGAGGCCCATCCTGCTGAGTTCAGCCCAAAAATGGTAGCAATCCCTGAGATTTATCCATCAGAATTTGCTTTCCTCCTAGTAATTTCCTCCTAGTAACACAGACTGAAGAATGCTTTCCAGGAATTGCAAAAATCAATGCTTACCTCTAATATATTCCCACCTAAAGTGTGCAACCTTGTTTAAAATGCACTTCTAAAGCATATATTTTCACGTATCGTTATGTCTAAATGCATGATAACCAGGTTGAAAATCAAATTATCTGCGTTAAGGTGACTATTACAATGTGACTACTACCTGCTGTGTCACAGATGAATCTTGTAAACACAATCAAATCTCTTTCCTTCTCTCCCTCTCGCACACAGAGAGAGACACATGCACGCCCTTGCACAAGGAAAGAGATTCTTCACCTTCTGCCATCGTATTGTCACAGCAGCTCATGTTTATTGTGAATGACATCTTCAGCTACAGCTCAGCATGAGCTCTGGTATGCTGGAGCTGAACATCCTACCAGGAAAATCAGCAGTGACATTAAAGTTGTTTCATGAATAATGAAAAAATAAATATCACATTTACTGTAGGTACACAAAATGCTTTGTTTAACTAAAAGCATTTGCAGAGAAATTCCTGTCTCTGCGGACAGGTACTATTTTATTAACTGTGGGTAGAGAACTTATTTAGATGGAGCTGTTTTCATTATATTGTTAATTTTCTCAATTATACAAATGAGAGAACATGTGATCAGTACTATTAGCAGGATACAGACTTCTCTTTAGAACACTCTAAACTCTCAGAAAAATCACGAAACAGCAAATCCTCAATGCTGGCAGCTGGCGAGTCTTTCAGCCACTCACATTCTGTATAAGGAGTTTTACATGCGTCTCCCAAGTCTTTGTGCAACAGCAGTTTTAATCATTTATGGGGGCAAAAAGGCTTGGGAGACAGTAATGCAATTATATAACTGTATAATGCAAAGGAGAATTCAATTGTCTCAATGCCATACAAGGCAAGCTTATTCCCGGATCCCAGCAAAAGACACTCAAAACACGACTGCGCTGTGTCCGGAGTTTTGCTGGCTTGCACCAGTGTGTGTTCTTGCCAGCCCTCAGAAGTTCATAATCACAAATTTCAGGGAGAAAGCCTGAAAGCCTACTTTGAATTATGGGGTTACGGTGACCAGATTTTTATATAAAAGTTATTTGCAGTGGAAATGCTATATTTTGTCCTATTAAGGACCCAGCAAGCACACTTCTTTACATAGCAATAATGTGTCAGGCACAAGGGAAATCTTTCAATGATTTCAGGCTTTTTGCTAGACTGAAACTTGTGATCCTAAAATGCAACAGCTTTTAATGAAACACAAATATACTTGCTTCCAGAAAGGGAAAAGAGTCTCACTACCATCCCTCAAAAAAAAAAAAAAGGGGGGCTGTCATTCCCCATTCTTTGGAATGTTTATCCATATTCATAGCAAGAACCCTGAGAAATGTTCCCAAGTGCCAAAAAATATGAAAACTAATACCAAACACATTGACAATATCTTACTAACTATTGCTCATGAACTTATCAGCATGGAAATACTTATTCTCAGTACAAGTTTCTGAATGGCAATATGGAAATCATAAATAATCAGCCTCATAAGTAGTGCAACTTTAAGTACAGGCTTAAAATTAGTGATTTAAAAGACTCATTTTCTCTCTCAAGGGGAGTGAACAGATTTGGGTTTTACCTTTTACTGAAGCAGGGAAAGGTAACAAGTGAAAGGCACAAAAATGGTGTCTTTTCTATAACTAGGTCTTCCATTTTTTATAGAGAGTAATATACTTTATGACTTCTTTCTTGTGAGTTCAAGTCGCCTGTGTTTCCTACTCGTAGAGAAATGCTCATTTCCTGTTTAAAAAACACACATGTATTTACTCTTATTCATTTAACAACATTCTAAATGGCAGTAACAAAAAACAGTAAACAGAAAATAATCCACCTTATTAGTACCTCTACAAAAAGCCCCTACTCATTCTTACCTCATTCTTACTCTTTCCCTTTAAGCAAGACAGGAAATTAAGAACATTTTATTTTTCTTTTTGCCCCGTGCCAATGCTTGCAGAAAAAAAAAAAAAAAAAAAAAAAGGATATAAGTCTAAGGTGTGTTATCTCTTTAGGCTTCCACTACTGACAGGTGGGATTAGGCAGGTGGTTTAGAGCTCCTCCTTACCAGCTGCAAGGACAAATCATGAGAGAGAGCCAACATCTAGGTCTGACATGCAGGAAGAGGTGCATCAGGTATCCCCTGACACACAGGGCAAAAGAGTTAAAAATAAGCAAATGTATGAGCAAGTAAACCCCATTTATTAATGGGGAATGTGTCAGTCAATAGCAATGCAAGCTGTATTTCTATCTATTATACAAGAAAGGTAAAAGTATTCTAGTAGGTCACTTAGTTACTTCAACCAGATGGAATCCAAAATGTTCAGAAAATTAAAAATCCATTTATTCCTCCAAAGTTGCATTCCATCTGTTTTCAGACATTTATGGAATCTTTTTGCATACAGGATATGGCAACCACTGGTGCCTTGGAAATATTTCTCCCTCGTGCATCTCACGGAAAGCCAGGATGGATATAGACAGCACTGAAGTAAGCCCTTTTATTCAGGTGCTCTTATTTCTCTTTAAATCTAGGAAACCAATAGTTTTGTTTTAAATAGAGGAATCATAAAATCCAGTGTATTATTGTCTGCAAAAATGCAACAGGAACTTTTAATCTTAAAATAAAAACCCCCAAACAAAACAAATAAGGCTGTTCTCTGCTCCATCCACCTTGAAAATTTTAACTTTCTTGCCAGTCTGTTTCTCATTTTCAGCTTGTGGAGACAATAAGAATGATTCAGATGCTATGAAGGAATGCAGCCTGGCATGTAGTGATCTCCACCCTGAAGATAAAAGTGACAAAATTACCCCAGGAGTTATGAGCTCTAGTCTTCATCAATCATTTTTCTAGATATATTTTATTTCATTCAACTACACATTGTGCATAGATCTAACTGGGGTATGGTCCCCTTCCTCCTATCCTTGTTCTCAGCATCTTCAGCTTCACCAGATGCAGGGATATCATCTGGCATGCAGGCCAGGCCAAATTTTCTGTATATGACACAAACATCCACATTTCCTCTATTTCCTTAGGACCTTCTTTCCTTCACAGTTAGTGGCTCATACAGTGGCTCGCCATCAACATGCATTTTCCTGCTTGGTGCAGAGAGGATTTTATCCCCCAGTGAAGTTCACCCATAGGATGTGCAGGCTGTATCTCTTATTGTCAGCCAGTCGTATTCCCACTTCTCTCCTGATTATCCACATCTCATGTTAAATCACTCCCATCTTCTGTGTTGGAAGGAGCCAGCTGCATCCCTCTGAGCTGAAGTTCATTCAGCAGGAAACTCTGCCCCACGACTGTTTCTTATAGGTCAAAACCACACCAGGTTTGGCGACCTTAGAGAGCCCTCCCGTGCTACATCAGCAGAACTTTGCACCATAAATACCCTTCATGATCTTATGCCAAGGCCCAGAGTACTTCAGACTACTGTGAATGGGGGAAAGGATCGTGTCTTCCATTATCTACATCAGCATTTTGTTCACCTACCGAAATCATCACTGGCAGGTGACTGTCACATGGAAAGATAAAGCACTCAGAAATCCCAAGGCAGCAGATCAAAGAGCAGAGAACTGGCTTTTAAAAAAAAATACTGAAAAAGTAAATCACAAGTGGTGGATTATTCGTTTCAGTCTTAGTGTTTCATTTTGAATGTCAGGTCACGTCTCCACATTTTCTTCTGCAACCCAAGGGCGAGGAAAAAAAAAAAAGAAGTAAATATTCATATTTAGACTCATGCTGTCCAAAGATGACACTTAAAAAAACCCCAAAAATAAACAGCCACACAAATTCAGTGAGAGTATTGCAGTATTTTACTGAAAACTGGTATGAATGACATCAAGTTCTGATATAACAAGCCTGTATTTTCAGCACTCCAGATTTGAAATCCACCAGGTTTTACTTTAGTGTTGAGGACCACATGCTAAAAGCCCATATTCAATCAGCAGCAGAATGAGAGAGTAGATTTCCTCCTTTTTTGGACAAATATTCTCCTTCAGGCAGTGGGAAAGCTGACAGTGAGCAAGTGTGCTGCCCAAGATGGACAAAACACAAGTGGCAAAACAGCAGAACCTGAGAAAACCTAAGTGGTGCAGGAAGGGCTGTGAGGAACATCCTGAGAGTGAATCCACCCACAAGGCAGGTACACATCTCCCTGGTGCCAGCTTCTATCAACACAAAAATAAATTACCTCTCTTTCAAGAGTTCAAACTTATTAAAGATTTACTTTGATTACACAGAGGGACTTGGACCCACACCTCCTTATCAGCTAAAGTACGTGCCCTGCTTCTCTTTAGTTTTACCCATCCCCTGCTAACTTTAGAAGAAAAGGCAACAGCTGTGGCTACTGACAGAGTGAGGTTGGCAGCTGCAAAACGGAGATGCCACATTTCAGTATATAATTTTCTTTCCACAGTGTCTCTCCTAACTTTCCTCTTTAAGAGGCACTTAAAAATCCATGTGTCTGACTCAATTATTGTTATTGTAGCTATGGAACAGAATGTGATGCTGATGAGGTCCTACCTGTCTAGTTAACTTCCCTTTCTGGATGCTTTCTTTCTTTGATTCATCATTGCTTGTGACACATGTATTGTCTAAACTATGTTCAAGAACAAGTCTGTAATACACTCAATGGAAGAAGGTGAAAAAAATCAGAAAAAGGTGTATCAGTTGCAAGCATGAATTTATGTGCTAACTTTAAACATTCTGTTTCTGAGAAATATCTTACATAGAAAACATAGTTTCACTGCAAATTAAGTATAACATTTGCAGTAAAATTAAGGATAAAATTTATTTTTCTTCCTTTGATTAGGAGAGCACCGACATTGCAGAAATGCTTTGTCTTTATGAACTCATCTCGAGATTCTGCGTTCCTTCAGCATTCAGTACATTATCACATCGTATCTGAAGCACTGCCCCAGAGGGCAAGAACCCAAATTTAAAGTCATCATCATTCTGTGTATTTTCTGCTCAGTTGAAGGTTTTATGATACAGGCTGAATGTCTTTTCAGGACAATCCTAAAAATAAGCTAATGCAGTGGGGACTGGATTTATTGGATATGTACACTCACCTTCAGTTGATGTTCTCCCTAGGTCAGTTCTCATGTGATTGGCAAGGGATCGTGACAGCTTGTATCTTCCTATGAGAAACCTGTGTAGACACTGGTAATTAGAACTGCCACTCAGTCCTCCCTGACAACAGCTACTGCAGTGACTCTGGGCCTCTGAACTAGCTACTGCCTCTGGAAAATCCTGTTTCCCAGTGTTTTCTCCTCCATAGGCACATACCTAATTGCATGTAAACATTCTGTAATTTATTACATGACACAAAAACATTGGTACCTTCAAGCTGAAAATACAACGGTTGATAAATACTGAAAAAACTTACGATTCTAAAGTGTCACTTACAATATAGCTCTCTAACTGCCTCCCCTGACTGGTTGCTGAACTAAAGATACTTCCTCAGTAATGGAAAATCTGAGAGGGGTCTCAGTCTGCTTTTTAAGGAGCCTAATTCTTAGTCAAAGTTATGAGTGTTGTAGGCTTGTAAGTCAGCACAGCTTTGGGAAAAAAATACTGCATTTCAGTTTGAAAATACCAGTGCATTGCATTTTTGCTGTACTATTCTACCTCAATCAGCACAAAAAAAAAGAAAAGCTCTATTACCTATTAGTATATTTTTACCCATAATTGATTTATTCACAAACTGTTAATGATTGCAACTAACAAGGAAAATAAAATAATTTAAAAAAAAAAGCAATGCAACAGGAAAATGAACACGAAACATTTCCAGTTCACAGCCGCATTTGCAAGAGACTATGGCTAAGGGAAGATATTTAGAAATACTTGCGAATTAAAATGAGGCTGAAATATTTCCTTATAGTAGGATATCTACAGAATGAAAGCTGGATTCTGTTCTCGGCTTTGCTGCAATTTGGAGGTATGATTTCAGATACAGCTTCCTTGCCTGTGAAATGGGGCTGACAATAGAGCTGTAGTTTCCATGCACAGTGCCCAGTTATTTAGACCTCGTCATGTTAAATAGCATCTTTTTATCCCGCAGGAGGGACAAAAAGATCCAGATTGAGGCGGTCAGGAACTGTTGAGACTCAGAGCTGAAAAGACAGTGAAATCTAATCTCCAGACCATGGAAATCAGTGGAAATTGACTTCAAAACACTGTTGATTTCAGTGGTTTTGGGATCAAGGAGAACAAACTTACCAGACAAAGACAAGTCTCTTTTTCAGAGCAACACTTGAGTTCTTGATAGGAGAAGCCTGTCAGACAGCAGCAGACTGTACCTTCGGGACAGACCTGTACTGAAGGGCTGTATATAGTTTTAGGGAATCCAGGAGCACGTCAGGGAAGGAGTTCTTCTGCTCTCCCCACAGCTTCTTCAAGACAACAAAGAGGATGTTCCGGCTTACCCCTACGGTTGAGCAGAAAGTGTTTGGCACCAGACCAGGTGTGCAGAGCCCCAAAGAGCAAGGAAGCCAGGTTGTGCGGGGTGACTTAGGCACAGGGACCTGCTTCTACCTCCTATCCCTTCCCACTCCATTAGCATCCAGCCTGCCAGCTATGGGAATTTCAAACGTGCAGAATCACGTCCAGAGCACAGAGTGTGCCAGACCTTGAAGGCATTGCAATCACTGCAGTGCTATTTTTCCAGCCCAAGGAGATCATGGTACAGTGTATTAAGCATCTTGATAAAGTTTTATGCAACCACTCTTTAAAAACCAACACAGAAATGGTAGTGCTGTATTTTTAGACAGATAACTACAAGGGTACTCCCATATCTGTGCTTCAAAATTAATCCAGTAGTGTAGTCAGGCAATGGGTCAGAAATTACTTAATGAATAGTACCATTTCCTTTTTAGACTTCTATTATAGAATGGTATTTGGGTAACACTTTGGCACAGTGCACAGGGAAGTAAGTGTGGAGCTCTAACCCTGTTCATGGGCTTTTCCCCTCGAAGCATCTGCCCACCACTAACACATCACACCCTTCACACCCTTCATTGTTAAACTATCTGTTCCCTGCATTAAAAAATCCCACTAAATTGAGCACCAAACCTGCAGAATCCTACTCCATCGACTACACACAGTTTTCAGAGGATGCAAAACGCAATGTGTTGGTAGTGCCAAGCTTATCCAAGATAACCCACATCCTTTTTCTCAGAGATGGCAGGGGAGAACAATGTTAAGCTGTAAGTAAAAAAGTACACACTGGTAAGCTGTGGAAAAATCCATTTTAGAAATGTAATAGAAAGTGATCTGCAATCCCAGGCAAGATAGGTAGAAGATGAAATCTAAAGGAAATCACATTTTAAGCACTGAAGTAAAGTTATGGCAGCCAAGTAATTAGAACTCTGCTCTGCTCTGCTTAAGAGCTCATGGTGTCCATAGTATTTAGTTTTTTTAAAAATAAGCTTTTTTTTATTCCTCTCTGCCTCCACTCTTCACTACTGCGTACTAATCTCTATAATAGTTTTCCATGTACTAGCAGAACAGGTACCTTCTGAGAAAAATATTCTGGATTATTAATGGTTGCAAGTTTTTGTCGTTGTTTGTTTATGTAACTGTTAAGTTATTAACAGAGGCATTGAAAATTCCCTTTCAGAAAAATTTTTAAACTGTTTCTTATCAGAGCTGTTCCTGTCTGCCACTTATTCCAGGGACCACTCTGCCCCAGCTCTAGCCTTCCCTGCTCCCTGTTCACATGGTAAAGGAACAGAAGTAAGTGTGTGTCCAAAGGGTACTAGTAGTCAATGCCTAGTTGCATCTGAGCCCATTTCAGTTCATGTTTGAGTCTGGAAGTCTCACTAACTTCGAGGAGTACCTCATTTCCACAGCATCTTTTCCAGCAGGAGAAGGTCAAAACCACTCTGAAGGTCTACAGGGCCCAAAGGATGATCCAGCTGGTACCCTGGGAATGTTCTTAGTTTACATAACATACAAAGACAGCTAGAAAATTATTCTTGCTGAACCTGACTAAAAATGCATGTGCAACATCATTAATGGTTTCTATTTCCTCTAACTGAAAGGCAATTTAATAAATCATCCTTTGCCATAGTGCCACTAATTGCAATGGGTTGTGAAAAAAAAAAATCCCAAATGATTTTTTTAGAAAAGTCACACATCCTGAAGGTACACTGCTGGCAAGCCCTCGAGTGTTTATATTACAAGCCAAGCAATTTAAATAATCCCCAAGTTCATTACGTTCAGCTAGGTGCTCAGGAAAGGTCCTCTCTTCCATTGGTTTCCAAGAATAAACCAACACATAGAGCATCCTATTTTTTCACAACTGGTAGGTTTTGTGTGGCTGGGACTGAACTACAGTAGCAGGATTTTTAACAACTGCGGAAAAGACTATAAAACTTTCTGCCCCTTATTAACTACTGTGTGACTATTAGGTTTATGGGCAATGTTAACTTTGCAGCATAAGAACAAAAACATTGTAAACGGTCTCCAAAATGTTGGAAGCAATTTTCCCCAAGAGAGGCAGGGGGCCCTTCCAATCCCAGTAAGGTATGGAAAGGGTCATGTGGCACACATGTAAAACTAGATTAGACTCTCTGTTGCTAAGTAATTAAACCTAATTGTAAACCTGGGCAAGTGCTGAATTTAAAACTGAGCTCCCTGTTCAGAGTTCCAAAATCTCTACTGAAAATCCACGGAAAATGAAAACTGCCTCTTTAAAAGAAATCAGCTTGCAGCTCCCCAGAACGGAGCCCCTGGGCAAGTGGTTCAAAATATGATTTTTATAAACAAATCTGACATAGCAAACTTAATGCAAAACCCTATGCATATAACATCACTTATGTGTGCAACTCATTTAAATTATAGTTGTAGAGAGAAGGAAATAAAACTGGCATATTAACCTTTGGCACAACAGTGCTCACATACTAGCGATGTTCAGCAGCAGATGATATTATTGTGACTCCCACTAGTATTGTCATAGTGAAGGGTCTGTCAGAATTCATGTTTGAAACCTCCACAGTCAGAGTTTATTAATGCAGCCATGAGCATCCATTCCAGACCTATGCTGGCATGTACAGTCTTAGGAGCAGAATTTTTTTTTTTTTGCTGCAACTTCTCTTTTCCCCATCACTGTTGTATTTAAAGTCATTGAGTGCAAAAATAAAATTGAACAGAAATTCATGAACTACATTTCCGAATCATCATCATATTTAAAAAGACTGAATGCAAAAATAAAATAAGAAAAATGCAAAAATAAAATTCATAAAGTAATGAAATATAGCTTTCCACATCTTATTGCCATAAACTCATTGGATTCCTTGCTTTCCCAATGTTCTTTGTAAATAGTTTGCTAATTCTTCCTCAAGAGGAAGAACCCTTTCCAGCATTTCAAAAGGACAAGCTACATGCATAAGCAATACGGGCTTAAAAACAACTTAGAAATTAAATTTAAAACATTCTCAAATTTTTTTGTTAAATGCTCCACAGTATTGTATGCATTCCTATATAATTAACAAAAGCATCATGCAAAATAAACCTTCCTTGTTAAAATATGTCTTACTGTGATTAGCTCTGGCAACGACACTCAGGCCTTGATGTAAGTTCTTGGCCTGTCTGTGTTCTAAAACATTTTGGTCAAAAGTTTCAGACACCAGACTTATTCAACAGCTTGAGGTGTCCTTTGATTTGGTTTCTTCATGCATCTTGAAAGTAAAAAAAGGTTTGTTACAATGAAGGTCGTGAAGCTTGCCTGTGGGGTAAGGCTGTTCTCACCTGAAAAACAGTTATCCTTCAGAGTGGTGGCAAACGGATACACAACCCAGCACAGGTCCAGGGGAGAACACTTTGTGGCTCCTTATTTCAGAGAGTGACTCATAAAAGAAAAGCATAAAGCCAAAAATATCAGCAGTAAATGAAGTTGACATTAAGTGAACCAATCCTGAGAGATAGTAAGTATGACAGCGGGATGAGTTTTGAGTTCCCATTGCACTTCCCTTGCCCACACAACAGAAGTGAAACAAGTGCAGACCTGGTGCTGAGCTGCAGAATTCAATGGTTGAAATAATCATCTGGTTCCTGGCAATGCCACTAGATTTGAGAAAAGTTATTTTATCAAAATATCAGAAGGCTGCAGCAAGACACATTTATACTGTATCTATTTAAATGACATCTAGATAGTTTTAAGCAATTGTCACCTTCTCTATTTTGTGGAAGAATCCTGAGAGCCACCCCTATTTCCCTGGATTGCTTTTACCAGCAGTCCTTTCAACCAAGCTGTGACATGGGCAGTGCTAAACCAAGGAATACACGATGCAGTTTCAGTATTGCGGGATTAAGAATGTGTTGACTTTTCTATCCTTACTTTCTTCGCTAAAACTGGGACAAATCAGGACCACAGATGCTGCTCTACAAGCTGTACTAGCACAAGGCCAAAGATCAATGCCTGTGAAGCCGAAGGAAAAAAAAAAAAAGACAGATTCCAAATACCAAAAATAAACTGCGAAGAAACTTAATCCTCAAAAGGTCAGAGGTACATCTGAAAGGCCCAGGCCATGCCTTTGTATCAGAATGTTACAACATTAGCCCTAATGACTTAATAGTTTTGCCCTTGAATTGTGTCAACAGGAACCTATCTTATTACATGGTAAATTAGTTGCTTCCAGCCTACTCCAGACTCTCAGAGCTACTTCTAGCAAAATTAGAACCTAGATTAGAACCTCTTTAGTACCCAAACAGTGTTGCTAAGCATTATTTAGTAGCATTTAAATTTTTGGACATGTGTTTGCATAAATGAAGGCTGGAAACAGCATGGGGAAGAAGCTCCTACGTTTGGCATTCAGGAGCCAAAATTCAAAGGAAGGCATTTCTTTTGCATGCTGTTGTGCAGTGTCATCAAAGGTCATTGTCTGCTGCAGATACCAGGGGATAATGACCAAGGGTCAGGCCTAATGATGGCAGGCTCTAGGTAACAGAGGATGCTTTCTTATGCTCCTTATCTTCTCTCAGAGAAGTTTGCATCCTTTACAGGCCTTCCTCACATCCACGGGTAAAAAACCAAGTTCCAAGCCTGGCACAGCACAAAACCACCATATGCCCAAGATGCATCAGCACCCAACCATTCACAGCCTCTCCTTGCATAAAACAAAGGAAACCAGTAGTTTCTAAAAGTTACTGTTACCAGGCAATTGTCTCCTTGTATTTAAATTGGAAAATTCCATATTTTTCGACTTATCTGGAAGTCTTTACTTCACATCTGTCTTAAAAACCTGTCTCCTGTCAGCTAAACAAAGGGTTACTTTTCACAATAAATACACAAGAAAGGACAGACATGCTTATACCATTCTGTAAGTCTTCTTTAAGGAGTTTTGCAGGCAAGTAAGATGCAGCTCCAGACACTAGACTTTTAAATCATTTAAAGCTGACATAAGCTGATCCTAGGCACGGTTTATAACCATGTTTTAACTTTTCAGCTCTGACAATTACAAACTGTTTGTATTAGCTCCACAAGTACTCCTATTCAGCAGTATTGTCAAAGCCCATTCATCCCAGTCTCAAAACAGCACACCAATCCTTTGCTTTGCCAGTCTCCATCCATAACCTTCACCTAGCTGTTACTAACCATGCAGGGAAGGGCAGGAGAGATCTACGGCCTGCAAAGAAAAAAACCTTCACCTGCAATCTGTGGTAGCTGCAGTTTCCCCGTGTTTCAATGTGGTTTTCAGGCCATCTCAGCTTGACAGGAAGAAGCCTGGCATCCTCTAAGCATGTTGCACTTCTAACCTTTGAGGATGTTCAAAAGGAAAGAAAAGAAATAATAAATGAAAGGTCTTAGCCATTTTGCATGAAGTTGCATGGAAAGTCTTGGGGCCTAACTTGACTGGAACTGTTTTAAGTACTCCTCTACTACAGCAGCGGTGTGTCATATCAAAGGCTTTGTTTGGCATCTATCCACAGTTATAAATAAAAAACATATTTATCTTTGGTCATGCATATAATTTAAAAGTCGGACAGAAGAAAACTTTTTTCTCCTTTTAAATCTGTAGCAAGCTCAAGATAAGTTCTTATAAATTATTTCTCTTAAAAGCAGAGGAAAAAAACCAACCCCAAACAATAACAAAGTAACTTGGCTATTTGGAAATCTGGAAAACAGATTATTTCTTTGGATGGAACAAAGTGTGTGTATGTGTCATCATGACTTTAAACAGTTCCATGATTCCCTATGGAAATACTTAATTGAAGCTAATAAGATGTGGAGTTATCAGTGGTTTTCTGTGATAGATCTCATATGGTCTCTTCAAGATGTTTTACCTCCTTTAAAATGTACTGACCTAAGATTGTTTTAACTGGTGATCTGAGCAGCAACCACGACTAATACTAAATCTGAGTGAAACCCTACTCACAGAGGGGGCAGGATTTTGGGCAAACCCCTTATAATTCCAACATCTATGCACCACAAACACTTAAAGTTCTGATTTGCAGCATATGTGACAACATCCCATAGAAATCTTCAAATGAAAGAATTATTTGCCTCCTAACACTTGCATATTGAGTCAGAAGTCCTTTCTTTTGGCATCACAAAAATTAGGAAATATACTATTATCAGCAGACTGCAGATACTAACACAAATCTTCCTATGTTTCATAAGGTGATCCTTCAAGCTCATCCCTCTGACAGAGGATCAGGCCCCCCCCTTCTTCCATTAATCAGATTAGGTGATCACAAGCACATGCTATGAAAATTTTTGACTGGTTACAACTATTCAAAATTTGTGCCTTTCTTAAATCTCAGTTTAGAAAAGCAAATCTCTGCTAGATTTGAGATGGAGATATAGTGTCCATACAGAAGACTGCATTTTTAACCATAAGCACATACCTACACAGCCTAATGAAGAGCCAGTAAAGCTTTCTCTAAGTGCAGAAACAGGTTATTTGGCATTTGCAAAGTGCAGGTGCTTTATGAGCATCTGCACATACCCATTTCTGATAACATCTCCAAACAAATTTGGCTTGAGCCAATGTATCTGTGTCACTATACATGATTAAAGCATTCTGAGGTTTATGGAAGAGGAAAGGATTTTCCTATATTGATAGCAGCTGAGTTTTTAAAGGACTACAGGTAGAGGTAATTTGCATAAGTTTGGCACTCATTTCACACCTACATTTTAGGTAATTAAGTAAACTATCTTCCTAAAATTGACCAAAATTAAGTGGCTTATCATTATTCTCCTTCAGGAAGAGAAATTTGTGGACTTTTCTGGCATAACCACCTTTTGCCTTCAGCAATTTTTTTCCCTGAAAACTTATTCCCTGTGCCTGCAAATGCATTCCACTGCATATGTTTCTTTTTAATGTTAATACTCCTTTTGGATATGCCCTCCCTGCTGATAAAGTCAAGTACATGTCTGTGGGCTGTAGGGTCAAGTTCAGTGTACCACCTATCCAGTAATTACGTCAGTCAGCAGCAAGCACAGTGCATTCATTAACCTATAAGCAACCTTGGTATTTAACTTACACTGACCAAAATTATATTCAGTATTAAAGAAACTGAATGCAAATATCATGATACAGGAAATGCATGGATACAATAAATGCCATGGGATAACATTCCATTTGAACACAGTTGAAGTCAACACAGATTCAATTTTGAGATGAAGCAACTACTTAGCAGATGCTTACCACCTCTCAAAATTAATGCAACACAGCAGTGAACAAGCTAAACAGGACCTCTGTATTCATTCTCCAGCCATCAAAGAGTAAAAGTCACCTCCTGAAGGCAATTCCTGTCTTGGGCATCCAAACTCTGTGATACCTCTTGACTCCTCATTGACTACACAGGGAAGCGAGGGCAACTGAGCTCCTAAGTCAGGTGCCGTGTGGAGTTAGTTAGCAAAAAAAGAATCCAGGCTGAATTTTTTGGCATATTTCTGTTGCCAATTTTCCTGTAAGCCAGTCTGTAACTTTATGTGTGTTCCTAAAATGCAAAAGTGCCTAAGATTTACAAGGTTAGCAATGCACACTGCTGTAAGCGGCACGCAAACTCAGATGCTGTGGGATTCTTTACCATGCAAGTTTTCATCCATCTCAGCATATGGATGAACTGAGCAGAGGGGAAGCAAGCCTGATTGTAATTACATTAAGCACTTTGGCAATAAGGAAAAGTTTGTACTTGTACACAGATGGCTTTATGTTACAACGCTATAAATGTGCCAAGTTTCATGGCTTCACCACATGATGCAAAAAAGGGGCTTGATCCAAAGTCTGTGCAAACCTGGTGAAAAGCTCTCCCTGATTTCAGGGCATTTTTATCAGGTTTATGGTAAGTCCACTGGACATACCTGAATAAGGAAATAGCCTTTTGTACTAAAATGTAATTATTTTTAGACCGTTTTAAGTCGGTTTGCCTATTTTAGCTCAAGTCTTCATGCTTTGGTGGATCTGTTTTCTTTAAAGGAGAAACAATCAAGTCCAGTTCAGGTTGACTAAAATGAATTTGGCTGCCCACTAGTTCTCATCCATGTTGGAAACTTAAACTTTTCAGACTTCATAGAAACTAGTAGGGGAGAAAAATTATTACATTCTTATTCTATGAGGTCTCCTGAGTTGTGGTGTTTTTGATTCCGTGACCCTCCCAACTCTACTACTTCATGAAGGTAAAAGATTTTAAAACTTACTTTAAAAGTCCTTAATTTAGAAAAATAAACAAAAATTCTGTCAACCCATTCCTCAGTGTCTCACTATTACTTATTTTAGGGTAATAAATCTTCACCCTGACAGCTCTCTGATGATGCATTATATTAATACATCATAATGACAATACTTGTGATATATGATGAACATATTTTCTGAAAGGGATATCACCGATACATTCCATCTTCCCAGCACAGCAGAAGGTTGTCTGGTAAAAGGGGGAGAAGGAGAGATAAAGGATGCTCTTTACCCAGAAGGCAAAATCTCACAAGAAAATGCAGAAATAAGTTGATTGCCCTTGTCAAAATACCAAAGAGAATAAGAAATAAAATGCTGCTTGTGCGCAAGCAACTTCTTGTGTAATCAGTGAGGTTACCTGTTTGCTCCTCAAATACTGGTGCTCAGGTTGGACTAAAAAAGGGAAATCTAATAATACACTTGTATCAGTCATGCTAATACAGGAGTAACAAACTCCAGGAAATAATCATGAGGATTTTGATAGGGTTGAAAGACTGTGATAGTGAGAGGTGCAGTATTTAACAGGGTCATCTGCAAACAGAAATAACTGGAAGCCTCAGTGAATGATCTCGTGAGAGTTATGTACACTCCAAAGAGTCACCCATGACTGACATAAACCAAAATCCAAACATGTACAAGGTGATGACAGGGGTTTTCAGTAAGAAATAGTTAACTTTTGATATGGATATCTGGCCTTCCACACCACCACAACACATTGGAGCTACATCATAGGCTGGTGTTTGCTGTGATGGGCTCTGCACAAACAGAACAAAGACAATGCTGGCCTCAACCAATTTAAACTCAATTTCAAAGGTTTAGAAGGCAAAATCAGTCCCTGTCTTAGCAGAGCCTGTTGCCTGGGCAGAAGGTAGGAGTAACTTTGCTCCAAAGGCTCATCTTGCCCATGTGACAGTGCAAGACTTGACAACAGCTGGTTCAAAGTGCCCTCCAGGTGCACTTGCGTTGCACACAGTAACTGACAATGACCTCAGTGCCACTGTTTGTGGCATAAAGATCACAAAGGGTGGACAGAAATCACCGTGAGTATACCAACAGCCTTGTTTTCCCAGAAACATAGTCTTTCCATCCACTATGAAGTTACTGAAATCTTAGTATTTAACTTAGGTGCATAACTAAAAAAAAAAAACCAACCAAAAAACAAAAACAGTGGAACAAGCTTCTGGCTTTTTAGGAATTCTGATACTGATCTGATGTTTTGGTGAAAAGCTTGACTTTTGCAAAACACCCACAACAGACTCTCTTCAAGACTGAATTGCTGTTGTCTACCAATACTCCACAAGTATCTGAAGGCCGTTTGGACCATTATTATGATTCCTAAAGTGTGTGATTGGCAAAACTGTCTGAGGATGAACAGCTTTCATCACCTCTCTTCTCTTACAGACTTACCCACAGGTACTCATTGTGCCATTGAAACAGAGTCTGTGATAAATGTTCTGGTCTGACAAATACTCACTTGTTCCTCTGCACAGGATTAATGAGAAGAAGAGCACGTGAAGTACATTTTGTTTCTGCTTGGTCTTGTTGATGCTGAAGGGCAGAGGTAGAT
Organism: Manacus vitellinus; assembly: GCF_001715985.3. NCBI lineage: Eukaryota > Metazoa > Chordata > Aves > Passeriformes > Pipridae > Manacus > Manacus vitellinus. The sequence continues at coordinate 792,143 of NW_021940754.1, read as the reverse complement.
ATGATGCCTGTTTTCTGAAACAACTCAGAGGCCTGAGGTATCCTTTTTTTAGTTGAAGAATTAGAAAACAAAATTCCTGTGAGATATTTAATGAGAGAAAAAGATGTCATGATTAAGATTCACAGAAAAAGATTAAAATATTACAGTAAGAGTGAAATTTTAAAAACAAATGTATCTGAGCATGTATTGGTGTGCAACCACCTGAGCTGACAAGCAAATTGTGTTTGAATGTAGTTGCATTAGCTCCAGTGTAAAGTTCTGCATAAAGAGAGGCCTTGGACATTGCTGTTTTGAGTTTTCTAGAAACACTTCAGAGAAGAGCCCCAAATTCCTGATAAGGACCCGCAGGTCTCACTCTGTCTCAGAAATGCTGAAGATGGAAACAGCAAGAGTGCAAGCAAAATGACAGGAGTGTCAATGTTCCTCTGTCGAATGCATGAAAACAAGCAATGATGCCCAGTGTGAGGCAGTGCAACAATCACCCTCCCTGAATGTGAATGGAGTGTTTCTGAAAGATGCTTATTGACCTCTGAATCTTCAATCTGCAGAAGAGATATGAGCTATAATGAATATAGGAAGCCACGAGGTGATAGCCATGGTGCCTTGCTAGCAAGCCTATCTCCCAAGGGATGATTACAGGCAAAAATAAAAAGGTTCTAATGGAAATCAGCTGATAGAATCAACACTGCTAAATCCACTGTGACTTTCCTATGACCACTTGCGAGAGCCTATTGTAATGTTATTTTGCATTGCAAGCATTTGTCCTTCACTTGCTGAAGGGGAACAACCAGCTCGTGTTGTAGATGAGCTGTCCTTCTGGATATTGCTGCTCTGAGTCAAGCAAACTGCATTACCAAGTAGATGTCATGGGCATGCCAGATGTCCTCTCTCTTCCGGAAAATAAACAAACAAACAAACAAAAAGTAAAAATGGAGAAGTGCCACAACTATATCACTTTTCATGCAGGAATACAGTGACTTTCAGGTTCACCCTTAAACCCAGTGAGAGGGGTTTAAAAGAAATTATTCAAAATCTGAAACAGAGTACCTTTATTAATAAGGTGAGCTGATTCCAATTATTTTATTAGAATGTTCTTTGTGATTTTTTTTCTTTTTTGTAAAGTGAGAAGCACATACAGAAAGTCCTGTTAACTGCCATTCAAACCACGGATCCGCATTACTGTAAAAAATTGCTCAGTTAAAGTTCGCACAAAACAAAAGTGAAATTACCCCAAAGGAATCTCTGTGTTTCAAGACAATTTTCTTGCTGAGTTTCAAATATTAAAACTCTCCCAGTTGTTAAATAAAGAGTGATGAGAAAATGCATGCAATTTTAATTTCCACTGGGATTATGCCTGGTGTGAGACAATCATGTTGTTAGATATTTTTCTAAAGACTAAAATAACATTATAGCATCTGTGAAGGATGTTATGAAGAACAAGGTACTGAAATAAAAAACATTTTTTCCCCAGATTGGCTACTTGTTATGCTTTTTGCTGAAATTGCTTGAATTAGAATTTACGCAAAGCTTTATTATCTAAGACACTTCAGCTCAACTTGGTTTAACTGATGTATCTATTATCTTATCTATCTTGTGGTTAGTGAAGGCTTGATATATCAGCTATGGAGAATCCGTGCAAGTACAATGGATATTTATAAAAAATGACATGATGTTTCCTTGCTTCCCCCCCTTCCAGCAGTGCCAAAGCAACAGCATATTTTAAAATCAAAACTGGTGTTCATAATGCTCCCTGCAAAGCCACAGGTTAGTGGAATGGCCAGGCTTTCACAATGCCTGTACACCTGCCTTTGTTCTTCCTTTGGGGTCTGGTGAGATTTCAGGTGCTCTTAAAAGATCTTTGTAGGGAGACCAGAAATGAGGAATGGCAAAGAGGAACTTTAAAACCCCACAGATTACAGTCTTAAATATAACTAGTTCATAATTCCTAGCTCATAATCAGGCGCTGAGGAACAGATATACCAGACATGAAGTATCATATTGTAATGGTATGAAGAAATTTGCTTGGGAGATTTGGCTCTGGCTGGGAAAGAACTTAAAGGGGTTTACTAAACAGCTCCATTGCAAGAAAATTAGAAATGTCAACAATGACTAGGAAAGCATCCTGTTAGAAAAGCAAACATTACCCTGTTTGATTTTGTTTATTGCTTTGTTTGTCAAATCTGTAACTTTTTCTAAAATATTTCAGCCTGGAGGAAGGAAATAACAATAATGGAAATACTACCTGAGAAACGTGTCAGTTTTATAATTGAGTATACATGCAAAAATATTGACAAAATCGACAGCAAATACTGACAATAATGTATGTTTCAGTTCCTGCACTTCTTTGAATATTGGCAAATGAAAAAACAATGGGACCTGCCTTCTTCAAACTCTTTCAGGAACCTACAAAGTCTTCTTCTCCTTTTCTATTAGTAATGTTATTCAGCAATACATTTAGGACAAGGATGGGACAGGAGGAACAGTAATTTTCATCTCACTCCACTTTCAAACAGTTTTCACAAAGGAAACTGCTCTCTAGTAAATGCATTATCCAGACAAAGTTTAGGTGAAACCAAATTTTTCCAAGTCAATTTATATTTGATTGTCCTGATGCAGGTATTTTCCAAGGGAGATGTTCTAGAGGAATTTTCTAGGCTAGAGGGCAGCTTGTGTGCTTTGTGTCGTCTCCTCTTAAACTGCAAAGTTATTCATGGAATGGGTAAAATCTAGGCAAGCAAAGCACATTTGTGGATCTTGGCATAACACTTGTCTGAGTGCAAGGAATGGGTAATGGTAGGAATTTTACCATGTATTCCTTGACAGGCAGCTGCATAGCTGAGGAGAGCTGTGAGAGTGACAGGGAGTTTATGTATCCTGGAGATATGGGGAAAAACAAAGAGAAATAGGAAGAAGGGGGAGCAAATTAAGTGGCAAAATCAGCAGTTGCTGTAGCGGAACTGTACTGCTGGTTCATTTTTTTTGGACTTGATTTAGAAAGAAAAATAATGGGCACATTTTTCCAGATTTATTATGTTTGGAGATAGTATATTTAAGCAGAATAGACAGAGTGGATATGAGTGAGAATCTAATGATAATAGTAATTAAAAGGAATTTCAAGGCCAACCAAAAGTGAAGGAGACAAATTCTCTGCCCCTGGCACTATTGACAGAATGGTGCCTCTTCCACTTCTGGACATTTCCAAAGACAAATGGAGACAAAACAGCATAAGTGAAGACCACACAATGCCAAATTCAGGATCCAGGCAACAGCTCCAACAAAAGCCATTCCAAAGCTAAGACAACAATGGCAGCAAATCCAAAAGCATCACTATGGGCTCTAAGAGGCAATGTGCCTTCCTCCTTTCTTCTGGCCTCTGATTAGAGCCATTGGCAGGGTGTTAGTCCACTTGGAGACTGACATGGAAGATCCTTATATTTACATTTACATTCACACCCACCCAGCAATGAAAGGATTTCTCCAGATTGGTGCTACACGATTCATGTCCATAAGGTAGAGAGCACATCAAGCCATCCCTACAGCCTGTAATCTTGGTAGTCTCCATGTGGGTTTCTACAGGGCTGGCCTGTGGTGTGGCAGCCCTATCCTCCAGCTCTAAAGTTTCCTCAAAGGCCAAAACAGCCCTTGACAGCTTTTGTAAGTGACACAAGAGTTTACATCTAGGGATGACAGAAAGCCTGTACCAATTCCAACAGAGCTCAGATCTGTGTGGGGTCATTACCACACACCAGGGAATCCATATTTCCACAAAGTTGCCACAGCCTGGGCTGTGGTTTGCTAAACAATTAGCAAATGAGTCTGCACCTGGCTCATTTTGCATAAGTGGCCAACAAGAGGTTTTAAAACCTGCAGGGTCAGAAAGTCTCTCTCTCCATTGTGCTTCAGGAACACAATGCCACTTGAACTGGTTCTTGAATTACCTTTACCGTTCTAAAGACCCCAAAACAACATTCTCAAAAAATACGTAGGACAGTTTTGCATATGCAAGGCCAGCAGAGAGTTACTTAATAAAATTAAGTGAAGATCATTGGGAACAGAACAGTTCACACTTTATTGTACAACACTGCAGCTTTCAAAAACATAAACCATAGAAACAAAAGTTGAAATTAGAGACAAAAAGCAAGTTTAAATGTCTTTGATGACTTCTGTGCAGTAAGGGAGGCTTCAGAGCTCATGCTAGTGTAAACTGTAAGGAAAGAAAAGCCAGACCCTGAAACTGGGAACAGGACTCCAGAAAAGTCTGGTCCATTCCCCTTTACTCTGTAGACTGTGTAAACGATGGGCATATTTAAACTCAAGTCTCAAACACAGAGGATTGGTGATTAATACTCTCTACTCCTGTCCTGCCTAATGAGTTTGTAAGATCTCTCATTAAGTGTTTGTCCCAGTCATAGCACAGCTGAGACCAGGTCTCCTTTGGGGCCCCTCTACTTTATGATGCAATTAATGCACATAACCCTATGCCATTTATAGTCCTCAAACACTAACGTGTCATGTGTGCTGGGAGGATGGTGTTTTGGGACCAGCAGTGACTCACTGGCAGCAGGCCCCCTTTTTCTGCATCTTTTGTATCTACCTGTTCTTCAGTGTTACAACCCCTCTGCTCTCCTGGGTGCTGGAGCTGACGACAAGCAAGAGCATCTTGTTGTAGGATGTCAGAGTACAGCAGAGATGACCAAGTAACTACTCACATACGTCCAATGGACCAACTCTCCCTTACTTTACTTACAAAAGAAGTTTAAGTGGAAAGAGTGCTAAAACTCCCACTGGCCTCAAAAGGGTCAGCATTTCTCACTCTAATTTAAGTGACGTTATTTGTCAGTGCAAAGAGGGTTTTGCTCAGACTTTCTGTCTCACCTCACCATTTCCAAGTAATTTTTATGTCCCCACTTAAGAGATTTCCAACCACCACTGCTTCATCATTAGATATACTGCTTTTTTGTCCCAGAAGGATTTAATTCTATGTATTTACTTATTTAACTTGTGTACCCCCACGAATTAACATCTTCTTTGCATTTAATAGGCAGTAGAGCGGCATGCAAAATCAAAGCTCTGTTCTGCTGAAACTGCAAGTCGAAACACAAGAACAATACTAACTTCAGGGAGTTTTGTAGAGAGAAAATAGGAAGTGAAACAACTTTAAAAAATGCACACTTTTCTAATGCATTAAAGCCTTCATTGCTTTTGCCAAAACTTCACTTTTAAGAAGAACCAGCTGTGGATTTGATTTCTATGTTTCTCAGCCGTAAGTCAATAGAGGATTCAATTCTAAAGCATAAGGCATATAACATACAGTGTGAATCATCTCTTGTCTGCATATAAGATAGCACAGATACATAACTTGCTTAGTGAAAGCTTTATCACCAAGGAAACACATTCATAAGCATTGAATCTAGCACCTTAACATTTACAATCCACTTTAAAAAAAATGCCAGCTGTAAATAAGTCTATACTCATAACTCGAATTATGTGGTATCTATCACTCATGCCTATTTTAAGAATTCCTCATCGCCTAAGAGTGGCAATGGGCTAAGTCAATTTGCAAAAGTTCAGAGCTTCTGGAAATTTGGACTCTGATCTTCCACAAGTTAATTGTTTCAGTGAGATAATAATTTTTTGGTAATTATGTCCAACCAATCCATAAGTAACCCCTCACAGAATAGGTTTTATCTAGTGCCACTTGCTATTTCCTAAAGGTCATGGAGTCTCTTTTTCTCACCTCTAACAGCTCACCTTTCCTGGGTGCACTATGGGGAAGCATAATTCCAGCAGAGTGGAAATTCAGTCAGCAAATGAGGCATTGACATAAATATTCATGGGGGAAAAAAAATTTTTGAAAAAATTTTGAGAAAAGAGAGTAGGTAAATCACAGCATCCTCGGGAGACCACTAAGATATGCACTGACAATTTACATAGATTTGCTTAAAATTTTGCCTGTAATTTAAGAAGTGTTTCCATACTTACTGAATTATCACCTTCTTGCCAGTATTTGGGCATCTATTGAGTACTGTACATTTGATTGAGTACACAACAGTGGCCCAAATGCCACGTGGCACCCATTTGTCATATCATTGATTTACAGTCTGGCAATTAGCAAAGGGAAATTATTCTGGATTATTTAGGGAAATCCTTATGCCCCAGTCAATACACAACAACGTGAACTTGAGTTCTTGTCTAGGATTCTTTCCCCACTTTTCAAACCAAGGGTTTTCAAACCAAGGGGAAACCACTTTTTAAACCTTTGAAACCCTAACCAAGGACCTGACATGAAGGTAAGCCATGGAAGAAGCACGTGAACTCACAGGGACCACCTGCATGTACAAGGCCAAGTTTTTGTATAGGCACTAGAAGATAGGCATTATCTCAGGAGAGAGTCCCAGTAGAGTTCAGCACAACTTAATACGGTAAAGATTCAGTTTCAAGACACAAAAGTGCAGGAAAAATTTTTAAAATGCTTGATTATGACTTGTGCTGCTTGTAGCTGTGGTCACTGATAGCACTTTTATGGACCTCGGTAGGAAGAGAGCAAAGCTGATGCCATGTGCCCTTAGCCATCTCTGAAAACACAATATACTTAAAATATTTTGCTCCTTGCAGTTAATCCTACAAAGACACACATTCATAGAGACACTTGTTTAACTGGGAATCCTCTGAACTCAATTCACGTCTGGATCCGGTCTGGTTCCATGAGGCTAAATAGATACGAATAAATTGAACTGTTTTCCAACTCAGGACTCAAATCACCAGCAGTCATCATAAAATCCAGTGCTAACTGGATGGGATGTAGAATACCAGACTCCAGCACCAAAATTTGACCATTCAGTGAAGAATAGTATAAAAATGATTACTTCAAAGCCACTGAAGAAAAAGAACTTCGACTGATGGGTAATGACGCAATCTTGAACTTTCACACCATACCTCAGTAGATATTACTGCACTGTAATTGAGTTCATCAGGTTCCCTGAGCATGCCCATGCTTTTGTCTCCTTTTCTGGATGATTTTCACTGATATGATGCAAAGGCCACTACTGTCTACTGGGGGGTTGTCTGTGCTAACCTGAAGCACGTTCTTCTCCATTGGTTATTTCACCCTTGTTTGTAGCTTTTCAGCTTTCAGGTCCTCCCTAATGAGGACAGTGATCAGAGGGATACAACACATGTAACTTTTACAAAGACAAAATGAATGGCAATGTTAAGGTTTCCTCCTTTTTTTTTCCACTTTTCTAAAGAAAACCTTTTATTTAACCCTGATGCTATAAAAGAAGGTGATGTCATAATTTATGATATTAAACTGGTTACTAAAATGTCATTACACAAGTGATGTTTTAATTGATGATGTTAAACTGGTTAGCAGGAAAGTGTCAAGTGTCACTTTCATGACATAAACTGCCAGTTATGATTATATAATATCAATTATTCTTTGGAAAACTGCATTAGATCAGTTATTTCTGAACCAGTGTAGTTGGGGCAGGTTCATATTTTTTAAATGCTCTTCATCCAGTTCCCATTATTAGGAGTAAAATATACTTCGGATGCAGTTCAGGCTTTTATAACTCTCTTCTTGAAACATAATACCTCCCTTTCTCATTTGCCCTTTCAGATGCCATCAAATCAACAGTGAGCTAAAACGAAAGCTGTGAGGTAAATTTTATAGGCTTAACCGAGCTTGCCTTGTTCTGCAATCATACAGAAACCAAACTTTTGAGATGAAGGTAATCAAAAATAACAAAACACAATCGTAATAGTAGGTTAAATATAGAACATTAGGATTTGCTGACAGAATGTTGGTTACTGTGAGCCCTGTTTTGATGCTGGATCCCCTAAAGCTTTAGCATCCAGCTGTTCTACAAATTCTTCTAAATCTTACTCAGGCACAGAACCAAGAGAATATATTAATATCTGAAATGCATGTAGCCAGATCTTAAAAGCTTAATCCCTTTTAGGGATAGTTACAAGTAAAAGCAGCAAGTTTAGTTCATGTGTACTCTCTGGGTCCAACAGGAGTACACTGATTCACTGCCGATGCTGATCTGATCGACTGAGATTATAACATTTCCCTGTGCTAAAGCTGCATTTTGTTCCTTGCTGTCAGTGACACATCTCTGGCTAACTGCAAAGCTATTCAGAGATGTCCTGATAACCAGTTAGATGCAACATAACAGGATGAGATTCTTACAGAAATTTCTGAGCTGAAATCTCACCTATTTTATAGGAGAATAGGTACAATCCCATTAGCAAGTGACTATCTCTTGGTCAGGACTGTTCGACTTGTCTATATGGAGGTCGTTCCCACACATTTCCCCTATTGTAAACTGGCAAAAAACTATAATGAGAAAATAAACAATAAACATCCATGCAACCACACCGACCCTGAGAAATAGTTGGGACTCCAAAGCCAACAAAAGTTGGCTGTTAAATAAGCCACACTTTTACTTTCCTGAACAGCTTTGTGCTCAGAGCGGTTGTGCTTTATGATGAAAGTTGGATGTGGAGATATCTAAAAAGAGCACACTTCTCTCCACTCTGTTACCTGTACTAACTTGGATCAGATCAGAAGCTATGCTTCTTGGGAAAAGTCTTGGAGGTTTGATCAAAAGAGTTGTGGAAGGTGACAGGGAGAAGCTGCAAAGAGGTAATAGAGAAGCGTGCTAAGAAATATTTAGAAACACACATGTGATTTTCATTAGGTTTAATGGAGTTGGTGGAAATTAATCTGCAGGGTAAGGCTGAAAACTTACCTCATGATTTTGTCTATGCAAAAGGCATCTGTTGTCTCCTTTTAAGTCTCTTGTTCACTTCATGCTTATGCAAGTAATGGATTTGGGTATTATCCCACTCTCCCATCTTTCTGACAAGGTTAATGATGTTTACTGACCTGAGTTCATTAAAAAAAAAAAGGGGGGGGGGATAAAAATTAAAAGAAATAAAGAGGAGTAGGAAGAAAAAAAGGAAAGAGAGATGTTAAGTATTGATTATCCACGTGCACTGGGTGTTTTATTATCAACATACTCCAGGTAGCACCTTACCTATCAGATTTTGGGCACATACAAAATCCATTAAATATCAGATCTTTAATGTAGATGGTGAAATAACGCCAGAATTTTGAAAGTTTATCCCCTTAACTTGCCCTCACATCTTCTCTATCCGACAGACATTCGCATTGGAGCCCATAACTATTTTTCTCTTTTTCCTGATTGGCTGTAAATATTTAGAATGCACTTTCAAGGCAGAGAGAGCTCTTATCAGGCATCAAGGGATGCACCAGATTTACATAACAAGTCAGAAAAAATCTATGCATCAAAGAGTGCACACTTGTTGACAGGACAGAAAGTTGAAATCTTGTAAGCTTGATGCCTATTACAAGAAAGATGAGGATAAAAATTGATTCAAAATCTTAACAGGTTGAACCTGCCCATCCATGTAGTTGCTGTACTGTTGAAACACATTCACAGCCTGTGGTTGTACTGATAAACCTGCAACAAGGCTCCAGCTTACAAAAGTGAAATTCCTCCTAACATTTCCTTGTAACTGAAAGAAGGCATCCAGACACTAGTGGGTTTTGTAAAAGTTATATCATAATTTATAATTGGTTGTTAATTAATGTCAGATCACAGTGGAATTCCTATGGAATTACAGAGTGGAGCCTCTTTAATTACCAGTTTATAATTATAAATCTCATTGGAATGAAAAACACAGGAACTGTAATAAACGATGATGATCTTAGAACACTTCTTCGACTAATAATATCTTCATGTATGTCTCTTAAGGAATTTTAGAACAGTACTCTTCACCTGGGGCAGAAAACAATTTCCATGATAAAGGATTTCCCTTCTTGCATTCTGCAAAAACTAAAGAGGCAAAAATCTTAAACGTTATTTCACAACTAGAACAATTACACCTTGTGAAACCAAGAATACATCTCAGGCCTCTTGGCACTGCATCTTGAAAGTTGTGTACCCCATACATCACTAAGGTAGGACCTTTCCCACTATTACTCTGTACTTTTGTCATCCTCTACTGATTTCCCTTCAAAAAACCACAGAACTAGCCCTGATTGTGTCAGATCCTCTATGTAATTATACAGCAGAGGACTGCAGCTTTCTGTTCAGGTTGCCACGATCTGCGCTGTACTTGCATACAATCAAGGATGAGATGATTAGTACTGTGCATGTTGATTGTTAATTAAGTGTACACACAACAGTTTGTCCTATGTTCTGCTACACACATTTGGACCTCCCTAAACACCCGTGGGTGGAGAATTACAACTCTAACAGCTTTACACCAGTACCCTACAGACCAAAAGCTGATGCAGCACGAATGTTGTTATGAATTTATTCAATCATCTTTTCCTCCTTTCAGTTCGACTTCGGGCTAGCTGAAACGAAACAGAAGTTGGGGTGTCTGCCACATGGAAGCAGCCCTCTAAGCAGAGTTCCCAGCACAGGAACTCATCTCTGCAACACATACAAGAGGCAGGAGGAGGAGGAGGAGGAGGCAGCTGCCTCCCTATCTCACCAGTGGCATCACAGCATGGGACCCCAGCACAGACCTGTGCATCCACATCCCCACAGCCACCTTGGTCAAAGTCATTATCTCCAGAGCTTGCATGGGACAAAGAAGAAGATACTGATCTGAATTCAGTAACTGTTTTCATAATTGTTTTAGCTTTGCTGGTGAGCAGCAAGTTCTGTGCCTTACTAGCTTGTTTATACGTCCCAACAAGTTCAGTCACTTTCTCTCATTCTCTAGACTGCTTGTTACTGCTTTCAGCCATCCTCCTAAGACATATTTTTGCTCCATAAGGACATGAGTAATTCATATGTTGAGTACCTCCTCCCCTGCTTCTAACAACACTGTTTTTCTCTGTTCCTTGCATTTTTCCCTGGTCCCCTCACAGTTCTGTTTCTCTGTGCCTTTGAGGCTGCAGCCCTGTACTTCTCCCTGTGTCCCCCCGTACAGCTGTGGGAACCTGTAAAACTGCCAATGTGCACTTTGTAAAAACTTGTTGCAGATCTGAGGGGTTTCATTTTGCAAGCCAAGAAACGAAGGCTTACAACATAATTGATACTAACAAATTGAGAGAGGAACTGTGGCCCCTACCTAAAATGAAAGACAATCACAGTGAAGTAAAGGTCACGCTATAAAAAACTGTGCAGAGAAATACTGGAAAATAAGAACAAATTTAACACAGGCTACAGTGGAGTTAAACCAGAGATGAATTTGGCTAAATAAAACATAAGAAACCTATTTCCTGTACTAATTACTCCACTTCTTAGAGAAGTGTAATGTTGGCATCAGCCTTCATACTAAATTGCACCACAAAACCCCGACACTTAACAGTGTTTTAGCCTACACATTAGGGAGGCATTTACCAATTCTTATTTTGCCTAGCTGTTTTTTATTTCCTGACAAATTTTCCTTGTAAGTTTTATCAAGTGGAGAGATGCTCCTTGAACAGCAGAACTGCTATTCAAGGTCTTTGAGAAGTAAACACATAATATTGTTTGATTATCCATTTGTTTTTCATTCCACCTTGCAAAAGCATCCCTTTAGTAAATCCAGACCAGCAGCATCAACAGAGTGACTTCCACACACAGCCAGTGTTTCCCACGGAGCACATAGGTTGCAGTCACCAGCACAGGCAAAAGGACAGCTTGTTTCTTCTCATTCGTTTTGTTGGCAGAACAAAGACAACTGCACATTAGCAAGAGACTTTCATATGGACACTGGAATTAATCAGACTCAAGTTTGCCTTCCCCTAAATCACAGGGTCATGTGAAGGTGGGGAGAAGAATTTGCAGTGGTATCTTCGTGGGACTGCATTCCTCATTCTGCCCGAGATAACAGAGCCCCAGCTCCTTGGATTGCTGATTATTACAATCACCAACAGACACACATACATATTCAGGGAAAGTGTTCAAACTCTCACATTTGTATTCATTTTACTTTGACTCGACTGGAATCATAAAAGGAATGTGTAAACGAGGAGAGCCTGTTGCTGAAATGAAGTTGAATTTTTTCCCCACAGAAACTTGGGTTCGTGACAGCTTTTTGTTGGGCAGGACATTAGCCTTTTGTAATTTATTGCTTTTAGATTAAATCTGGGGAAACTCAATATTGCAGTTGAATGATTAGAGCAATACCCCTCGGAGTAATAAATTTTCTTTGGTGCTGTGCATCTCCCGATCATGTTTCCCTTCTAATTACATTTACATAAATGATATTCTGCAAAATTAAATTAACATTCAAACCGTTACGCTGGCAAGGAGAGACAAAAATTAGTTACAAACTTACATCCCTAAAAAAATGAAATGACACCTCATTCTTTCGACAAACTGAATCACTGCTATCCCCCAAAGTGTCTCACACACAACTCATTATTCTAGTTGGTTAATCACCAACCTAGACGCTCTGCTCCCCCTCTTTCGGAAGTTTATAGTGTGAGGAACTGCTTTCCACGGGGTCTCATTAAATAGAAGCAATTGGTGACAATCCAAATTTGGTCAGCAAAGTGCTCTATTCAGACCCAGGCTTGATTTCTATACTTTTGGCCACAGCCCTTCTTCAGGGCTTCCCTTTCTTGGCTCCTGCATGCCATTCCTGTAGTATGGAGCCAGAAGGTGCTTGGCAGGGCTCCCTGTGAACTTAGACTCAGTCCTGTGCTGACAATGTCCTGACCGGGCTGAAGAAAGATGTTCTTGCTCTCCATACATCCACATCGCCACGCTGGCTGGCGAGCAGAGCCATGACTTCCTGGTCTGTCCTCCAACTGATGCAGGGATGCAGGATTTCACAGAGCAACTTTTCACTTGCCAAGAGGATGGACCGTTATCCTGAAGAGGGAAAAAGAGTGCCAGCCTGCTACTGCTAGCTCATGAAGCCAGCCTTCAAACAGCTTTTCCAGAATCTGATGTTTAAATGGATTGTGCTATGTGCTGTTGATTTGCCTAAGGTCACTAATTTGACTACTCAATATTTTTTCTCAATGTTCAGTAGCTTTCAGAGAAAAACTGTTTCCTAAGACCTACGTGGAAAGGCATTATTTTTGTTGTCCCGTAGAGGATTTGGCCCTTCAGATACCCACCCACTGTAAAGACAGGGTACATCCATCTCTTCTCTCCTCTCTTTTGTCTTTTGATGCCATTAACAAATCATCAAAATACAGAACACATGTCCTGTTCTATCAGTGTGAGGCACTACTTGGTTTAATTTGCTGCCCCTGTGCCCACTGCACTAAAAATCACCGTATTTTCATTCAGGAATGCAAATCCTAAAACTTTTCCTGCCCTCCCTTTTAATAAAGAGCATATGCCATCATGTCTCCAGTGGTATCAATTCTTATGCAAGTATATTTAACCAATTTTGAGACATTAGTAACAAAAAAGTGGGGAAAAAAGTCAATATCTATTACATGGCACATACATATATACATATATATACTCACATCTAGAACTAAGTCTGTCAGCTCTAGTGTAAAAGTGCCTATTTGAGTGTGAGTACACTCTGTGTAAATTGGGCATACTTCAGTGGGGGAAAATACAGTATTTGGAGAAGGGGATTAAAGTAAAAATGTCAAAGCTGCTGATTAAATAAAAACTGTGTATATATGAGCCTACTTTTTGGTTTGAAACCTGGATGATTTTAACATTTCAATTTTTGAAAGCAAAGTTTTATTCAGCGATTGAGTTTCCTTCTTGAAATGCATCAACATTTGCATTTTAGCATATTTCACTTTACTTGGCAAAGAGATTGATGGTTGTTTTTTTTTTTTTTTTCCAAAAGAAGGAACGCTGGGCAGCCTGGCATTTGTTTGAAAACCTAATTTAATTTTCCCTAAACTTCACAGTTTCTGTACTTCTATAGGTCTTACAATAAATAAAGTTAATTAGTTGTAGACATAACATTTAGAGACCATATTTTCTCAAAGTGTTTGACTGCAGTGAGTCATCTGCATGACAGTTCTCTTTCCAGGACCGCATTTCATTCCTGCTTGCCTCACCCTGGTAAACATAACGTGCCAAACACTCTAGAATTTCTGTTAAATAAGCTCGTCTCACAGCGTTATGGCCCAGGCCCATTCAGAGCCATAATTGAATTCTCTGGCACACAAATGGCTTGGAAAGACCCGGGCCGGTTTATATGTTTAGGACCATATGACAAACATCTGTTTCACTGCAAGGAATGAGAGGGCATAACCACAGGTACCGAACACAAATCACGTAGGAAATCTTGGGGCAGGTTCATTAACCGTGACTCCTGGAAAGGACGTGAGACCCGAATTTCCATTTGATGGAACAGCCTGTGCAAGACTATGATGAAATTTCTGTGAAATCAGTGAAAATCCAGAGCAGTCAAGGAGATGGGGAACATAATAGCAACAGACCAGAAGGTACCTTTACAACAGCAATGTTATGCAACAAAATTCCATAAACAAATCCTTCCTCGAGGACTTAAAACTATGGCTTTAGAAGACAGAACAATATAACTAAAATGTCATAGCTAACTTCCACTGCTACAATTAAACTTTAATTTACTTTATTTCATCAGTCTCTTATATTATTCCCAATACCATTACCATGGTATTTTCCCCCTGTATTTAAAAAACAGCATAGCTTCAAGACACATTTCAGTGGAACCCAACAAATGTAAGTCTGAGCGAGCACTCAGTGAATCATGGGAGAATCCCTGTGATTAAGAAAAGCAGTAAACAGAGTATGTGAGGTTTCAGCAAAGTTATCAAGAATTCATGATGGGTGTGATTCAGATGGCTGAGGTTATCAGACTCCAGGCACATTGGACAGTGTCTGTGACAAGCCAAGACCCTCTGCCATCCACAAAGAGAAAAATACACATCTATCTAGAGCAGGCTCTTCCTAACCTTTCTGAAAGAGCTCCAAGGTGGGATCCCAGCATTTTGGAAGGTTGTGTAAAGCACAGATACCTTATTCAGCTCCTCTTCCAGGTGACAGCATAGATCTGAGGAATAGAGAAGGAAGAAGAAATATAAATTTGTCAAGGTGTGTCTCAATGACAATGCAAAGAACACCTGGAGGGATGGCTGCCTGTTCTTCAGGACAATGGGAAAATTGTGATCATATTTTACCTCTCAGGAATACCACAGAGAAGAGGGGATTCAAAATTGCGTTTGGACACTATCAGGAGCAACCCGAATGATTATGATCTAATTTTACCATAAAGGTCAGGTTAATATCAGAGACTATTTAATAAACACTCTTGACCACTTCAGTACCTCTCTCGTTTACCACCCTTCCACCCCTACACTGTGCAAGAACCAAAATGCCCAGGGATGAGATTGGTGTGGATTAGCTGCATTTTGGGCTGCTCTTCTCAGAAATTTTTTTTTTTATTTTCCTCGTACAATCCTCAGGGACTCCTTGGGGCGGGTTGCTGTAGCTGCAAGGAGAGCACCACTGTGTGCACAAGGCATGGCAGCAATAAAGAGCAATTGAAACTGTTTTTACAGTGCCCATGTTTCTCCACTCTGCATTTTTGACTGCCTGATTTTTGTTGTTGTTGATGGTGTTTGAAGATAAAATGTTATGTACAGCAACAGATGTTAGTGATCTCATTCAGAGCTGAATATCTTTTTACACATGGTTTGGTTGTGCACCAGGGGCCAAAGAACTTTGGCTGCAGATAAGCAAAATCGAAATCTGTTTTAACTGGCACATTGAGTCCACTGTCTATAAACATTCACTTTAAGAGAATGAGATCAAATCTGCCAAGGGACATTATTATGTCGTGAAATATATTTGTCCAGCACAAAAGAATGACTGGAAAAGAGTGGAAAAGTGGTGATTATGGACCTATGTATCAGTGGTCTAAATTTGCTCAAAACCTCCACTAATTGCAAGTACACACTATCTTGGAGAACAGGGAGTCAAAAATGCATGCATAGAAAAAAACTCAAGAAAGACAAGGCAAGGACATTCTTCAAGAAATAAAGAAAGGAAATACTAGGGCTTGGCAGCTGCTGCCCTGCTTTGATTGAATGGGTGGCAGCAATTAAAGGGCAATGCCAAAAAGATCAGTGTTAGGCAGGGTGAGATTTTTGTAGGAATACGAAAGACAGGCCAGGAAACAGAAATGCTGCAATACTGATCAATGCTTTTCAAGCTGTCACAGATTTTTGACGTAAATACTCATAGATTGCATAAGAAGGGAATCACCAGGAAGATATCCCAGGAGCTGTTCTTACAAGTAACGTATTTAAGGATCTACATGACTATTGTTAGTAACATGGGAGCTGTGTTCTCTTTGGAACAGTGAAGGAAGCAGCTTGAGAAGGAAATGTAAGGTTTCAAGGCATGAAGATGCAACTTTTGCATCAAACTGCTTTTGATGGACTAAAAACTGGACTTAATTGACTAAAAAAAATGGCTGCAAATATTTGACTTGTCTTGGGGGAAATCCCTGTGAATCTCACAGACCTTTGCAAACTGCATTCAGACAGTAAGAAAAATATATTTCTCAAAGAAGAAAAGACAAGGAGTAAGAATCTAGATGTTATTAAACAGTATCATAGAAAGAACCACAGGTAAACCATACAACAGCGTTAAGCTTTCTGAATAACCCAGTGCACTCAAAGTAATTTCCTATAGATTTATCAGCCTTAGTTCACATCTACAGGCGTGTTTCTCCCCTTCCATTGCTCCACTCACTTTTAGACAACCTATGAGCTCTGAAAATGTGTGAAGGAAGCAGGGAGTGAATATAATTGTAATGATTAAGGTATCTTATCTATCTAGCAGTAAGTCATCCTAGTGACCTAGAGGGTCCACTAGGTGTCTTTCTACTGAGTGCAGTGAGCTAACAAAAGCCATATCCAAAGCAAATCCATGTCTCTTCTAACAGGACAAGAGAAAAATGACACTTTCTCCTCCCCAAAACCAAATTCAAAAGCCACCCAAATCCCAAACCTTCATTTATATTCACTACAAGATGGCAATTTCCTTCCAGATCTCTTCCCAAAGGGGTAGGATCTCTGCTGTGTCCATGAGGTAGAACACAGAGACCAGCAGTGTCCCCATAAATACCCCAGCTATCTGCTCAGCTTCATATGTGCACCAGTGTGAACAGACTGATGATCAGGGCAAAAAAATGTTTTTCCCAGAGGTCTACTGACAAAGACCTAGGACATATGAGTAGATATCATGGAGAGAGAGTCCTATTGACTTCAAGGTTCAATAAACACAGTCAGCATTGTTAGAACCAAGTTTTTCTTCCAGAGGCGAAGGAGGTTTAATGGCACAGTGCTGGAAAAGCCCTTTTGTATCTCCTTGGTGTGAAGCACAGTATTATTCTCAGAATTGCAAACCTGTGCTTCAGTTAGAATAAAAACATTTGATTGTGTTTTGCTGTGAAAACATTGTGATCTGCTATACTGTCCATGATTAATGTTAGTCTTTCAAAAAGTTGTTTTCCTTTGTGCTATATAAATAAAGCTTCTTCCCAGTGTTGCTGAAATGCTGGTTTTCATTATGCATGCCAAAGGAGAGGTTGATGATGCTTTATGATCTTTAGTAAGCACCACAGACATTTCTGGAACACAAAATCAAAAGTAAGAGCAAGTAGCATCAAAATGTTCTTTAAGCTACTTTCTGTAATCACAACATGAAAGTTCTTTTTCATTTAGTGTGTGTGAACAGCGTTCAAAGCAAAATAAAAATAATTTTGAAACTGAGTCTTTTTTTTCTGGAATGGATTTAGCGTCTTGGAATAGAGTAAAAGTAAAACCTTCTTTTCATGACATCTGAGTTTGAGTATTGGATTTCTTATTTGATGTGACATTTCATCACAAGATCCTCCAGGCACTGTGCATGGATCACCTTTAAAATATAAACATCCTAATATTATAGTTCTTCTATTTCTCTGCGGTAGTAATAATTGGCTTTCACGTCAACTTCTTGGAAGGAAAACCAGAAGAGTCCACAACTTTTTATACCATGTACATCTCTTAAATAAAGGCAATCGTGAAGACTTTCCCTCCCACTGGGAACTGCATCATTTTGCAGTGGCAAAGACACTGCTGCTGCCTTTCACAGAAAGGGATTTTGAACAAAGTCTGGGAAAAGGGACAATTCTTCATGCAGATTGGGGCTGCATGATTACACTGACTCCTGTCAGTCATATCATCAGCTGCATGATATGTTTCTGACTAGTAAGTTTCTCTGAACACGATTTAATAACTGAACCAAAGCATGAAAAATTCTCAGTATCAGACAAATCTCGTCAGACTTTCAGATCTGTGAATCACAGTTTGGGAACTACTGATTTGATCCATCTTCCATCCTGTCTAACAACCGATCATACCTCATCCTGAAGTGGTCCAATGAGTGAGGTTTGGGCAATATGGGAGATGAGTAGTATTAAGATCTTACCATTTACTGAATAGCAGTGTGATGCACTTGATTTAGATGACACTAAAAAAGCATCTCATTTTTAGGAGATCAAAAGGTACAGTGCCTTCCAGAAAAGAAAAATGCTTATATCAAAATAAAAGGGAGCACCCTCAAATTTGTTTTTAGCCTGAAGAGTTGGATTTGACATGGAGATACTTCTGCAGGAGGTTCTAAAGCTGAGATGCCAACACAGTTTTGTTTGCTTTAGAAATGAGGTAACTTAGAGATATACAAGTTATGTACATCCAGGCACCAAGAGACTGAAATTCAGTCTATCATTACAAAGCTTTTCCTATTTTATGCCAACAAAAGTCAGTCCTATTCTCCTGACCCTCCAGGACCTTCCCAGACCCAAATACTATGTCTCTGATTCTCTCTACATTGCCCTCTGTCCTCTCCAATACACAAATAGTATTTCAGAAACTATTCTCTTACAACATTTTGGTTCTTCTTTGCTGCACCCTAACTGGGAAAACATTTTCTGAACTGATGTCCCAGGCATCTATGCTGTCATGTCTTCAAATCGGGAAGATTATTTTTTTTTTAATGATTGTACATTCTTTGAAATGGAAATCCTTTACATGCTCAGGTTAAAAAAAACCAAACACAACAGCCAGAAGTCAGTGGACTGTCACAGTAGACCTCCTTGACTTTTTAGAAACTTGTCATGAAGAACATAACCTGACTGCTTTTCTGTTTCACATCTCCCAGCAGTGAGTTGTTGATTAAGGTTGAGAACACAGGACTGTAACTAATCTGAAATGAAGGAAAACGTTTGACCTACAGTCCCTCATATTCAGAACAAATAACTGTCTCTGTGTCCCTTGCACATGTTTGATGGAGTCAAAAACAGGTTATTAATGAAGAAAAACTCCATAAAAATGAACACACTCCAATCAGTCTTCTGGAACTACAACATCAAGAGAAGATGCCAGTCAAGCAGCTAATATTAAACCTGTAAATCTTTACCTATTTAGAATGCTTTAATCATTTCCTATGAATTAATGCCATAAAATGTGATTTATAGCTTAAGTAGGAAGATCCTTATAACCATTAATACACAAATTCAATCAACAGACATTTGCAAATTACAGATTCACTGGAGCTGTGTGTTGCTCAACAGAAAACCAATCCTGTCCCCTTCTCTGAGGGGAAAGCAGGGCTTCAAATAATGTTAGAGGTGCAGTTTCATCAATGCTGCATTCCAGGCAACCTCTTTACAGGGCTTTCTTCAACAGATGGTCTTCTTAATTTGGTACAAGATACATGATTTATAGACAACCCTCAGCAACATGTGGAGTGCTTAAGGTGTCAGATGAAGCAATAAACAAATGAGAGAGCAATGGTCTCTTAACAAACAAATTCTCTAACCTTTCAGGGATTTCTATGACCCTGCTGGTCCTACACATGTGTCTGAGAGAAAATACAAAATTATTTAGGGTGGGTCTTTTACCATGGAAAAGGTATTTTTTTTTTTTTGCCTGTTTGTTCTGCAAATTATTAATGGTAGTTAATAATGCCATTTAAACATAAAATCCCAGACATGCTGAGCTTATCAGAAACCGGTTTGCATGTAGTCTATCTACCACAGTGTCCAGTACACCTAGAGATGCTCTGGCTGTTTCCTCCTAAGCAATCCTACCTCTCAGCTTCTAACATTGTCTTGCCATCACTGTGTATTGAAAACAGCTAAAAGCAGGGACATTTGTTCCACATTTCCTTCTCTCTGTCACCACGGTGACTCTGCCAAGTGCCCATCACTTGGTCTCATCTATTCCTGGCTATCACTACTTTTTATCTTTCCTTTGCCCCATACTTACAACCTCCTTCATCTGCCTGTCCTTCCTCTGTGTCACTGGTTCTAATGCCCTTTTTTCTCTCTGCAGACTCATACACACTTTAACCCTTCAACCAATTTCATCCTTTTCAAATCTAAGCATTTCCTTGAGGTGCCAAAAGTACAAAATAAATTTACCTTTGCTTCCTTTATCATCAGCTAAGGGAGATGTTTTATGTGGACAGGCTGACTCAGGTTTTAGCTGAGCAGAATCACTCTTTGGAGATGCCCCCTGGATTCTAATGACAAGAGAAAGCTTATGGTTCCTGGCTTTCTAATGCATCACTAAAGTGTTTGCAGGGGATGAATCCAGGACAAAGCATAGATGTTTTTTCCAATCCCTGATATGTGATTCTTCCTCTTTCAACTTGTTCTTTTTTTTTTTGTAAGTTGCTTTGCCTTGTCTGGTTTACATGCTCTATCTTATTTTACCTAAAAAGGAAGTTTGAGCCAACAGTTCAAGAAGAGTTTTTGTAACACAGTTCTCCAGCGTGGAGACAAGGCAGGTGACATGCTCTTTATATACTATTGTAAAGTTTTCCAAACAACTTTTTAACCTTTGTCTGTTCCAAAAGTCAAATTACTCTACTAGGACAGATTGATATTTATAATTCTATGGAAAGAAGGGGAAAAAAATAGAAATTGGAATGGTGAGTACTCATTCAATAGCTGAGAGCAAGAGGTTTTCAGAGAGCTAGAAACTACTGCAGAGGACAGCTAAGTTTTTGCCTCAGGGTATTTAAAACTTCTCTTTCTCCTGTTCCATCTTTTCCCTTCTTTCCTGATCCCTCCTCCAGCATATGTCTGCTAAAGATCTCAGCCTGAGGAACAGAACTGGGAGGAAGCCAATCTCCAATTCATCTTGGGAGTTTGATTTAATTTTCCATACAGCCTCACTGCTTCTTTAGCCATGATGTACATCCTGGCTAGCTTGACAAAAGCAGTGCTGGTTTTCCTGTAGAGCACCAGCATGATGGAGTTTCATAGGCAACCTGATACTTCTGCTACTGGTCCAAGTGCAGCAGCACTTAGACAGCATCCGGCTTTGTTACGGATGGAGGGATTGCCAAAATGTCCATTAATTTCAGTGGTACCAGACTAGGCCCATGGAAACAAGATGGAAAGGGTAAAAGTCAGGGAATGTGATACAAGCAGGAATACAAAGCGTCAGCAAGCTTTGAGAGAGGATGAAGAAGAAGATACACAGTAAGAAGGACTGGCAGGTGCAGAAAAAGGACACTTATTACAGGAAGAGCAACAGACACCGTTCTGAAAGGAATGCAAGGAAATTTTATAGTTATTGTTCAGAAGTATCTTCTTCTTACTAGAAAGGTTATGATTGATGATTCACCTTTTAAAAATAAAAAATTTAGGTCAGAGTGGTTTTGGAGAGTTTGAAAGGAAAGAACAGCTGTTTGTGGCAGGAGGAGTTGGTCGGATAGATCAGACTACAAGTTTGGCTGCTTTTGTTACCAACACCTACAAAACCTTTTAAACAAGAACCCTTCTGACACAGAAATGTAAAGGAGGAGGAAAACACATACAAAGAAATGGAAAAAAGGAAATACATTATAAGGGTTTTGGCTGGTCTCTTTATTTAATGTCATGGGACTATGAATTTTCCTCATTCTCCCTGAATGAAGTCTCTAACTATGTCTTTTTGGCAGCTGACATAGCAGCAATAGCTCCAGTTTGATCACTGTGAACATTGCATTGGCTGCACTTTCAAATCATCTCAGCACCCAGTGGCTACTGATTTTGCTGCCAAAGTAGGAGACACACACACACTTTCCCACCTACATACTAATAACAGACATTACACTGGAAAATACCATCAAAACAAGAATGGTTTTACTTGGCAGAAACAAGATAAACCCATGCTTGCTGAGCACATTTCACCTTCAGTCTGAATTGGTCCATCTATAATGAAGGTCTGACTTACGGTCTGTAGTGCACCTGAATGAGTCGGTCATTTTAATGCAGTATTGCAGTCCAAATACCTTTTAACTGAATATTATTATAATTCAGGAGTGCACAAGGACTTAAGAACTGTTAATAGGACAATGATTTCTGGAAAGAAAATAACTGTCAGTTAAGTAAATATTCCCCTCAATCTAGATTAAAACTGGCAGAACCTGCACTATGAACTCTGTCTTCCACACTGCCAGCCTCAACACACACATTTATACACTTTTGTTCTGTACTCTTCAAAAGTGGACAAGCACAATTTACCGTAGGAAATTGAAAATGTAGGCCCTTGGCTAATGTCAGCAACACAAACCAAAACAAAAGAAAAGAAACCATTTTGCTTGCCCATCGAAAATACAGTATTGCATTTAATGGAGACCACATAGTTGCAGTGGGAAACACATTATACTCACTTAAGATCCAGTTCATTAAATATTCCTTATATTCTTGATATAAGAAAGAACAGACCACATGTGTGGGGGAGCATAATTTCCTGGAGGCAACATTTTATCTTTGATTTCCATTAGGTCTTTCATGAACACACCACTCAATCCCCTCTGTCTAACTGCCCCTGCTGTGCCAGTGATCATACAATATGTAATGCCAAGTCTGTCTTCATCAGGACTGGGATCAATTAAAAGGCCCAATATTCAAATTATGTACTTGACTCCCAAAGTGTTGCTGCACTTATTCCCTGAGAATGACAGAAGTGTGTCAAACTGTTCCACTGTATATGAGGTTTGAACTGCATTTTGCATTATGTTTTCACACTGACCCAAACCAAATTTGTACCCACTGCTTTGAACATCCAGAAGAGCTTCAGGGTGGCACACCACAGGCCTGGAGTCACCCAATCTTACCGATGGCATCTCAATTAGGGGATGATTCACCTAGACTCCATCATTAACTACTAGCTGCAATCTCTTTAGGAGATGATTCATCCCATAGATGGGCTGATATGATAATTTCTTTCTGGTAACTGTAAAAGATTGTTCTTTGTTGACTGGGCTATTAATTTAGTGAGGTGGGATTCACTTGGGACACAATTACAGGTTGTGTAGGGAGCGGTATGTGGAATCAACGTGTGAAATCCCATTGTGGGGGCAGCCATTGGTTCAGTGATGCCCCCAAAAGTGGGATCAGAAAAAAAATAAAATTATGAGGGGCACAAAGTTCGCATGCTGCTCCTGAAATCTTCAGCCTCTTCAGGAAGAAGACAGGAAAAGTTTGTGAATATAAACAGGGACTTTACAGGAACTTGACAAACCCCATACTTTTATAGTTATTTGTGCATAATTGCCCGTCACATAATTCACTGCAGAGGAGAGATTCCCTTTGATTCCAGTCAGAACTGGCGTGAGCCCAGGCATTTCTGCACAGGGAAGGAACCAAACCCAGACCCACTTTAATCTGGTCTGGGGAGCGAAGGGAAGTCCTACAACTCCACTGCACTACGAGCTGAATTTAGCCAGCTCCTTGTAACTCTGCTTCAGCTATGATTTGTAATGGAGACTGACTTTATTCCTATTTGTTCTCTCCAACAAATAAGTTTTCACTTTATGTCCCTTCAGTGGCTCCCTCTGACCTGAAACCAGTCTCCTGATTAACGAGATATGGAAAGTTTTAGGAATAGGGCCAAACTGGGAGGGGGGATTTTTCTTTTTGGCTCTTTTCACTTGCATAGGGCTGTGTTATGGAAAGCTGTCCTGCTAGTCACTGCAAGAAAGTCTTGCAAACATTACTGCAGAGTTTCATCGAAACTAAAAGACTGCAGAATTCTTTTGTAGTCTCAAAAATATGCATCATTAACGCCAATTCATTCACCCTGAACAAAATAGCTACAAACATTTGTGTTAACAATATAGAGGACTTAAGAAATGTGTAATTTCACAGCAGCAACAGAACATTTGTATTGCAATCATTAACCTAACTTCTAAGCTCCTGTAGAAAACTCTAAAATTGTTTAGCAAGAAGGGCTTTCTAAGCTGAGAATCAAGCTGTGAGAAAGAATAAAAAAAAAAGAGCATTCATTTAAACATTTTCAGAAGCCCCTAAAAATGCCATTTTCACACAGTAAATCCGCTGCACTTGAATGTCTGCTGGCTTTCTGAAAGGAATGCTCTTCACTGGGATGCAGCCTGCTGTGGTCAAGTATGATGGAAATAAAAGTGTTGCTAATGGTGATTGAAAAGGATTCCCACTGCTGCTGGCCAGTGTTGGTTTTAGATGGGCCAACTCTGTCGAACGGAGAGCAACAGGAGACAGTAAACTTTCTCTAAGGCTCTCTAAACTTTGAGTCACCTCTTCTTCCCTTCCTTTTAACACCAGCCTGCCCCGTTTTTTCTCCACAGAGCTTTATGTTAACTCAGGCTGGACCAGACTATCACAGGACATGTAAAGATGCAGATTTTCACACAAACAGAGCAACACACAAAAAAAGAAATGAACCATGGGAATGAGCATTAGCATAGTGGCAATACTCCTGCATTGCGGGTTCGACCCAGAAACAAAATCCTTACTCAAGGGCAAATATTCAGACATCCACTTTAACTGGGATACTTCACATGCACGGCAACTTCAGGAGCAGGGCTCAGTTGCGTCAGGCATCTTGGTTTTTTAAGGAAATACAGCTTTGCACAGGCACATAGAAACTTTGCTCAGATAGTACATGGCAACACTAAGGGCAGGCAGCAAGGTTGAGGCAGGGAATGTGGGAAATCACAAATTTGGCTTCTGACTCCTGAATCCCCGTTCAATGCATTAGGCACAAGGCATACCTCTCCTGCTCAGCAGGAATAGACTACTTTTAATTTGTTTTCTGCATCCCATGCTGCAGGATCAGCACAATTCCACTGCAAATTTCCAGTAGTGGCTGATAGTTTAACTGGGCTCCATTGTTCCTTACAGCTCACTAAATGCATTGTCTTGAGAGTTCAGAAGTATTCTTTACCTTCAGACTCAGAGGGAACTTGGAAATCCAGGTCCTCGACCACAGGGAAGGAAAAGTAATTAATGACATTAAGGAAGAAAAAAAAAAATAAATGAGAAATAATTAAGGAAAACTTGTCTTTCCTGCAAGTGGACTTCAGCTTCTTGAGCACTAGAAGAGCAGACATTGCCTGGGCTTTGCAGCAGTGATCATGTTGAGGATGTGTATGGATGTACCCCCACACCTCATGGGTCTCTCCTCCCTGGCCCCAACCAAGAACTTCAGCCAGCTAAAAAGCAACCTGACAAAACACAATAATGGGACAGTCAGGCTGGGATGATGGTTTCCTCAGCCAAGATGATCATCCAATAGCACAACTTTTGGTGTTTAGATAAGCACTTCGGCCTAGATCCTCTGAGGTGGGATGACCAGGGTGTAGAGTGAGGGGCAGTGGTAAGCCATACACTTTGTCCCAGATGCTCAGTGTGCTTTGTTTGATCCAAGCTTTCTTTACTGATCTAACTTAGCACAAACCATGAACCCCACCAGCACCTGAGAGGATTTCAGCTCTGCTGTACTATTTTTACTTTGTACACCTCGACAAGTAGCAAAAAGGAGAAGATAAACCAAAACTTAAATTTAAATTAAAGGATATTTTGATGGCTGGAAAATACTTTCAATTCAATGTATACAGTCCCAGAAACAAAGCTGGCCCTTCCTAGGCTATTTTCAGTATATTATGAATAAACCACCTTTTGCAGAAGGACCAGTAACTTGTCTAAGTCAGTATGTACAGGTCTAGGAGACAATCTCACATGGCACAATGCAAGCAGTACTTGGTCCCTCATCACAGTCTAGTTTAGTCTTTTTTATTGGACTAGCTCTTTTTTTGACCAGTCTAGCTTAGTCTTCTTCACCAAAATGCCACGGTGTGGATCAAAGACTCTAGAGAGTGCTCATTTTCAGACCTGAAAAGACACACATGTGCAGCAATTCTCGAAGTTAAGTTGCTTTCCCTCCCCCCCCCATGCTCTCACAAGTATCTATTGCAAGTGGTAATCATTTTGTGCAACCTTTTAACATACACTTATCATTACATCAGTGATGGAAAAACACAACTCTTGTACCTCAAAGATATTCATTCACCTAATCCCAATCTCTGGCAAACTCCATTACATAGCTGAGAGGGCATTTAGCTGAGCGGGAGTGTAATCCAGCCTGTTCTCCCTACCCACAGATGCTGGCTGGGCCACTGGAAGTGAAATGTGCAAACAACTGGTTTGCCAAGAAAGATGTAAACTGTACAGAAGACAGAAGACTAGAAACTATTGTGAAACTCTCATTTTGCATGTAGAAGTACAAGTGCAAGGAAAGCACTGACTGAAGTCTTTTACTCTTGATCTAAAAGCATGGTACTGCTTCGGTGGGTTCACAGTCCTCCCTTCCACCTTCAATCACCAACACACTTCCCAGCTTGCTCATAGTTAATCCTGGCACTAAGCAAAGCACCTCACAAGTCACCAGAGCAAGGATTCACTGGACATGTATTCAGTGACTACAGAGAGCAACCCTCGGCCTGGCTTCCAGGGAGGCTCCCAGATCAGAAGAGAGACAACAGGCCTGTGGGCACAGGCTGAGGCACGGCTCCAACACACCCTCCGAAATGTCAACTGTGAGCACTGCAGAAAATTATCATGAAGGGTCAAACAATGCAGTCCTCCCGGTCGGGGCATTGTCTGCCACACCTCGGCAGCTCCGTGCCCCCAGTGCTGCTTGGTCTGCTTGGTCACAGCAGGGTGGGCAGGAGGACAGGGGATCTGCTATTGCAAATGCACAAGGACCCGGGGTGACCCTGACGAGGGCTGGTTCTGGATGGCTGTAAACCATCGCCCAAGATGTTTTTCTGGTTTTTTCCCCTCTGTAAATCACAGGGTGAGAAAATGAAATGAAGAAGAAATAACAGCTGGGAAGAGCAATTAAGAAGCTGTGGCATCAAAAGCACTGTATTTTCTGTCTTGCCACATTTTTTCCCAGCTTTTTAATACACTTATTGCACTTTCTAGACTACAGCCTCATCTTAGTCCTACAGGTCTCACTGAGCAACCAGGATTTACCTCAAAATTATCAACTTGGTAGTGTCTAAAGAGAAGTTTGTGCATTTCCTATTTATTCTGTTCCTGTCTCCAGACACAGATATTCTGTTCTCTTCTCCCTCTGATTGCCTCTTCCAGGTTCATACTGCACTCATTTTAGACCCTTAAAACAGTGAATTATCTGGACACTAGTGTCAGCAACCTAGTCTCAAATGCATGACTGTCCTGAAAAGAAATTAAAGCTGCAAAAAAAACCCAAACTCAACCCACTATGACTTCTTTCTTGGGCACAACAGAATTTTAATGAAGACTTGGTTTCCTGGTGAACTAAAATTTACTTTAAAGTTAAAGCATAGACTAGAACTTGTCTTCCTGGCCATAACAATCTCCTTAGGCCTTACTTTTTCCCCAGTGAAAACAGGGTTGCTAAACTATTCAGAAAGAATTGCAAGTGAAAACATCTAGAGAAAGACATCTTTGTGTTAGGAAAGTTCTCAGTATATAAGCATAAATAATCTCATCATGCTTTTAAGACACTGAAGGGGAGCAGCAGCTTCCTATTGGAGGTACCAGCAAACGTGAAGTCACATAGAAGAAATAGCTAAAGATGCAAAGCCACCACGTAAGAGCAGTGCTATCCCTTATCTCTTTCGGAGGTTGGTAAAGGGCTTTCCAGAGTCCTGCTGTGAATTTGTTTCAGTGTTTTTTAAGGGCCCTTAAAAATGTCATTTGTCACAGAGTAAATCCTGGATGTCTGGTTACTTTCTGCGGGGAATGCTCTTTGCTGGGCTGCAGCTTGCCAGGGGTCAAATATGACAGAAATGAAGTGTTGCTAATAGTGATTGAAAAGGATTCCTACTGTTTGTGGCCGGTGCTGGTTATTAGAGAGGCCAAATTTGTGGGACAGAAAGCAGCAGGAGACAGTAAACTTTCCCTAAGACTTACTAAACTTTGAGTCACCTCTGCTACCAGTGCCATTCTGTCAGACCTATTTGGAGAAAACTGATATTATAATTACTAATCTCAGCGAGGGCCTAATGTGCAACCTGAGGCACTCCTCTGCCAGCCCTATAATTATGGATGGGCTGGGGAGACCTGCAGGCACTGCCTCTGCCCCTCACCCCTAAAACACATGGGATTAGGTTACCACTCTGCCCAGGCTGCTGAGGACAGGTAAGTGAGCAGCAAAGTCGCTGGCCTGCCATGAGAGAAAATCATTATTGTCAAAAACAACTATTGAAGGTTTGAATGTCACCTCAAAAGAGCTCCTTTTCAGACGCTCAAGTGGTGGCGTCGAGAGGGCTGTTTGAAGCAGGATTCACCCCTTTCTCAGGCAGCAAATACTGATGACTGAGAATATTTTTGTTTTGCTTTATTATTTCTCCTTCCCATTCCCCACCCTACTGTTTCTGCACCTGCTGGATTAAACTTGCACATAAAACCACTTTGGGCTGGATATAGCTTAATTTTACCCTCTGTGGTCTCTTTTATACTTTGTAAACATATTTCTCCAAACCCTAGGCACAGTTTATTGTCAACAAATTCTGTGCTGAGAATGTTGGTCTACCAAAAGGAGATAAAACATTGATTTTAGAAAGAGAAATGCAGCCTTATTCAAGTAAAGTGGAACAAGGAAGATGCACTTGAAAGCAGCAACGTGAAAAGTGGACACACGCTGAGGCCTTGATGCTGTAAACCCAATATACATGCTGACTTAGACAAGTGAGGGGTCCTTCTGCAAAAGGTGGTATATCCTTGCCCAAAATTAGGTGTGGATAGGAACACAGGCCTGGAGAACCACAACAGACTGATCACCTTTTTGGGGTACTGAGCAGGCTGCTGCCCTATTGATTTCTATAGCAATAGAGCAGGCTTAGCACCCCAGAGCATCAAATTTCCAAGCCTGGAAGAGACCTGGGCTCTGGAATGGATTAAAGTCACATGTGATGTATTTAGAAAGGCCTGAATTCAGTTTCAGCTCTCAGTAACAGCAACCACCATTTATTCTGGTTACTACAATTCATTTGGACAGTGTTTACAATATCATCCCCTTCCTCCATTATTAGACAAACAACTTTGATAGGTAGCCTTTTATTTTTTACAGCATTTCAGAACAGAATAAACGCACAGCCCAGGTTATTTATGGAGTGAGCTTTCTGTATGAGGTGCCTTTGCCAAGGAAGTGTGAATTCACATAGTGCACACGCTGTGTATGTTCAACCAGACAACAGTGACCCAGCAGCCAGTGAGGAAGGGGAGAAAGAAAAAACACATGCAAAGCACCATCTTTTACATGTCATGTCATCAGAAAATCCTCCCCATAAACTTTAGGGAACTGTGTGCCAAATAGCATTTTACTGACTCAAAAAAGCGATCAGAACTGGTATATAGGGTTTTTCCTGTTGGCCAGGGTAGCAAGAGAAAAACCTGAAGCTTCCTTTCCCTGTTTATGCTTATTCCTTAGGGAATGCAATGGCTGTTGTTTGGGACAGTGTGGCTGGCATCTGGTGGCCCTGAGCACTGCAGATGGTTACAGAAAGGCAGTCTCACTTGAAAGGGTTTTTTCTAAAACTTTAAGATTAAGTTTTTTTTGGTTTTTTTGTTTTTTTTTTTTAATTCAAGGAGAAGAGATTCAGACGAATGGAGAAGGAACAAGATAAACAGGTTTTATTTCGTGTGATTTTGACCTCTGCTAATGCATAAAATCTTTTCTGCAGGCAGGGTAGCAGAGGTCTTAATTCAAAACTCATTGACAAATTCCGATTTCCTTCTATATCCAGCACTTAAAGTGCAGGCCTTATCACTTTGGTACTTTTTTTATTTTTGATCCTTTATCTTGCCAATAATGTGGGATTATGCAGGAAAGCTGCATGGACATCACCAAAGGAACATTGGGTCATGGACTGAGAAACTTATGGAACAATTTAACAGTCCTATTAACTTTAAATGCATACATATTTGTAAACATTATCCATGAACTTACTGCATGTCTTAATTTTGATTAAAACATACCCAAAAATGACCAAACAATCAGCTCTTGCTGTCTTATCCACTAATTAGACCTCCACTTGCAAATGCTGCGGCCATAGCTGAAAAATCCACCCCAGCTCACCCCTCGTTCCCTACACAGAGATATACTAAATTAACTCAGCACATCAATAAATTAAAAGGCTAAACAGTTTGTCAGAAAAGAATCAAACAAACAAACAAAAAATCAAATAAACAGCATTGATTGCAACTCAGATGCATTTGCCTTTTGGAATGAGTGCAGTTCAAGTGTTTATTGCATGTTCAAGATGGGAAGTTGATTTGAGGTCAGAAAAGTGAAGAAAAACCTCAAGGGGCTGCTCTGTGACAAAGACTGTACCATGTTATTGCCCTGTTCAGGGGACAGGTTTCTCAATATGACCAGGAAGTTTTAAAAAAACCTTCTTCTGGCTTCCATAAAAAATTGTGTTCCTAAAAACACAGATGAATCAAAAACTGCAGTCTCTACTAATAAAGAGCAGCCAGTGCTCCCATTTCTTGCAAAGCACTTTTGGAAACCATCCCCTTCATCTAGACAAGATCAAAAATGGTGTTGCTTCTTGCTGTAATGTAAAGTTAAATCATAATGCTAATTTCACATGTCATGTTACAGGAATGATTGATATAAATAAATCTGCAGTTGCTTGATAAGAAATATACAAACACGTCCCTTCTCTTTTAGAAAAGTTCATACGAGCCAAAGCCAAACCTCTCATGTTCTTTATCAGATCATTCCTCATTTTGAATATTTTCCCACGACTTAGTGCATTTTTTAATAAAAAGATAAAGTCTTTTTATAGGATAGACTTCTCCTTGCACAGTTAATACTGGAGAAATCTCAGGTCTTCTTTCAAAATATTTGAAACCAGACTTGATGCATTAACAAATATGAAATAGAGCAACAGTAAAAGATTAACTTGTATCAACCATCAATGTCTCTGCTCTTAAATTACTCTCATTTATAGCACAGTAGCACCCAAAAGACTTTCATACGACCCCTTGTGTTAGACTGTCCCTATAGAGCTGTGTAGGAAGGCACTGTCTGGAAGATTTCAGACTCAGAAACTCTGATCTTCCAGTGACCTGTACACCAAGATCCTGCGTCTCCAGATCTGTGAGGAAGAGAATCTTCCAGCTCAGGGATCAAGAAGACTGGTAGGAATCACTGTCTGTTTATCTGAATATCAAAACTTCCTGGAGTAGCAACACTTGATGTTAAGCAACATTTTGTTCAGCGTATAACGCCTGGTATTTTAGGCTATAATGCCATCCTCACCTCTAGAGTGAGACTAACCTTCAAACAGCGGCAATCATCCTGTGGCAGCATGATCTTCCTTC
The DNA here is from genome assembly GCF_001715985.3 of Manacus vitellinus. Classification (NCBI taxonomy): domain Eukaryota; kingdom Metazoa; phylum Chordata; class Aves; order Passeriformes; family Pipridae; genus Manacus; species Manacus vitellinus. Next base: position 760,511 of record NW_021940754.1, on the reverse strand, counting down.
TGAGCCAGATACTGCCAAATTCAGAAGACAGAAAAGCAAATCAGCACAGAGAACCCTCTCAAAACTTGTCACCTTTTGTGAATACACATAATTTTCAAATTAGTCCCTCAAAACTGAAACACAGTACTTTTCCTTAAGCATTTCTCTTTGAAACTGACCCTCCTTGCAGCTGACATGGTTCATGTGTTGTTCTTCGTCTGTGTTCTTACACAAAATAGAAACCGTACAAGACATGCAAAGGCACACGCAGTTACTTATGAACATATCTGCCCCAGGAGTCCAGTTTTACAGATTTCTCAACTGGCCATAGCATTCCCAGCTGTGCTGGAGTCTGAAATCACAAAGAGGAGGTGTGCTTTCTTAAAATAAACATCAACCTCGACTCCAGAGATGACTCTTTGGTGTTATTCATTGCAGCTGTAGCTCTCTACATGAATATTCTCTTCAGAGTGGCGAGTAAGTCTCAGAGGGGATAGAGCTACCTTGGCCAAATTCATAACAGACCTGGCTTAAAGAGCCAGCTTTTTAGGGAACGGACCTCATAGAGGAGAGACTGTGACCAAAATAAGAGCATGCACCAGGAATTTGCAAGTGCTGTCTCCAGGGAGACAGTTATTGTCCTTGTGTAGAAGAAAATCTAAAAACTATTTTGAGCCACCTGTCAGCTTTCCTCCACCACATCATGAGCCAACACTTTAAGAGAGGATATAGTTCAAAACCCACCTTCCACATTTCATTTGTGCACCTAAAGGTTTTGTCCTCGTGACCTGGGCAGCTATGTCTTCTCATCTGACATGGAAGGGGAGGGACTTGTTTACAGAGGGAATTATTTCCTTCTTTACTGAGATGAGTTGCTCGGTGCTGACTTGTTTTATTACTTTTAAATTATAATCAAGTACACTGTAATTTGTCCAAGCTTGACATCTGCTTTCACTAGTGCTCGATATTTGCAAAAGCTCTTCAAGAAATGCAAGGGAACCACTTCAGAAGAGCAAGACTTTCACACCTCAGCATACATAATTAGAACACCAAAGACTTAATTCTTATTTTATGTCTTTCTCCCTGTTCAGCTTTCACTTTCAGGTTCCTTAGCATCTGTATAGCACTAAGGTAGGTCTGTGAAGCAATGCATCCCTCTCGTATCACACAAAGGTACATTTGCTGCTGTGGCAGTCTAGGCTATTACCTCAAACAGACCACTGCAGCCTTAGTCCCACATGCCAGACAAAATCCGTAGCCTTTAAAACATCACTCTGGGGAAAAGACCACAACACAGTACATCTTCTGTCTTAAAATGCAAAGCTGTTGTCTAAGTCTGTTTTCTGTACATAGGTGCCATTTGTCACTTCTTTCCTAATTTAGGAAGAGGCTATTCCCCTCAAAGAGGGGAAAAGGAGCACCTAGCTATACCTCTTCCCCAGTCCTAGGAGAGAGGTTAACTGTTGACCCAGCTGTCACACCTTCAGCAAAACAACCCGGTGGGATCCAGCAGACACGCTCATTTACACCTGGCAGAGTGAGGTCGTTTACCCCTTGCTGTGCTGAGGGCTCTGAAGGACTGTATTTTCCTTTGGTTTGTTTTTCTGTGTGTGTGCCAACACACAAGCACGCTGATATGTGCTCATGGAAAAATTAGTGCTCTAGCAACATTGTCCCTTCTGAATGTACAATCAGAAGCACAGTGCAAGAAATTCATGGAATACAACCCTTGGAGTATTTTCGAATCAATAGTCCCTTTATTTATATTGTAGCTGCATTCCAATTTATCACTTACAAATATCCTCCGTAATAAATAAGGGAAGGAAATGGAAATACTACAATGAAATTGTAATAATTCAGTGCTAGCTCTGTACGTAATAAAGTTGCAGAGGGAATCTGTGCTTTTTTTGGTTGCCACTAAGCATCAGCAACAACTGATGGTCTTAAGTTAACAAGCTAATATTTCATCCATGGATACCAGAGTGATAATGGCTAAATATGCCAGTCGAGGGAATGAGCACATGTGCAGCTATTTGCCTGACACAACTTCTGCTGTCATGGCCTATTAAAACCAGTTTACATGTGCATGTCGAATTTGATGAATATGTATGTGACCTCTTTCATAGCTATCACTCATTGGACTGTAGCCCTCATGGCAGAAAAAAACAGCACCTCTCATTAAACACAGCTTGAGTTACAGGCATGTTATGTTAATATTCCTTCAGAACTTTAGGGGGTTTTCTTCTCCTTTTAATAAATCTTTAGAATAAAATAATTTAAAAGTATAATTAAAAAAAAAAATCCAACGCTTTCCTATTTCTCTCCTCTTTCACTTGGTGAATGTGTTTTGAAATTATCCTTCTCTAGCAGAAGAGACAGTTAATGAGTTTGTAGATGACATGTTCAACTGACAGCAGCCAAATGCAACTTCTCTTATATAGGGCTTTGAACAGATTAAGGTATTAAAAAAACCCCAAACAAACCAAACAAAAAACCTGGAGAAACCAGATGAGATTTTTCAGGTAAAAAGTGGACTGCCTGTCTTGAACATCATACTTGACCCAAATATAAATGGTTCTGTGCATTAAAGTCTAAACATATGCAGTGTATGTCTGTGTTACCTTGCAGTTATCCCACTTTTTCTGCAACCAGATGGAAGGAGAACTGCAGTTACAAATTACAACGCTACAGGAAGTTCTTTCACCAAATTTCCTATAGAAATTGTAAAGCCTCAAGAGGCAGAGGAAAGCATCCAAGCTTTTGGTGTTTATGAGAATCCAAATGAACCTTTGAATCTTTTGAGGTTTCTTCATTGCTGTTTAAAAAGCATAAATTATAGAGTAAAATCAAGGATGAAGCCAGATTGTGCAGTGCATATATGGCAAATATTTACTCACACAAGCATTTCCACTCCATCTGCTCTGCAGATAGAGTAAATATTTCACAAACTGACACTTAATTTGGTAATACCAAACCAGAAAATGCACATCCTATTACAGGCATTGGTGATTTGTACCATCCACAATGAAAGACACAATCTTCTCCCAGTTATATGGGTTTGATACACCAGCAATTGGAAGTAATAGGTAAGTTTGCACCACTATACAACAAACACAGAAATTAATGCACTGATTTTTGCAGGGAGCATTGCTGGATCCTAGCCCACCACTGGCTCACTGTACTAGGATAAACCAGAAACTGAGTAGTTCATTTGACTGAGTCCCAGCTCAGAACTTGAAACCAGAGGGGTCACTTCTCTTTCATTTGCAATGAGACACCATTTCTTGTGACTTGACTGGGTCCCTTACATCCAGATAGTTTGGGATTCTTGATTCAGGTGCTAAATAAATGGCCAAAATCTGTATGTTTAACTGCTAAAACCCAACCCTCAAACTCAGCAGGGGCATGTCATGAGTAAGGTGAGAAGAATTCAGTAAGTGACTGGAGATAGTATTAAACTGATATGTTAGTGGTAAATACTTTTTGGACTGAAGTAGTGCATGAAAGAAAAACAGATTTACATTCCACTTTGAAGGAACAAAAAAAAGAAGATGGAAAAAAAAGTCCACCTTGGTAATTTCCACGGCATTTTAAAATGTTCTAAAATAAAACCTCACAAATACAGTCTAATTCCTACCTATGCAACTTATGTCTAAATATTTATTTTGCCAATATCAAAACCTTCTCATTACAGTAAAAATATTTCACTTTTATTATCAGGGGTTTTGTTACATTTATTTCAACTTTGATTTTTTATTTGATTTATTTCAATGTTATTAATAATTATATTTTTTATCTCACAATGCTACAAGGAAAATGAAATTTGTCAGTGTTCCCGTATCAATTGGTTCTTTTTCAATTTGCACTCTGATGTGTATTTTGAAATGATTACCCTTATTTTTAAGTTAGTCTGAAAACAAACTTGGAATTCTTAAAAGTTCCTTTATCTATTTATGCAGGGAAGTATTTCCTGCAACTGCAAAGTTCCCAAAGACAACAGCTTTGAAAGAAAAGAAAATTGAAAAGAGAGAAAAAAATCCACCTCACTTCAATGTTCAAGTTAGATTAGCCAGCGAGACCTAATCTGAACAATGAGGGACATTTACATTAGCCGAAATTTCTGCCCAAAATCTTTAAATGAAGAAAAGGAACCTAATCACCCTAGCTACATTTAGCCAACCTGATAATGGAAAGAGTTAAAACTCCTCATAAGGGTGGTACAGTCTGAAGGTATGGATACAATGTCACTTATAGAACTTGATTTTTTGCCCCTCCTAAGAAGTGTATTTTCTTATAGGAAAGTCTCAGCAACCCTAGAAATACAGACACAATACTTTTCATTCTCTTTTCATCAGTGCAACAGAATTGTAGGTGCTGACCAAGGAACAATGAGTCTGAACAAACACTTGCCACCTGGATAAGAAACATGCTGTGGTAAGGAAGCACCGCTGGCTCTGTTCCCTGTCATGGATGAGGCAAATCCCACTCTGGGGACAACTGTGCACCAGTTAATTCCTGTGCATGGGTCAAAATATGTGTGTAGAGCATCTGGGGTTGAGGCGCTTGTCTTGCTCTCATATTCTCCCATCCCTGACATGTGTGGATTGCAGGGCATCCTCCTAACTCAGCAGAAGTACAGATGAAACTTAATTTTCCTATGTTTTATTTGTTTGGTTTTGTTTTCTTTTAAGTAAAGAAAAATTAGGTGTTTCTACACCACATCTGTGCAGCACACAGTTCCCACTGCATCCTTACCATCCTTTCCAGGCTTTCCTTACACATGTCTCTCTGGCATATCTGAATTGTCACTCCTTGCAACACGAGCATGTTTTTGCTCCTCTGCCTGACCTAGAAAAACATGATAAAAATTAAAACCAAACAAAAAAATCCAGAACAGTCAAAGCAGATATTTTACCCCATATAATCCCATAGTTTTTAATTTTCTTAAGGTTTTGGAAAATACTCCTATTGCCCCGAGTGGCAGAGAACTTCAGACAAGGTCTGTGAGAAAGATCCTTCTTAAGCCACTTGCCCTGAAACGCTGGATTTCATTCACACCCAGTTTCTGAAGGGAAGCCATGACTAATGCAAAAGCAGGACAAGGCAGTTAGTTGTGTGTTCCCATCCCACCAAAATACCCTTCACATCAGCATGTCCAAAAAAACCCTCAAAATGTTTGTTCAGACATAGTCCTAAAACACTTATTTTGACTTGCACATCCCCTTTTGGAGTATATCTAAGGTGAGGTTGCTTACATGCTCCAAGTTCAATTAGTGAACGCCAGGGATGTGGGTACTGTGTATGCAAAGTGAGCTCATAAATTCCAATTTTTGCAAGTGCTAAGCATGCAAAAATGCCACACAAATTCTTCTAGAAATACAAATGTCAGGAATAGAAGTGACACTGTAAAACAGCTAATTACAAAAAAACCCCACAACCTTGACTGATTCAAAGTAAGAACAGAAATAGATATGACATAACTTATGGACTTCATAAGGAAAAATACTGCCTGGACACCAGAAATAGGTGACAAACTCAAAAAGTATCCACTCTAGCTCAGCACAGGAACTGATATGCATGGAGAGCTTCCCACAGTCTGTTTCAAAGGTTAGAAAATGTCCATATCAAATTACAGAGCACTACACACTTTCCGTGTCAGCTCTTACTTAATTAAAATAATACTGAAATAAAATGTTCCTGTCATATTCCCTTGTGGCCAAAGAGGAGTATAGAAGTGTCTATTCTGAGTCTCTGAAATCAGATACACATTTTCCTTTAAATGGACACTTTCTGGGTACATATCAAGATAATTTAAGTAAAACTAAATTTAATTAAATAAAAATCTTATCATTCTCATGTGGAATAAAACAAAGAAGAGTTTAAAAGATCCCCAGGGTAATCTTCTGGTACCCACAGTTATAGCCAAACATGCAATTTCTGCTAATAACTCTTATTTACATATATATTAAACATGTATACCATTAGGAGATAAGTACATATTGATAGAGGCATGAAGTGTAGTGGGTTTTTTTAACACATATTTCTAAAGTAAATACCTTACTTACAGTTTAATAGATATTCTGATTAATTTAGAGATTGTGAACTAGATATATATTTCTAGGAGTTACTGGGAAGTTAAATCTTTGAAAAAACAGAAGGTTGCTAGAAATGGGTATGGAAGAAAAAGAAATTCAGCTTTTCAAGGGATAGAAAAAAATCAGTGTTTCAAAGCAGAAATGTATTCAGTCACTCATTAGAAAAAAGTTAATGAAGAATAAACCTGAAACTTCCAAAAATATCTTTTCCACCTCCCAATTAAAAAATGGAAAAATCTTTTTCTGGCCACTTTCCACCATTAGATATGAAAAATGAAGAATCACGGAACTGAATTTCAGAAACCTGAGCTTTACACTGAAAGCATAAATTAACAGTGAAAGGAGAAGCAAAATTAGAATTTTAAGATTAAATATGGTCTGAGCTAAGACTTGAGCTTGGCAAGTCTGATTACATTTGCTGAAGGAGACAAAATGAAATCTTCTTGATCCAAGAAAATACTTCTAAAGGAAAATGGTTGAATAATATTTTTCAAAAAAACTTGGTACTTCAGAACCGCTGATTTCAAAAGTTATTGCATTCTACAGGGCTTGCTAAGTGCTTTTAGAAATGCAGGCTTAAACTGAGACATTTGGATTTCAAAAACACTTTCCTCTCAAACAAACTACTTGCTGAAACCACCAAATGTACCCCTGAGCTGCCTGCGCCCCAGCACCAATGTGTGGCCAAGCACCGCTCCCGGGATAGTCCAAGGTGGCCAGCACATGCTGAGTAGTGACATTAGAATCATAGAACCATTAAGGTTGGAAAAGACCTTTAAGATCGTCAAGTCCAACTGTCAGCCCAGCACCACTACCATGTTCACCATTAAATCATGTCCTCAAGTGCTACATCCACATGTTTTTTAAATACTTCTAGGGATGGTGACTCCACCTCTTCCCTGTGCACCCTGTTCCAATGCTTTATAGCTCTTTCTGGGGGGGGAAAATGTTCATAATAGCCAATCTAATCCTCCCTTGGTGCAACTTAAGGTCATTTCCTCTCATCCCGTCACGTGTTACCTGGGAGAAGAGACCGACAGCCACCTCGCTACAACCTCCTTTCAGGTAGTTGTAGAGAGCAACAGAGAGCTCTTGGCTGAGGCCCCCAAGTCCCTCAGTTGCTTTTCACCAGACTTGTGCTCCAGAGCCTTCACCTGCTTCACTGCCCTTCCTTGGACTTGCTCCAGCACCTCGATGTCTTTCTTGTAGTGAGGGGCACAAAAATTAGCCACCATGGCCCTCCATCCACCCCGTCCCGCCGCAGGCCCTGCCACGTGGCCACGTCTCGATGCCGGTGGCTCCCAGAGACTCATTTTCGATGAGAGTAAATTGCTACTTTCAGCCTTAGGGAACGGTGGCCAACTTGCCACGTTGAAGAGCTTGGCGTTGCCGGCCCTGCCTTCTCCTTCACGTTAATTGGGAACGCGGTCCCTGGACTGCCCAAACAGTCTGCAGAATTGCTAGGCAACCCTCGGCGCGCGTTCTGCCAGCGTATATATTTGTGCTCCTTCTTTTTAATTTTATTTTCTTTTGACTGGGACACAGGGCTCTTCCCTCCTGCCCATGTTTCTCCCTGCACCACTTCAAATGAGATTAAGTTTAGGCAAAGAGGGGAGTCCGTGCTTGTGGCAGGACCATTGTGCATTAAGCGAGTTTATTTTGGTAGCGCTGTGTTCTGTCTCTAGTCACTGTCTTTTTACACATAATCAAAACATGAAGATTTATTATAGGGAGCACTGAAAATATGGCTTGAGAAGAACAAAAATAAAACCACAAACTCGCTTTACAGCTGCGGCCTTAGGAATGCAACTGGATTCAGTCTGCAACGGGGAGTGGCAGGGCTGTCAGGTTTCAAATATGACTTATCTGCTCAAGCTCTCAGAAACAAGCTCTCTGGCTCCCAATATAGCCTGTAGAAAGAGAAGAGACTCACAGGATGTTTCACAGCAGTGTGATACACAGGCCACCACGTCTATAAGTTGGTCCCTAGCAGTAGGTCAGCAGGCATCATCTCTGCTGCCAGATTTTTCATTATAAGACGCAAAGTTCCATACATATTTCTTGAAAATCCAGCATCTAGAATCAAGAAACTGCAGAAGAATCAAAACCCAAAAGCTCCTAAGGCTCCATTTTTGTTTCTTGATTTTAAATATATTATAACCCTGATGACTGGGGGAAAAAACTGCACCTTAAAAAAGGATAGCTCCCAGCCAGGAAAAACAATCAGAAAAAAAATGCTATGTGAATTATTCTTATAGACTAAGAAATGAATGCCTTCAAAGCCCTTTTCATGATATTTTGAACAACTGAAACTGGGCAGCATGACTGAGGCCCATTATCACTACACCTGGTGTCACAAACAATAAATCACCCTCAGTATCTCTGAAACTACGGGCTCTTACTTTCTTTGGTGGATAGCAAAAGATTTGATATTCTAAGGTCTGAAGAAGGTTTTTCAAAAACAGCTCAGCCAAAGACAACTAGCTGTCTGTCAACCACGCAGCTTGTACGCAAGGATCCTGGAAAAGCATTTCCCCATACAGTAATCCGGTCTGTGATGAGCACTCCAGGTTGAGAGTGAGGGCATCCTCTGCATTCAAGACTCATTGATGACATACAACCCAGGGATGCTCCCCCCATTTTTTCCTCTATTCCTGGCATACCTGAGCCACTTGCTGATCCAGATAAGTTAGCTGGATGCCATCCTAGTCCAACCTGGAAGTTTCAGTAAGCTGATCTTGAAGAAGAGAGAAGCACACATGCTCTTCAGTGGTCAGCAATTGAACTGTATATCTATATTACACAGTGGAAATCACTGCAACTCTCTTGCCACCTCACAGTTAATCAGCATAAGCTCCACATCTAATTAATTTATCCTCAACTTCTAGCAACACAAAGATCTGAATGAAGCTTGCTGTGACTTTCAGCACGTAATCTGTGGTATGTGCTGGGCTGTGGATTTCTCCAGCTTGGACGGTTTTCCAGGATGAGCCTCTCCTTATTAGTTTGACAGCTTTACACAGAGGTGATGAAAAATCAGAAAGAGAAAGGAGCTGACGCTCCTAAACACATTCCATGTACCATTTAGAAGGAGGCAGGTTTTTCTCACTGACTGCAATTTAGAGATTTGTGGAACTCGAATAAAAGAGAACAAGTTATTCCGAAACTTTTAAATCTATGAATGATAACAGAAAACAACTACCAGAATTTAGTTTATTATGTCTGTATATTGCAGTAATCCTTTCACCTAATGTATATCTATAAAGCAAGTATAGGAGAAGATGATGTGGGTAAAGCAGGGATACAACAGTCTTGGTCAGCATTGCATAATAAATCAGGTTTTATCTCCTGTTTCTTTGTCTTGTGCTCTGCAACCGTGCCAAACCATTACACTCTAAAAAAATTTCCATTAAGACAGAAGTTGAAACCAAAGGGAAGTAAAGCAAGGTTGAGAGGTATTTTGAGGTTTTATTCACAGATGTGACAGCCTTATGTTGCAATGGATTTGTTCCCTTTGATAAAACATATGTGTTCAAAGAGGCAGTTTTCAGATACATACAGCATACATTTCCATTTTTAATAACTATTTTGTAACTTTCAGAAAATGTTGGTCTGGTTTTTTATGGATTCTTCCCAAAGAAGATAGTAAAACATTCATTAATTTGGCATGGGGAATTCCAAGTGTCCACACATTCTGCTCTACGTATGTAGTACCAACACCATCTTTCCTATCTTTAAACTCTGGAGGGAGACACAAGCTCCACAAAACACAGGAGAAAATCCTGACTGGTTTGGATTATAGGTTTCAATCCTAATTTGCTCCTTCGTTTCGTCATGGTGACCACAAATATATGCAACTCATTATACAAGCTGGCCTTTCACATCTCAACAGCAGGGCTGACTTCCTTCGGGAGTTATTTAAACTTACACAAAAGTTACCTGAAAAGTATTTACCCCTGGCCTCTATCCTTCAGGCTGAGATGGGTGCAGCCTTAAATCAGGAAGGGAAGCTGTGCCTGCTTCCCGTGGGCACACGTGCACAGAAAGATGGCTGAAGGCTCCACAGTGTGAGGGAAGGTGCATCCGCTACTTTCCTCGCTGACCTTTCCACAGGATGGCTGGGCTGTTCAGCCTAAGAGCATGCAAAGAACACATCTCTTGCAAGTTCTCTCTTCCTCTCACCAGACACACTACAGCAGTGGCCTCCATGCAGTCCCACAGTTTTGAAAGCCTACAACTGATATAGGCCATGTGAGAAATCGCAAGGATCTCTCCCTGGCCTTGTGGAAAGGCCCCAAAACAACTTGACGGGGTAAGAAATCCTTCTCTTAAAATATGGAGGCCTGGAGTTTGTACAGAGTGATAACATACTAGTGCCTATTTTTTATGTAAAGAGCTAACATCCATGGAAGACCCAATATATCTCCATGTAACTCTATATCCCCTTTTTCACAGAGAATGAAAGTGGGTATAAGCAATGTCCTGGGCATCCAGCCTAAAAGATGCACAGTAAATATATCACCAGTTTTATGCTCCACTTGAGACTGCTGAGTTGCCCTAACTATAGGACAAACAGTGGGAACTGCCTTCTCAGATTTTTTTTATTGTTAATAATAAAAATAACACCATTGCCCTAAAGAATAAGCTAATACTTCTAATGAGTTTCCACTGAACTTTATCATTACTGAGGTGAAGAATCTGTTAACATTAACATAAAGTAAGTCCTGAAGACAGTCTAGTCTACCACACTTGCTCAAAGCAGAATCAGCTATAGCAGATTTCTCAGGACCAGGTTGTGAAAAGTTTCAAGGATGGCCATGCTATCATCTCAGGGGAAGAAAAAAAAGGGCTTTTCATAACACTTAAACAAAATTTTCTATGTTCCAATCTGTGCCTATTACCTCTTATCCCATCACTAGCCACCACTGAAAAGATCCTGACTGCTTTCTTTACTTCCCCCATGAAGTATTGATACATGTATGTAAGATCCTTCCTGAGCCTTGTCTAGGGTGAACAGTCCCATCTCTCTCAACCTCTCCTCATATGAGAGATGCTCCAATTCTCTCAATCACCTTTGTAGCCCTTCTTTGGACTTGCTTGCTTATATCCATGTATTTTTCATATAAGGGAGGCCAAAACTAATGAACTACTATGAAGATACTGAGTTGATGCCCTAGTGCCCCTAAGGACAAGCTTTCATGCTTTTTGGAATACACATGTTAAAAATTGTTTAAAGAGAAAAAATAGAACAGAAGATGTATTTGGAGAAGCAGAAAATCCCTAGTACTTACTAAAGTGATTCCTTGTTCTTCCAATCCACTCCTGAAATACACGATTATTTTTGGCCAGTCTTATTGACTTAAATCATTCTCTGCTTTTTTTTTTATTTATTCCTTTTTTTAAATTTTTTTAAATAATAAGGTTCTACTACCTTCCTTTTACCCTCCAAGTGTGTTGCCCTGGAGGTTGTTATTGCTATAGAAGATTGGGGGTTTTTAATTTAAATATACATTTCCACCAGCATATATTGGTGCAGTGGCTTTTCCCTCAGCTGCTGCAGGACCATAGTTCAGGCGTTATAAAACCATGTTTGAAAAAAATAGTGAATTTTGGCTCTATTATTGAATAAATCTTCGCTATTTTGGCAGTACTCTTTTGAATTCATTTTTCTCTTTAGTGGTTAAGTTTCTAGAGTATTTTTAATTTTTTTTTTCATTAGATGTTTTTGAACTACAGGCATTTCTGACAAAACTGAAGAGGTGAACTTGTGGAGTTGATGTGCTTGAGCTTTCTCTATCGCTGTGGTTTAACCCAGCAGGCAGCTAAACACCACACAGTCATTCAGTCACTCCCCCACAATGGGATGGGGGAGAAAATCAGATAAAAAGTAAAACCTTTAGGTTGAGATGAGGACATTTCAATGGGATATAAAAGGGAGGGAAAATAATAATAAACAAAAATATTAAAATAAATAAAATGATAATGATAGAAGTATATACAAACCAAGTGATGCCCAACACAATTGCTCACCACCTGCTGACGGATGCCCAGCCATCCCCGAGCAGCAGCCACCAACCCCAACCAACTTCCTCAAATTTTTTTGTTCAGCATTACATCATACAGTATGGAATAGCCCTTTGGCCAGTTTGGGTCAGATATCCTCGCTGTCTACCCTCCCAGCTTCTTGTGCATCCCAGCCTCCTCGCTGGCCAGGCGGTATGAGGAGCTGCAAAGGCCTTGATTTAGCATAAGCACTGCTCAACAACAACTAAAACGTCAGGGTGCTATAGACATTCTTATCATAAGTCCAAAACACAGCTCTAGAGGGAAAAAAAGTAACCATCCCACACAGAAACAGGACATCAACGCAAAACTATAAACTCTCCACTGTAACCTCGAAAAATTCTGTTACCTTGCTTGATGAAATCTTGACAGCTGACTTAATTAAAAAAAAATAAATTAAAAAATCAATGGAGCTTTTCTACCACAAAAGAAGTAAATACAGACTCAGAGAAAAAAATGTGTTTTGCTTCCTACCCTACATATTTCTTTTAAATATAGTTTGAATATTTTTGCAACAGATTTGCAGATAATTTTCCAGTACAATAATGAGAAATTCCATTTCTAGAGTTTAAGGTTTGTACAAGGAAAAAAGGATTTAATGCAAACTGTGTTTGAGGCATTCTGCTATCAGGAGAGTATTATTTCAGTATCTTTGAAGGACTACATTGCAGTTCTATGTTCCTCACAACACTAACTCTATTTTTTCCCCTCCCATCAATATTTCAACGGAGTAGCTAGAGGATGGAATCCACAATATTAATGAGATCATTAAAATAAACAAAATAAAATGCATTGCCTTTTTCCTCCTAACAAGACCAGTGTTCTATGAAACAGGAACCAAACACCTCATCAGTCATAGGATTCTCAGGAACAAATACAGAATTCAGAGTTTGTCTATTTGTTAATCTCTCTGCCTTGCTGAACCCACAGTACACATTTCAAACCGATCAAACATCAGGTCATATAGCCAGAAACAAAACTGAATTGACAGAAATTATTCTGTCCCCATAATTGGTACTTAGAAGTCACTGAGAATAATCACTGCAGGAGACTTTACTGGAAAAATGTGGTAGTTAATGTGATCTGTTTCTAAACAAATATGAATTGCAAGGAGGTATAGAGGAAAGCAATGCAATTGCATCCTTGATTATGGTGGAGGACCTATTGTACATATATATTTGGCTCTTTTATTTGGAAGGATGTTGAAAAATCGGAGAGAATTCAGAGCCACATGAATGAATAAAAAAATGGAAAATATGCCTGGAAGTGAGAGACTCCTGGTGCTCAATCTATTAGCTTAATGAAGAAAAGGTTAAAGGATAATTTATTAGTCTATAAGTGTCTATTATCAAAGGGAATGAAAATTGATAATTGATGACTCTTCAGTCTAGCTGACAAAGGCTTAACAAGATTCAATGGCTTGAAGTTCAAATTAGACAAATTAAGGTCCCGAATATGGAGCACTTCTTATTTTTTTTTGTCTTTACAGAGAAGACAACTGATCAAAGGTTGCAATTGATGCTCCATCACCAGAAACTTATAAATCAAAGTCATGTCAACAAAGTCATAAAAGGTGTCTGAAAGTAAGTCACAACTGTTGAACTTCAAGAAAGCTTTTGGGGAAATGGTTTGAGTAATGTTACACAGGCCATTAGCTTGCAAAGGTCCCTTCTATTTGTAAAATCCTATTAATTTTTCTACCTCATCAGAGTTATGTAGACCATATTTTTTTCCCTCTCTTAACATATAATCCTGTATTGGAGTGCAATAAATGTTTCAAGATCTCTTTCACCATCAGCCAAAAGAACAGTGGAGGAAAAAAGACAAGGAACTGTATTTCCAAAAATGGTGCAAGCAAAAGAGTGTGATACAAATCACCAGAGTTGTTAAATATTTTTACTGAATTATGAAGCAGAGTAAATTAGAAAACAAAGTTTAGGCTCTTCTTAGAATAAGTAGCTGGTATAACCCTTCTGACACTGGATTACAGTGTCTGCTTTGGCTTGAGAGTAAAATAGTCATTACATTTCCCTATAGCCTACCTTTCCAAGGAAAACATATTCTCTGTGCACTGCAGTCTTTGACAATAGGATTAAGTATTACTGGCAGACAATACCACTTAAAATGTTAGCTGCATCAACCTCTATGATGACTGAAAGAGCTATTAGTCTGCCGTGCCTCTTTTAAGATGAGGCTAAAAAAAAAAAAGCCTTTATGCTCCTTGATAGGGAAAAAAAAAATACCTAGAAGGCAATATACCTCATCTAGATAGAAAATGTACATGAAAAATGGTTACAACAAGATTATTTACATTCTTTAGTCATTAGGGATAAAGTGGATGCTTACTGACCCATCTTTCTAAACAACAAATTGAAATTCCTCTGTGATAAAATCGCTCTGTATTGTGATTTCCAGTTCTGTCAGATACTCCAGAAAAATGGCGCTCACTTAGCATATCTATCTACTCAGTAACTGATTTGTGGTCTTTGCAATTTAGATACTCAGCCTCTCTTTCAACTCCACACGTCTATTACATTTGCTACAAATTGTATTAAGTGAGCCTGTGCTCAGGGAGAGAGGAACTGCAGCCTGGAGAGCTGGAGAGTCCGGGGAGATCATGTTTCTCCACCCAAATGGTTCAAAAGAAGGTTGGGCCTAGTTGAACATGGAACTGCTGAGCCTGGGGTTTGCTGCTCTAAGAGGCTCTGAAGTCAAGCTGGCCTCATTTACTCAATGTTTTGGGGGTGCAGGAGAGTTGGAGGGGTTACTCCATGGACTTGGGCTGTAAGTTGTACAGTATATACAAATCTTAGGTTCACAGAGTGCTATTCTGCCATAGTACTTAAGGAAAGGGGACCAAATTTTTTGGAAAGCATATTACAGTAAAAAGATAAATTGCCTTTATTTTGATACAGAAGGGTAAGAACAGCAAGGATTTGGGCACCTGCACAGAGACAATGTGTGAAATTAACTGAACACTAGACTGAGCTTATTTTACCCTGTTTACCATGAATGCCACAGAAAACACATCCTGTGTAATGTGCTGTATTGTGCTAGGGCCTCTGTCTGAAAAATTCCTGCCCCTCATTTTCCCTTTACCAACACAAACATGATGCTTGTTTCTCAAACACCTTCGAAAGATAAAGCCATAAATCAAATCTGTACATTGAGGAAGTACAGTTCTTCTGACCAGTGCTTATGTTATTATGCCATCCTATCCAGCAACAACCTAATTGCAGATAATGTGAAGCAGATCAACTTCTGTAATCTTCTCTAAGAAAAAAAAAAAAAGAAAGAAAAGGAAGATGTTACTATACTCTGAATTTACCCTGAAGAACTTATTAATCTGTAACATAGAAGAACAAAATCAGTCTATATGCTGCCAACATTTATGCAGACTCAGAGGTCACTTAGGATATGTAATGGTTAAAGCACATGTGCTACCAGATATCAGCTGACCAACCTATGGGAATGAATACTGTGAAAAATATCAATGCAAAGGAGGGGGGAAGAAGAGGGTCATTAGTGCAAGATGCTTGAAACATCAAGATGCAATAAGCAGGACAGAGCTGCTGATGAGAACACTCAGGGGATGCAGTATGAAGATCTCTGGACTGAGAGAAGTGTCGTGGTCAGGGAAGGATAATAAAAAGACTGGAACATACACCATCTGGTATAACAGAAGGGAGGATGGGAAACATCAACAGGGAGTTATATTTGCTAGGGAAAGCCAGACGGTGAAAGCATTGATTAAGATTATTTTGTCGATTAGGTGGTACTCTTTGATTTATGTGCTGGGAAAAGAGGAGCATTTACTATGCAAAGGCTGTGCTGCCCGGGCAGCTGAAGTAGGATTGGACCTGGGGTAGGGGGGCTTTAGTAATTCCCCAGTGGAGCTGAAAGAAAGGGTCACGTGGAAGCAGGGCTCACTTGTGGATTTGGGAGGGTGCACATTCCAGTGTGAAGAAAAGGAGACGTGAGGGTTTTTGACAGTGATGCGATTCACCTCTTCCCAAAGCAGGGAAGTGGCATGTAAGAGGGAGACCAAGGCATTGGGGAAAAGAGCTGCAACAAGAGAAAATCATTTGGGAAATAACTGGTTGAGCAAAATATGTATATATTTATATCTCCATATGTATATTCATACCCATCCAGGGACAAATCAACAAGCAATGTAAAGATGTTAAGCTATATTGAAACTAAATTACACAATTTTGTTTGCTCAGAGAACTGGGCTGTTCCTGGGACAGAAAGGGTTAGAAATGGAAGCATGGATATAGATCAATGACTCAGATTAGAGTCGCTCCCAGCTTCAAAAGTCCTCAATGACAAAGCACAGCAGGGGCAGTGCAAAGGGTATGCAATAATATAGCTTACTGGATACATTTAGTACCCACCTAACTGAGAGGTGGCACCCTGTGTGGATAGGAAGCCAAGAAATAAGCCAAGGATTTAAGGGAAAGGGCTTGCACAGCACAGTATTATTGGTATCAGTCAATCAGTGGGTTAAGATGGGAACAATATGACATCAGCAGCAATGTACTGCCAGTGAATCAGCAGAGGGAACAGGGCAGTAGGTGAGCAGCACCAGAGAAAAACAGTCAGGTTGCCTGGAATAAGCCCCTGAAAATGTTTTTGTAACACTGACTCGAGAGGGATGAGCAGTACAGCAGGTTTTGTAAAACCCCAGTGGCACAGCACTGCTCATTTCCCTCACACTGAAACTGCAGAAAAAAAAAACATGGAATGTCTGAATGCCAGCAAACCCTGGAGAAAAGGCAAACAAGCATTTACTTGTTGTTTAAGTAAAAAGGAAAACAAAAAACCCACAACACTTTTCATGCTAAGCTCAGAGGGTTTTCTCCCCCGTCAGGACGTAGGAAGTGTTTTATACTACACCAGAAACGCCATTTAAGGAAAATCCTGTTTTCCTGCAGGTGAAGTGTCACAAAGTGAAGAACGGCAAATTCCCACAGATTTATCCATGAATAAACACACACACATTCCTTCACAGTTCACAAATCTCATCAGCAAATGTTGACCAACCTCCAGTTGCTCTAGATAAGCTGCAAACAGGTTAAGTCAGACACAGGTAGGTTAAACAGAGTGCAAGAGGGATGCAGATCCACTAATGCAACAGCATGGACAGGTATAAATTCGTTTCCTGTTCCCTTTGAACTATCTGAATAGGAACAGCCCTAAATATTACAAGTATTACATTTCACTATTCAATAAAGTTGTGCTGAATAGAATTATCACCTTGAAATTACAGGGTAAAACTCCCTATACAAAAACAGATTAAAGACAAATTAGACTGTGGGCCAGGTCACTATGATTGTTAATTAGTGATAATGGAAATACAATTAGCATAATGAGTTCCAATTACTGTATATGGAGAAATATGAGCATACTGCTTTCATAAATCTTGGTTCCAGGAAAAATAAAATGCATCTGGTTTAACAAAGCATGCCCTTCTTCTTTGCAAAAAGCTTCCTGGTAAATATCTTTTTATGAAGCTAAACCTTTCTTTTGATGGGTTGTGATCTGGAAAAAAAAAAAGAAAGAGACAGAATGGATTTACTCTGTCTGATAGCTGAACAGTTTTGTATTAGCTTGGCTTCTGTTTTAAGCTTCCTAGAAAATCTTACCATCTGTTTCTTCAATCCTGGGTTAAACAACAAAAGACAAAAATCATAGACCATTACGTCAAATGCACTTATTGTCTTTGAAATATGTAGGGTTTTCCGCCCTTCTCTTTTTCTTCTTTTGATAAGCTGTGAAATTGGAAAGCCAATTATATTCTAATATTTACACAATTAGGAATGGCTTTTCAAAACCTCGTTGAAAAATCAGTTGATGAAAGACAACAGCTTTACAAAAAGCAACAGCAGCATGTCCGATGCCTACTTCATGAAGAATCCTTTTATTTACTTCTATAACGGTTTGACACCTTTGCAAGAGCAGGCAAAATCAGGTTGGATTTAGTTTATCACTCACTGCTAAATCAGAAAAGTAGGGATTAAAATTACGAATTTACAGATGCTGTGGACTGAAGTGCTAATGGAAATAAAGGCTTAGGAAAGCCCTACAGACATGCAAGCTTGACTCCATGCCTCTATTTATACAAGGTGGTGTTAACTATACTGTTAGATAGCCAATTATGAAGCTACGCACTGTTACCATGTGTTAAAGTGGATTCTGGGGTAATACTGGCAAGGATTCAAGAATAGGAAAAATTCCAGCTGCATACAAGGATTAGATGTTAGCAATATTAGGTCCTTCCCTTTGAAAAGATCCTCCAGGCTTCTTATTAGAGGGAAGGCAGGCAAAAAAAAGACCCAAACAAGACCCAAAAAACAAGACCTAAAGTCATGGACAGATAAAGCTGAGGGGACGTGAGATACCCAGATAGTCACTCTGAACCTTGTGGAGCATTCATCAAAAGGAAAACTATAAAAACATGATCATTGGAATGCAGAGTGGAAGGGGAAGTGCTTAACAGCATGTCTCCTTTACACCTGCTAAGCTGCAGACAGAGCAGACTGCTTACATTTTCGTTATGGCAACAACATGATAATTACATGTAGGTGTAGAGGAACTTTCTTCTCCCACAACTGCCACGATATTTTGCAAATATACAGGAGAACCAACTCATCCATATTGCCAGTCCCATATGAAAGCACCCCAGCATCATGTAACTTTAGTGTAGTCTCTGTCCCTTAAAAGTTAATGGAATGTGTATTTTGGCACAACATGCACGGCAGAAGAGAGAGTAGGTAAGAACTTGTCCTGGACACTTACTGAGATTGCCTCAGCTCTGCAGAGCATGAAGACTTCTCCTAGTGTTGGGAGCACTATCTGATGAGAACATATTTGGTTCACAGGTTGAGTATATACTCTATATAGATAGCTCGAAGTAAGATTCAACTTTTCTGATTACAGTTCTCTAAAAATAAACCCCAAACACTTCAGAGTGCTGTGCAGCCTGGCCCTGAGCTTCCCAAGGATACTAATGGCTCATATGAAGGTTGTCATAGCATTTCTGTGCTTTCAGAGTGCTGTTTTAAGAACCTAGAGAAGCACATGGAGAAAGTGAGTTAAAAGAACAGGCTGACAGCTAAGGGAAGTGGCCTGTGGAAGAAATAATGAGTGAACACATCACTAAAGATTGTATCTTGACACATATGCACAAGAAGGCTGAATTCAGTGTGTACAGGCAATCATGGATCTCACATTACCTCACTTTGCAACCTTAGCAAAGGCCTTTAATAGTTGTTGCGTGCTTGGTTATTTTCATCTGTGAAATGAAGATATCTCAAACAAGATCATTCTGATAGGCACAGTATCTAAGCACAATAAAAGGCATTCTCAGTGATAACGAAGCTTACAAGATAAGTGGATGAGTCAGACCAAGGCAGAAAGAGAGAGGGAGGCAGAGGCAACAAGACAAAAAAGAATACCTTTCCTTTGAGCATGCGTAGGTGCTGCGCATTAACTGACCACAAGCCTTGTTCACTGACACGCAACACAACCAAGTCAATAAAAAAAGCTTTTTTGGGAGTATATAAATGCAGTCTTGCTGATTAGAGAAGATACTATTCTGCACCTTTTCCTGATAATGATAACCCTTTGGTGGAAGACAAAGGTGTAGAGGGACAACTGACCCTGTGCCAGCTGGAGCTGTCAGGTGGACACCAGCAGAGCCCACTCACGCCCGTGTAAACCCAACGCATCTCCATGTTATTTTGAATTTACAGCATCATCCCTCAGAGCGCAGGCAAGTGTTTCCACAAATGAATGATCTCAATCAGAAAACCAGTCCTGTGGCAAGGGATACATATGGCCATCACTCCCAAGAACAGCTGTCAAGCACTAGCCCTGCCCACTTCCCACTGTGTAACGTCCGTGGTTGCTCAGTCAAGCGAATGACCTTATAAGCCCACACAGGTCCAATCTGAACTGAAAATTATTACCAAAAACTTGTTTTCCTTAAGACTTCGCAGCCTAACAGGGAGAAATTATACACTTGGATGGCAAGTGAGTCTAAATGGCTTTTGTTACAGTTCTTTTGAGTATAAAATCTCTCTACATGGAAATAAAAAAAGCTCATTGGAAAGATGAGTGCTAGACCCCCACTCTCTCTATCCAAAGCATGCTGTTCAATTTAGCATGTGCTTCACTGAATAAATAACACTCCCAGCCATGATGCTCTCCCTCCAATATGCTTAAGTATTGATAGATTGCATCGCTCTATACTAAGTCTGTCTGGAACTTGTGACATTTGCCCAGTGAATTGGTAAATGAACTTGGAATATTTGACCCATGCAGCTGAGATTATGCCTTATTTAGACTGAACGGACAAAAGCCTTTGCTGTACCCAAAAAACCTGACAGATATGTCTAACCTTTTCAGCCAGATCTTCTGGGTATTTAGCTATGAGGAAAGTGACACTCCATGATGATTACTGAATCTCAAATCTCTTCTGCATCTATATGTATAACTATGTACTCTGTGGGAATCTGTGATACAGGCAAGTTGGCAACTGAAGGACCTTCTCCCAGCCTGCTTTCTGATTTATGTAGACCTGTCACACGGTGACTGACACAAGTGAAATAAATCTGTTTAGGACATAAAAGACATGAAACTTGACAGACATTCAAAGTAAGTCAGATTCAACTATTTCATGTTTTATGTTTTCCTGCGCTATGTCTCTAAAACGAGATTAGCTAACATGGTCAGGGGGCAGCATGAGGGATAAGTGGGCTCAGGATTCGGACACAGTCTCTTAGGAAGGGTCTCCTACCCCTCACCTCTGATTGTCTTCTCCAGCAATACCATGCTTCAATCTTGGTTGACATTTTAAACTTAGTAACATTCTCCAAGACAATCTCAAAGTTGTAAAATTACATTACTCAGAGCAAGAAATACCTCTTAGCCACTGTCCTGCTTTGGGGTTTTGAGATACGTTCCTGTATCGCAACAGAGCAATTGTGATGTTTATCATGAGTAAATGGAAGCCAAGACATTGATGACTTGGCCCATCTTACCTAATACCTGAAGGTAGAGGGTTTGCTGGAAAAATATTAAAAAGATACTCACAAAACATTTGCAGGATCTCCCACACTGATAGGGAATACTCAGTCAGTGTCAGGGAGACAACTGCAGAAAATGTCTTGGATCAGGTCTTCAGGACTTTCACAATTTTCCATCAGCCCCATTTTTTTTAACTTTCCCAGTTACACATGTGTCATCATCCCAAACCCAACCTGACCCAAACGAAAAGTCAGAAACAACACGTTCTGTACTCAGAGTACTAAATGACAGCTTTTGCTTTCTTCCATTGAGAAGCTGTGGTACCTAGGTTTTTTTTTTTTTCTGGTAGAGATTATAGTTAGGGGCTCTAAATTAGTAACCCCTCTTGCATGCTGAACTATTCTGCAAGAAAATTGACATTTTCTTGCTTTTTGAGCTGGCAATACTGAACCCTCCCAGCCTCTGCTACTCACAAGGGCTAGTGGAGGTGAAGAGGCAGCTGGAAGAGCAGTGTGACTGCTCCAGCAGTACAATACAGCTACTGAGTGTCAACGTTTCTATCACATCATTAACTTGGGTATAGCAATATCTTCCAGTTGTAATAATCCATCTGGGCCATAAATGATCCATAATGTGGTTAAATTAGCACCACATTCAGAAACCAACTTCCTGGGTTTAGTACATTATATTTCAACATTAATACTGTCCTCTGACTTCGTGGAGATTCTGTATTCAACAGATCTTGTTGGTACCAGGAATAATTGAAGTGCTACATATATTAGTTAGCATTCCCAGTAAGTTCACTGGTGTATTAAAACATCATAGCTTAAGTCCAAGTGGACTTAACACATCCTGTAGCTAGACAGGAGATGATGTCAAAGGAAAAGTTATTCTCCTATTTTACTAGTTTAATATACTTTGTTCTTGCTCCCCGTTAATCAGAAATCCACTTATAGGAAGAATATCTCCAAAAATAAAATAGAGAGTATGATTAATTCATCTTCCCATTCTTTTAAATATGATTTCATGTGAAAAACTCGAAAACTCATCACATAGGCTTGTTCAGTGGTTTGTTGGGTTTTTCGAGACCAATATAAGGTTATACCAATGCAGCATCCATGTGTATATTTCTGTGTACATTTGATACATCCTGATCTGAAGTTTCCTTAGAAATTGCTGACAAAAAGAACAGTAGAGAAGATAATCTTGGGAATTAGTGGCCATGAATGTAGCCCCACAAAATTGATCACAGATATTACAAGGAGGTTGTCGTGAACAAATTTGCAAATGCAAAGTAATCTCTTATGAAGTCTTAGCTACAAAACTAAGCTTCCCTTTCTCCTATTTCTTTGCCCTTTTCTCAAGCTTCGTTCTCCCTCTTCTTTCCTCAGAAGTGGAAAGAAACTGGAGAAAAATCAGATGCAGTAGCAAGATTAAAAACCTATCTACTTTCTAGCCAGAGCAAGCTCCCCTTGTGGTTAGGTCATCACTGCTTTTCATAAGGAAATGTAATTCTCTCCTCCAGGCATCAAAATCTTAGCCCATAACTCCTAGGTTTCGCTGCAGCTTTACTCTTCCCCCCCTCCCCCAATAATAGAGCATATTTTTTATATCACATGTATTGTTTATGTCTGTGGAACAGCCTCTTTATGTTTTCTTTTTCTGATGCCGTGGATGTACATCAAACATCATAATGAAAGAAGCCATCCATGAGGTGCACTGCACCATAGATAGATTATGTAAATATTTTTAACGATCTACCAAGCAAATAACCGATTTAAGAGAAATATAATTATCTTTAAATCCTATGTATTGTAAATGTTTGCTTTTAATCCTTTATGTAACCTTATTAAAAATTTCAAGATGGATACATTCTCCCACTGAATCTGACAAACATCTGGTTTACAATAGAGTCATGTGATGAAATTCCATCCAGAATCACATTTGCTCTTCAGTATGTTTTCTCCCACTATCATTCATAACACAGAACTTCTGTGTTTTGTCTGGGATATAAGACAGTACAACGATATGTTTTTATTAGGAATAATGCACAGTCGTCTCCCTTATAGAATTTAAATCTGCTATCTATGTGTAGGTATAGTCAAATATATTGATAGTCTCCCTTGTGGGTTCTGCTGACACTTGGGTTTAATTGTGGTGAACTTTGAATTCCTATCTTAAGGTCAGTTATTAACTATTGATGGATTCTCCTTTTCTCCATTTAATGCTAAAGTATTCATACTAACCAAGATAGATGGGAACACTGAAGAAATTTTTCAACACCATGGCTGAGCAAGATACCCTTACTCTCTTCCTCTGTGGCAAACGGAGAGCCTGTTTCTAAAGGTGGTGATCATTCATGTTCAGCTTAAAAAGAAAAACACAACACAACGCTGTTCTGCTGACCCCTCGCCACTTTTTGTTCTCCCAGCACTGTCTTCCTAGAAATAAAAGGTCCTCTACGCTGCTGTTAGGAGAAAAGAAAATAAAATTTCCTCGGGCACAACCTTGGATACCAACCTTGAAACCAAATGGGGTCAGAATGCAAAGAAGCAACCACGGCTCCGCGCACCACCCAGCCGAGCTGACAAACAACTCTGCTCCTTTGGGCTTCCCAGAAGGAAAAAGAGTGCCCCTCAGAGATTTATAAACACATACATAATAAATGGGAGGCTGAAGTTTAAACTGTTATGAAGCATTCTCTACTCCGCTTCCGAAGTCCTCTGTGATTTAAAGAGCTGACATTTACTGTGTGCAGGCCTATTATTCAGAATGACTGTTTGTGTATAGACAATATTTTAAACTGGCTTGCTATAGATGAAAAATTCTTATTAAGTCAGAAAAACAGTTTAAGTAGGTAACACTCTCCCAGTTTAGACTGCTATAAGTCTTGCTGACCCCGCTGCAGGGAAGGCACAGGGGCAGGTGAACCTGTCAACACCGTCTGCCACGTCGGTGTGTGGGGATGGTGGGCCCAGCCCCATGGGCGCTCCAACAACACCCACGTCACTGCCACAGAGAGCTTCTCTGCTACTGTTATACACTTAAACCTTCCTCTATCACAGAAGCTTTGACAAGTGCTGGAGCTATGAAATATCTGCCTTCCCTGCAGCCAGTGGCACAACTCACTCTGATGTCCTCTGTGGTCCTTAGAAGTGTTCAGATGACCGCCACTTGGCACCATCCAGGCAAGAGAAGCCCTGAGACACCAGCCTGGCCACACCCTTTTCCCTCACCGTGTTGGAAGGTTTCCCACACTTAGCCTTCTCCAACCTGTTGCCTTGTGCCACAATCCAGGTGGCAGTAAAGCAGGACATATTTCTGAGGTGCCCTCCCTGCACTGAGCCTACTGCTGCAAGGACCAGAAATCTCCCAGGAACCACTAGGCATTCCTCTAGTGAGACAAAATGTGTGCACACAGGATTTTGAATTTACATTGTAATAACTCAAAATACTCCTAGCAGACTTCATACCTTTTCTTTGTACAACACACCAGTGGATCTCAATGTACCTTTCAAAGCACATTCACGAAGTTGTACTATTCTTCAGTCAGGTCATCACTTGCACCACCCAAACTTGAAAGCCCAATCTTTTTGTATAGACATTTTGCAGGTATTTTTAGAACAGAGAAATTCACACATGACTGGGGAACAACAAAACCAGTGATATCTGTCCATACCACTATTGACAAGACTGGCTACAACTCTCCAGCACAGAGATTGTTCTGCACAAAAAAGCCCATTGCACATTACTTTATTGTCTTTATATTTGATAATAATGCCCAATTATGAGAGTATTTAATATGTGGTACACAGACCTGGCTAAGTAGGACTGGGCTAAGATCTTTCAGGGTGGAATACACTGATCTGGTAGAGAAAATCATCCTTCTTGAAGTTTCTGCACTAAAATACACACTTTGATCTCTATGCTTTCCATAAAAGTATAGATTTAGACAGAGAGTTATAAACAGGGGACTTTGACCCCAAACTTTACCTTGAGACTTCTATGACAAGATTTTAGGAAGCAGCAAGTACTGCCATATCCACTGACATCAACTGAAAGAAATAGCTATCACTCATCTGAAAAAATCAGTGCACGAGGGTACAAAATGGACACAGTGAACATGGACCCAAATTCTGGAAGTAGAAAAATCCATCACTGAACTATCATTTGGTAGCAAGTGTGACATAAGTACGGAAAGAGCACACTAAGGTACTTGTGTGCTTTACAGGCAGCACCTCCACCACCCATACTGCTCAATCATCAATCCCACTCCTCGCATGTTTTGGCCCAACTTATCTACTGCTGCCTTGGCCAAATCCTTGGCAAGGACCATGTATTTTCATGGACCAAGGACCTTTCCCAACAGGCAACCTCCATGCAACCGTCTTATTTTTGAAGGCAAAAGTGTATAATAATATGCAAGTGAGAAGCAATGTGCCCAAGAGCCTCACTGCCACAGAATGGTCCCTGACATGTTTAATTTCCTAATACAAAGGTATACATAGATATTTATTTTGCTGAAGAGGTTGATATGCCTTAGACACAACAGGAAGACCTGTGGAAAAAGCAACAATTATAATAAATGGATTTCTGGCAACCAGTTTAATCTTTTTTCCCCGAATTTCTTGTGCTGCAGAACAAAAGTCCAAGTGAAAACTCCAAGCTACCATTTTATAAAGCAACCACATAAAAACTGTAAACAATTAAAGTAGAGAAAAAAATGACAGCCAAACTGTGATTCCTAATATACTTAACCTGTGAAAGGGTTGAAATGGCTAATCAGCAGCAGCTGATCAAGAAGCATTTTAATCTTAGCTAAGGCCTGTAAAAAATCAGCAAAAACAAAAAAGTAAAGAAAAGCAGACAAATTTTACAAGATTTATCCTTTTATACATGTATTTCAAATTAGAAATGGAAAAATATTTGCTTTCTCCCCTTTATACACTTTGATATGCACCATTTCTAAATACTGTTTATGAAATATTAGTACTTCAAAACAGATTTAGTAGGTTTTAGCGGTTTCTACTGAACAGATAATTTATGAGAACTTTTGGCCTCTTTAGCTGTATTAAAAGTGCAGAATATAATACTATTTGTGCATCAAGAGACAGTGGATTACACAAGAGTTGGCAGCTATTCCTATAAAACGCATAGCTCTTAATCATCTGTTTCAGGCATTTTTCCTATTTGTAAAGTCTGCATGTGATTTTATTTTTTTTTTTTTTTACCCTAGTTAAGCCAGTTTTATTTAAAGTGTAATACTGCACATGTAATTTGGACTTTCTTACTGATCTCTTTGAAGGAAATTCTTTTGGAAAAGAAAGAAGACCGTGCACATAAAGCACAGTCCTTCAAGCAAAGATCCTCTGTAAAAACCAGATTAAAAAGACCCCAAACTCATATTCTCTTAGTTTTTTTTCTAGGGGGGGGGCATTTAAGAATCCAATGAAACCAGTGGAAACAGGGCTTGTCAGTCCACGGAAATCAGAATCCCGCCTCAGCTTTTCTTGCAGCAGTGAAGTGAATAGCAAAGCTCCTAATGACTTCATCAGGATTTGGATTTAGTCCTGGCAGGAAACACAGCCATAAAATCATAAATTCAGTAGATGAAATTCCAAGTGAGTATATTTGGTTGAAGGAGGTGAGGACTGGAAATGTGCAGAGAGAAAAAAGTCCAAACCCAACTGTCTACAGCTGTTAAAAAATGAGCTGGTGTCATGTTGGTAACCCTTTAAAATAATGGTCTAATCATTATTAATTCCTTCGATATTTAATGTAATAACATTAATCATGATGAACTCATTTGGTATTAATGTGAATGTCAGACGTACCTCTCCCCATACATGCAACATCATTTTGGGATCAGCTCTTCACTATGTAATTCCTTTTGTACCCTTCAGAAAGTGCTGAGCATAGTTATTTTGTGACTTTTTCACAGCTGAGCACAGGCACTACATACATATAACCATGATTTGTGTTTCCACATGCGTTTGAGAGCATCTCCAAGTGCCTGGTCTTCTGGGGTGAGCAATTCCAGCATCTAGGGGTGGGAGGTAGATTGTGGAAGAGGAGCCATCAGTAAAGGCTGCATGAAACCTCAGGCTGTTTTTGCTCTTTGTTTTCATTTTCTACATGCTACAAGTGGTGAAGACAGTTTTGATCTGGACCCTCTGTAGATGTGAGCTGACATCTTAATAATGAAGCTGACTGACAGTAAATGAGGATCTGCACCACTAACAAGTTTGCTTGGTCAAGAGAGACCATCCCCACTGCAGCTTGGTGGTTTTGTAGTAATCAGATAAAGAAAGTCTGAAGGCATCATCCAGATGATGCTTCCAGAGAAGGTACTTTATAGGCTGCCTGCTGGCACTGCCCAAGATCTGCAAAACCCAATAGATTCCTAATTACTTTTCCGGCAGACATAGAAGAAGATAATGATCTCAAATAACAGGGTGTGGAAGAGATGGCTATCCTATGGAAGCTAACTGTGGCAAAATAGGTTCCACCCAAAATGTCCGTAATTCAGAAAATGTCATCAAACCTTCATTATTTCTAATTAACATGCATTTTCAATTGTATTGAAATTTCTAGTGTTTTATGCCAGCATAACTCACACAAACACCTCATTACAGCTTTCCCAACCACTCGTAATAAATATGTCCATTTCTGAATAACTTGGCATGCTGTTAGTTAAAATTCATTTTTTCTTAAAGTACAATATCCATTTAGCTTCCATTCCCTGAACTTTATTCATTCATTATTAACACTGAAAGCCAAAGTGCATGAGAGAAGTTCAGTCCTATCGGCATTTTGGATGAAAGTGATGTCTCGGTGTATTAGCAGTACACAGCACTATCATACATAAAATGCTGCCCAGTCCCTCAACAAAGAAGCCGTATCCCAGTGCCTAATAGGATCACTTACTTCAAATGTGACACCACCTTCTTTGAAATATTTGTTTAGATTTCATAAACATATGAAGGTTCTCAAACTCAAACAAAACCTCCAGCCTCCAGCCCAGGCTCTGATTCTAAAGAGCTTTCCGTTCAATAAATCAGAGCCTGAATCCAGGATTTTTTTTCCTCTGTCTTGGCTTTTTTTATTTTTGGGATAAAAATAAATGTCATCTGGTTTTGACTGCAGATAATGAATCATATTAAGAATTTTAAAAGCACTATTCTCTTTTTTGAGACCTAATTTCAGACCTATTAACACTTTAATATGAAACAGAAGCCCATCATTTCATTAGAAAAAGAATAAGGCCCCTCTTGTACCATATGTTTCTTCCTTTATAAAAAATCCTTTTGAAATCCTAGATTGGGCAGCATCAGAGCAGAATGTAGATCTGGCACAAAGACAACGTATAGGTGAGCAGACCTTGCATCAGGGAGATTAACTATTTCAAGCAAAATTACAGGTTTCTGGCAAACACTCCGGCTCATTCCTTACAATAATAAATGATCTAACTTTAAAAAATGAACAATTGCAACATAAAAAAAAATCCTGGTGGGGGCGACCCGAAACATGTGAAATGCTGGCATGTCACCTCCACAAACTTACCTATGATTTCACCAAGGACAAACAGCTGCTTCTTACAAGTGCTTTTTGGCATGTTAGATATTTATTAAATAAGGGGAAAGAAAATTATAGCTGTCCCCTTTTCAATATTTACATTTAAAAAATGAAAATGTCTTTAAAACACACAGAACATGAACGCAAGAGCTGGTGTGATAGCAGAGAACCTTATTGCACATAATTAACAGACACATAATGTCTGGTTACTAGTAATTTCCTTCTAGCTGAGTAAGGAAATAATTTAATCATGTTGATCAAATGAATCCCATGAGCCCAGTGCAACATTATGCTTTTTTTTCCCCCTCTCTAAATCTGCATTAACTGATAAGAGCCTACTTGGTGAAATCACGGAACCCAACCTTGTTTAGCTATCCTTAATAATACCTAAAATATTGGCATCATCTTAGTAATTGGATTAATCAAGTAAAACCTTTTCTAATTCCTGGAGCTGACCTCAAAGGAAAAAAGAAATAACGTAGAGTGTTCTTTATTTGGAATAGAAGCAAAATATTTTTTAAAACTGTGTATTACGTGTTGCTCTGTTACAATGAGGAAAGTATTTCAATAAAGATATGTGAAAAACCCAACAAGCAAGCCCCTTAAATATTTAAGTGTTAAGCAGCTAAGTGTAAATTACAATTATTCGCTTCCCCTCACTTCCAAAATATCTCCAAGTGCAACTCAGAAATAGGCAGGTAGAATTTTCTTTTTTTTTTTCCCCTCTAAACTATCATTTGATTTGATAATACATCATTTGCCTTGTCATTCCAGGGTTTCATAGTAAAATCTTTTGTGGGATTCTGCTATTGTTCTCTTTGAACTACTTAGAAAAAGCACTGAACTACCTTCTGTGCTATCT
Organism: Manacus vitellinus; assembly: GCF_001715985.3. Lineage (NCBI taxonomy): Eukaryota > Metazoa > Chordata > Aves > Passeriformes > Pipridae > Manacus > Manacus vitellinus. The sequence goes on along the minus strand of NW_021940754.1, from coordinate 730,904 downwards.
CAGGTAGTTTCCTGTAATGAGGTGATATAATTTAACACTTACCATAATACATTTTATCCATCTATTGTTTGCTAAATAATTCCTGCAATAACACTTTTATTCTTTCCATAATTCTTTAGGGTAATGCTGGAGGAATAATATTTTTACTGCGGTGATTGATGTCGGAATCTCCAGCATGAATAGACCCCACGAACACAGGTTATTGATAAGCATAAAAAAAAGCCCCGTGAAAAGAATATCAGGGATCAAAGGGTTAATACCATTTTATGAGGTTGTAAAAATCTACCTCAAGAATCTTGTGTTAGCAATATTCTTTGTGTAAGATGTATGTTATTAAAACAAGTAGCAGCATCTGAATTAAAGTGACAGTATGATGGATGACTAGTGAAGTGGAATCAGAGTCGTTTGCAGCATTTTGGGCTAGATGTGGGAATTCTGCCTCAGAGGTAGGACGCTTGGCAGACGCATTGATTCCGGGCTGACGCATGTTCATAAATATGCCCCTAGAGAGGTGTGGCCTAGCAGAATTTACAAAATTATGTTCATGAATTATTTAACATTTATTTATGGATGCTATATTTAAACAGCATTTGCAAAGGCGAATGGACCATAGCATACATAGTGAGCTTTAGATAATGCAAATGCTGCACAAGACAGAGACAGTTTGCATCCTTCACGGGCAGGCTAAGTCTGGCAGAACTAGGTAAGTGATATGTCAGTGCTGCGGCTTTATACACCACAGTCTGCTGCACCCCAGAGAGACTGACAATTCCAGGAAATACCTGACAAGTTGGCAGTTACGACCTCTGCAAAAGAGATCTCTTCAGAGAGAAACACCACAGTGCTGGTGGAGACTTCTCCTTTAAGAAGCAGACTCCAAACTTGCTTCCGCAACTACCCTGCCTGAGAGCCTGCTCACAGATCAGGCAGTGAACAAGCTGTCCTTGACTGCTGTATGGCCCCACTGATCTTGGTATCAGACTGCTTGATATTATTTCTGCAAAACTAGAGGTGTAAACTTAAGCACTTGTAAGCTTAAAATGCAAAAAGTTATGCTGCACAGGAAAATCCCAGCCTCTTCCCTCGTGCACCTATATCTCCCACAACCAATTATTACGTGGTCAAGTTCTCTCTCTCAATAAATGCCACAGATTTTTCTCTGCTCAACACATTTGGAAAGCACAAGACGAATCCGTGCTGCGTGCAGTGAAACAAAGCTACAGCAAAAATTGAAGATGAAATGTCATGAAATAAAACAGAATCTCAAGGTAAAGCCGTATCTCACCCTGAAAGGGAATACCCTTGAAGGAAGGGAAATCTTTCATTTAGCACTGCACTGCTAGTTTGCAGTTTACCCTCTGTTTACAGTCTATTATATTCTTCCATTGTGTCACTTCTCGGAGCTCAAAAGGTATGATTTTACATTTAATTTTTGCTGTAGAGCATATGAACGACACTGTTGTGTCCAAACATGTTTTGTTTTCTCTTGTTCTCTTTCTTTCTAATCCTAATTAGTTGGTTTACAATGCTAGATTCCTGCAGAGAGCAAGGAGAGGTATCCATGCTGCCCTGACAGAGCTTTAAACTGGAGATGTACCAGGCTGTATGCAATCCCTCTAAGAGGGCTGGTAAGGGGATTATTTATCTGGAAAACTTACTTCACTGGCATTTTCCTGGAACAAATGCCCTAGGAATACAGTTTTTTACTATTTAACTTCAAACCCAAGGCCTTAATGACAGGCATCCTGTCAATGGAATGATCTGAAGAGGGATCATCTTTATCCAGACATTCAATAAAACTTCTTGGAGCCCGCAATTCCTTGACCTCCTGAATCCGTAAAGTCCATACTGTCAGGATATGGTCCTCATTACCAAACAATCTTATTTGCTGCAGTTTGGTCCCACTATTTTTTCTTCTATGTCAAGGGGACACAGAGGAAAAATTATTCCCTTTCTCTGTGCAACCTCCCTTACTGATTTGAGCTGCATGATTTGCATGAAATTATGCCCCCTCAGCTTTTTTTACTCTACACAACCCTAACATGGTCAGTCTGTCCTCAAATGCCACATTTGCCAACCTCCAAGAAGTGTCTTTGGTCCCTTTGCAACCCCTCCCACTTGGGCTTGTTTTTCTCCTTTTCTCACCCAAAAGCAAGCCCACCATTAAAGTCTCACCAGTGTTTCACAAAGGAGATGATGACGGCCCCTCATCATCTCAATGTGCACATCACCTTCCCTGCCCTGGACTGAGGAGGAGCACAAATCGGACTGGGAACGATTCCAGGCCTGGAGAGATGTTTATGGGGCCTGAAAAGACTATTATTCCATGGACTGACTTGTTATTCCCCAGTTTATTACCAGTTTTATACTAAGTTCAATGTATCCCCATGTTATTCCCTATGGTTTGTATTGTTCAGGGCTTGTTCAGACTTGCCCTCACATTTTTCCCGCCAAAAGTTGTTTACTCCCTTTTCTCCCCTGGTTTTCCCACTCATCTCTCACTGATTGCCTGATGAGTGCCGCAGTGCAGAGTGAGCTCCCATTGGTCCCTTCCCCTGGATACTCCAAAGTTCCACCCATCTCTCCCCTGTCTCCCAATCCCATTCTGCCCTGAGTTGTCAATCCCATGCTCTGCCCCAGTTATGGAACCTCCCTTTGCCCATACCTTATATAAGTCCCTGTTTTCCCCTAATAAAGTGGCATTGCACCCCTGACCTTCAACCGAGTCCAAACCCTTTTGTGTGGTGCCACGTCCCCATCCCTTTTACCCTCGGGCTGTGGCACTGGACATGGTTGCTTTTTCCTCAGAAGCAGGTTTGTGTTCACGTACTGTTCTGCTAAATCCTCCCTGATTCCTTCTCCTAAAACAGGTGTGTCTTGTGTTGTGTTTGTCAGAGTATTCATTTCCACCACTGCTGAAGCTGGCATTTGGTCTTAACAAATGGACCCTTCTGCTTCAGGATGTTTCTCCTATTTACCAAGACATTTTTGAATTCTAGTCCAACAGTTTGCCTGCAGACTCTCCCTGCTTGCTGTCACCTGTAAGTTTAATAAGTTTAATATCCATTTCATTATCCAAATTATTACTGAAATTGTGGAAAGGGTCTTAGACAGAACTTATTCAGTACATCCTCCCAGGTTCACAACGGAAGCTAGCCTGAGTGGTTATTTTTCTAGCTCACTTTGTGCCCACATGAAAGTCATTTCCCTAAACTAGATTGCTTATGGGAGTAGTTTACAATAATGTTGTTTTAAATCTGTCTCTTAAAATTCAGGATGAAGGTTGAACAAAATTTCGATTGGCTGACCTAATGGGCATCCAGCCCATCTTTTCTCAGAAGAAATGAGAATAAGAGAAAACAAAAGAAAATCTGCATCATATTCAGCACAATTATACCTTCTAGCCTTTGTCTCATATGTAGTCTAGATAGATGGGAAACATGTGCTTCAGATCTATGGTTCCAAGTTAAGGCAGAGATAAACTGCCCTTTGGAACTATGAAACTTTGTGGAAAGAGATTCCTTTCATTCTCATCATCACTAACCTCACCTTTTGCTCATCGCCAGTGGAAGCAAAGAAAAGAAACACAGCTCACGGCCACCTTTTGAGTGTCCTTCTCAAACACCAAGTCCCCTCCAAAGACACAGTTGCAACATCATCACATGCTGCCTCCATGGACGTGGGTCTCAAATGAACAGCAAAAAGACCACCATGAGAAAGCTACCACACATCCTCTGCCTGCCTGTAAGCAGTTGCTTTCCAATATGAGGATGTGGCCTCACCTGTTTTGACTCCAAACAGGAATAACTCTCCATCCACAAAACTTTGCAAACTTGATATGAATAGGGAAAAACTTCTCCCCTTAAAGAAACATACCAGACAACACTCTTTTCTTTGCTGCATAAGAAATATATGTGTTTCTATTGAGGATTACATCACTATTTTCTCCAATTATCTTACTTTGGGAGTTTATTTATTAAATGTGAACAGCATTCCCACCAGAGACCTTGGAAACTACAATTTTTTTACTCTGTCCATTAAGGTTTTATTTTAATACTGTATAACTTTACAGATGCCAAAGCTGGTGCTAAAACAAACAAAAAAAACCCCAAACCATGAAGCAAACACTGTTCTGCATTTAACTTTCATGTGTCAACACGAAGGACTCATCAACCATAATCTTGCTACTTGTGCTAATGGTGTGCTATCAAATGGCACTGCTGGCAGCAAGCATGAACTTAAAATTTGGGTTTAGGCTTTAGGTTTTCAAATTTGGGTTAAAATGTATTAATTTATGACTTAATTATTTTAAACAAGACAAACTGCTGGCTCTGTTCTCCACATCAATTTCTTTAATTAAGTACAGTATTCTCTGATGATTCTGTTCTAGCAGACAGCTCCAAATCTCAACTTTCCCAAAGTTTAGGGTTGTCTCAATGTGGCCAACCAAGCTTAGAACACTATCCAGAAGTTATTAGAGGCAATCTATTTTGATTTTCCAGCATATTTTTTCTCTGCTGTGTCCTCTTTTCATCTGGAAGCAACTCCTGTCTTTTTTTTAATTGATGAGGTGAACTGATATGAGTGAGCTTATGATTTCTGCTCTTTGCTTGAGTGGCAGAGAAGTAAATGGAAAAATTGTCTCAAAAGTTTAAATGAAGGATTTGGCTTTTGCAATAGTGGAATTACTAGTGCTCAGTGGATTTCTCTTATATGTTTCATGCCAAAGAAATACACCGTGAATGATAGGGTAGTAGGATTTTTGTTATCAGATAAATCATCACTTACTCAGGTTCTCTGACTTTTCTTCCTTTGCAGGCTTTGGATTTTTTTTCTTTCCATTTTTAGTTTACTGACAACAAGAAATGTCTCTGAGCTGGAAAACCCTGACCTGACTTGAAAGCAGCATTTCAAATACTTCTCTCTCTCTTTAAAACCTTGGACTTTCCGCAAGGGTTGGAGTGCTTCCTTCAGCTTTCAAGTACTTAACCCAATAAGTGTGGGCTCTTTCACAGACTAGAAACACTTCTCAAGGAATTCAGAGAAATTATCTTACTTTTTAAATGCTGCATGCTTTAGGAATAAATATTAAAACATTAAAATTTGATTTTTAATTCTTTTTACAGGTTGTTGGTATGTTCCTGTTCAATGTCTGTACTTTGAAAAGGAGGTTGGTAATTTCCAGCAAAATAAACTCAGCAGAATAAGAGTAGGAATCTGCTCAGTTTAATTACTGTGAGAAAATTTAAAAAAAAGGAAATCATTTTACATCCTGATGATGGGTGGAGTTGTGACAATTTAAACTAGGATCTCAAAATATTAAAAATTAATGTAAGCCCTGACATCTCAACCCAAAAAGGTATTGAAGTGTTTTGTAAACTATCAGACATTTGTATTTCCTATGAAACTCTCTTGCTCCTTTACAGACAGCAGAGTTAAATCATTTTACATGTCCCTGGTGCAGCTTTGCCCCAGCGTTACTTTTGCACTTTCCTGGTGTAAGTCTGGGCTTTTGAAAGTGAAGACAGAGACCCAAATTACTTCCTTTATTGGAAGCTGAGGGAAAATGTAACGTGTCTTGCAAAGCAAACTGGGCTTTACCTTTAGGACACCCTGATTCAATGCTGAAATTCAGTATAGACAAGAAGTTCTGCTGAGGACACTGCAGACTGTAGGCACACACAGGCACCGAAACGTTCTCAGTCCTTTTTCACATGAAATTTGTAATAAAATATTTGGTGCCAGCTTAATTTGTATCACAGAGGAGCTCAATAAACACAAAAGAAATTGGGTCACAAAGAAACTGGGTTACGAAGATAACTGCATTTGAGTCTCTGAAACCTCTGGGGGGGAAACAGGAAGACAAGAGAAAGGGATTCCACCCTGTGATTTTAATTCCCCCCACTCCCAAAAGACTGGGCTGCTACATGTTGCATCTAAGGACTATTGGGAGCCACAGCGTGCATTAGAGCTACAAAACAAAGCTCATTATAAGTGACACAGGAGCAGTACAGGTAATAGAAACATCCTGGTTAAATTCCAGAGGTTTTGAACCAGGTGTTATGGAAGAAATCCGAGCCCCAGTGCAGTCAGTAGCAAAACACCTTTCAACATCATAAAAGCCATGAACTCACACAATATGTGCTATTTTTTCATTTTTCCGTCTTTCTGCCTCCTTCATTTATCACTGTATTTATTCTATTGGATTTATTGTCCTCTGACCCTTTGCTTTACTTGGAGTCACAGTTTCTCCTAAACAGAATCCAAACTCAATAATGGTCAAGACTGAGGTGAACTTTTGAACTCACAAGGGTCGAACAGGTTCAAAATTAAACAGGAACAAGAAAACAGTTCAAGTTATTATCTTCCTACATTCACCACTTCTGATTTTATTCTCTAGGCAATTACATGTGCAGATTTAACCATGTGCAAAAACATTTACCAGGATGGGATTGGAGCCATAATCTGTAAACATGTATGTAATTGCCATTGACATCAAGTTTGTACTGAAAGGCCTTTCAACAAGTTTGATGAAATAAAAAAACAAACAAACAAACAAACAAACAACAAAAAACCACCAAACTTCACTATTTAGGCCTTTGGCAAAAAAACCCAGGCTGCTACTGTAGAGCCACAAAATTCTTCCTGTAGTGAAACAAGTACAGCTCCAGCTGAGAGAGAGGTGAATCTGACACTATGGCATGTTTTTGGATTTCATCACTGTTCATGAACATTTCAGATATCATTAAAAGAAAATTATGCTTCTAGTCTTCTTACTATAGAGAAAAGAAGGCAAACAGAGGGCCAACATTTTCTGAAACCATTAAGTTCTGAAGCTGGGCTCCTGACTTTTAGGAGCTGGCCACCTCCTCTCCCAGGGGTTTGGTCTGAGCAAAGAAAGGTCACTGGTGCTGGAGCAGGGAAAAGACCAGCATGTCAAGGGGTGGAAAGGGGAATTCATAATGTAGGTTTTATTCTGCCTCCTACTTCCTCACCACCCCACCACTGCAGACACTGCACGATATATTTGGGGACAGAAAGCTGTCCAATATTTCCAACTGAAATATTCTATTGTTAATCAGGTATATATTAAAGAAAACTGTCTGCTTTAGCTTTCTTTGTCTGTCTCACCATGAACATTCAGGTGAGGTGATGCTGCTCCTGCATGTTCAGGGAAAGGCAAACTCACAGTGCTCCTCCCTCCTTTCAGCCCCTGCCAGGGCCACTGGCACAGTGCAGGCAGGTGTGTAAGGGCTACAGGGGCCACAAAACAGCCTAGAGAAGAAACTGCAGGTGGAGGAATTCCTCACAACACAACAAAGACCCTTCCCAAAACACATTCCCCCAAAATCTCAACAAACAAATCTTACTGGCAGTGCTGGCAAGAAGAGTTTCCAGAGGATGTGAGAGATGGAAATAGGCAAGTTTTGCTAGTAGGGAAGGAGGGTTTGTAAAGCCCCCGTGCAGAGAATCAGGCCTCTGTTGGTGGATTACCGCACCTGAGAGCATCTGGAGTTGGGTCATCACCCTGCGAGGTTAACCGTACTGGCAGCACACTGGAGAGGGTCAGTTGTGGAAATAGAGCAAGGAGGATTCATAGGGAAAAGAACAGAAGTTCAGTGTTTGCAAAGTCTTTCTCTGCTCCAAGGACAGAGATGTTGGTCAAACAGGCTGCTGTCTGGGACGAGTCTGAACTTCTGATGCACAGCTTCTGCTGAGGATTTTAGGTTATTAATGCTGAATTAAGTCCAGTTAAAATTAATATCACTCCCCCTGCTTGTGAAAATCCTAACTTGCACTGCACATGGAAGCCAAACTCTACTGATTGCCTGGGAAAGGCAGGACTTTCCCTCTTTGGGTTGAGATGGAGTCTTCATCCTCAAAACCCTGATAACATTTCATATTACGGATATCAAAAATACCCTTCTGTTATCCACCAAGTCCTCAGATCTCTGTCAATCTTGATTTACCATTTCTCTCATGCCTCTGACATTTACAGTGATGAATATAGTCCCACTTCTCTGGAATCCTCATAACGAACATCAACTTTTAAGCTCAACTTGTTGGCTGCCAGTGACAATAATATTACTCCAAATTTTTTTCTCTCACTTCATCAGTTAAAATGTGCATATGCATGTACTACTTTTGCTCAGGAACATAAAAAGGAGTTTCAGTCATCCTGCCAGATTAGACACACAGGCATTATCAGAAAGGCTGGTAAGATGAGTTCAGCAGAGGCAAAAAAGCAGAATGGCTCTTACAGGCAAACAGGGGCACTGAAACTGCACATCTGAAGCCTTCCGTGTCCTTTCCCGAAGTGCAAACTTTGCTGTCATCTATAAATCAAGCAGTTTATGAGGCTGCAATATTTACACTCTAATTAAAAAATCATAAAGCCAGACCCCTTCCGTTTGTAAAAAGAAGAACTCGGGATCTGCTATTGAAACGTGGTGTTAATCAGTAACTCCTAATGATCTGCTCCACAGCCTTAGAGGTTACATGCTTATTCAGCTACCCATAACAAACAAGATAATGAGAGAAAGTGGGAGAACTGAAGGGAATACGTTACAGCAAAATGCAGGGCTTTGCTACCACCAGGACCTATTCCTAACCTCTCCAATCCTCATGTCACATTTTATTTTCTGAAAAGGCAACAGATTTATAAAGTAAAGCTTTGATAACACATTACACACAGAGTGATCCTGAGATGTTTTCCGTGTGTGTAACCCCTGAAGAAGCCAAATATAGCCCGAGAGAAACACCTGATTTTACCTTTATATGGTCAGAACTCCAGTCCCCTCCACATTAATGAAAAATGACCCTTAAGAGTCAGTGTTTCCATGTGAGTTTCTCTGAATTCATTAGGGAAACAGCTGATTTCTGAATCTGCCATTTTCTGCTTATGCAGTCAGAAAAGACTGGAGAAATCCAAGCACTGTGCAATGTTGGAAATAAAAATTACAAAACAATGTCAGCTGTAATTAGTGCTCCTAATACTACACTTAA